>NC_089591.1:28328283-28680794 GCF_019320115.1 Miscanthus floridulus | reverse complement strand
TGCACCTCACTCTGTAGAGTTGTAGGCGCCGCCTTCAGCTCTAGGACACGGAACCCAACGAAGATATACGACAACCGCTACACTCCAAGAACGGATTTGCTATCTCCACGAACGACGGATACTCCGTCACCGCGCTGTGGACCCGAGGAAGCGGGGGGGGGCCCTCTTCCCGACCCCTCAGGTCCTCCAAGTCAGAGAGCCTTGGCCACGGCGCTACACCGGTCCCCGACCCCGAATTCTCCCAACAGGAATCATGGGAACCAGAAGGCGTGTGGAGCAAGGCTGGGGGAGGCCCCTAAGTCAAAACCACTGTACTACAGCCCATACCCTGGGGGGCAGCATGCTGTGACTGATCTGACATCCTACAGAGATATTGACGACGACATCATAAGCACTTATCTTCCTTCGCACTCATGAGAATGGAGGACCTGACCAGGTAGACATGAGCCACAAGGCTAAGTAGAGTACGCATCCTGGAGCTCTCACCCTTGTAAAGCCAGCCCCTTCATCTATAAAAGGGGAGGCATGTCCTCCATCAAACGGACGGGAAAAATAGGACCGAACAATAGAACGCACTCACACACATTCAAGCAGCTACGAAGCTCTTGACCACCTTTCAATCCTTCGATCAGAGACTTGGGACCAGTCCCTCTCTTGGCAGTTTGTATCCCTTACTACAGATCATCTACGGTGCTAATAACACAAGCAGCAACAAACTGGACGTAGGGACGTTCCGCCCGAACCAGTATAATTCCTGTGTCCTTTAGCGCACCATCCGAACCTAACGCGCATTACTATAAATTTACTTGCCGGTGCTTGTATGAAACACCGACAGTTACCATTGATCTAGTCTGCCTAGGTTTATGATAGGAATAAATTCCTAGCTGGTTGAAATCAACTCGAATCGCCGTCTCTCCCGGATAGTGAGACACTTGGCTAGCCCCAACATTGTAGTAATTGTATTATGGAATGTGATGGTTCGGATAAACATGGAATTACTAGACCTGCTATGGTTACTATTGTATGTTATCAAATGATATACCACATGTTTGGCACATGATAGTTGCTAATCTAGAGACGAATAGCTATAATTAACTTGATGACTGAACTATAATTGTATAACTGAGTTAATCGCCTTTTATGCAAAATGTTGTCAAGCTACCTCCACTTATAAAGCCTTGCGTAATCCTTGGAGTCAATTTTTTTCTGGTTTATGATGGGTAAGTCTAGCTGAGTACCTTCTCGTACTCACAGTTTTATTCCCATTGTTGCAGATGGTACAGTTTATCACGGCTATTGCAAGAACTGCTTCTATCCCGCCGTGGATGAGGAGTGAGCCTTAGGCAAGCATCTTTAATAATCCTCCTTATATGCTTTTGTGGATTGTGATCATGAGTTCGCACTATATTTGAACTAAGTTGGTAAATGCTAGTTTCGAACTTTAATTTGCTTCCGCTACTATCTATCGAACTTGGTTTGTAATAACCTTATTTCATACTCTGATGAATGGATTGTAATTGTGAACTTTATGTAATATGTGACATGTATGTTGAATCATGTACGATCTTGGTTGTATGTGGATTGTTTATCAAGACCCATCGTGGTACTCGATGGACTACCAGGTTTATATGGGCTCAAGTATGATAGTGCGACCACTTACGGGATGCCATTGTACTTGTGCTCTTATAAATTGGTCGGTTCTGCGACAAACGTGCATGAGTCTTCGTCATCAGCTTAATTCTAGATGTCTAGACAGCAACACCATCAGGCAGGCACCCCACTATTATAAACCCTACTTTGGATACTTATCAAGTTACATTATGAGTCATGCATTGCATGTAGTCTTGGATAATGATCACTCTTATACTACACCTAGAGTAGCCTAATAATCTGTAGAAGCCTCTCATCAAAACAATGGGATTAGGAACGCTTAATGCTTATTGCTTAGTTGCTTCGGCAATGGTAGAAGTCGAGCATGAGAAGGGAACTCATACTCACATGTGTAGGATGTTACACCTAGATAATTAACCACTAAAACCAATAAGGGTACAACTTGACTTACCTAACAAATCTGGCTAAGGATTAATATTCCTAATACGGTAATCTTGTTGATAACTTGGATATTTTGCTCATGCGAGGGGTAGGTTGTCGTGAGTGTGGGATCTTAGACGACGTAGCTCGTGGAGCAGTAAGGACCATGTATTGGGATACATAAGTCCGAGTAACCACCCTACAGACCACATGTCACGGATGGGCGGGAATAGTAGGATACCCCAAGTGAGAAGTGGTCTACCATAGTCGCCTTACGCGTAGTATATCTCGGCGGTAGAGTAGTTTGAGAGAACGTTAGTGATCCCTATCTCTCTTATCCTTAGAGGCCTATCTCATTTGTGCTCTCCAATTTCTCTAGAAGTCTAAGAATAGCCTATTATCCCTTGTCATGCCCTCAGAGGAAGTTTGGCTGAATCTCCCCAGTACCCCAATCTTATCATGCGGCACTAGAAGCAACTACAAGCAATTGAGAGTTATACAAGGTACAAATATCCACGAGAACTAGAACAATGAAGTACCGACCCAACGGTAAACACTAGTTACCACGAGCTCAACCATAGAGCAAAGGAAGTTTAGAGCATCCCAACCTCATCAGAGTAAGATTCTGCGATAGATAGCTGGCATCAAAGCAAGATTCAACATTAATTGTCACATGTGTATTTAAAACAAAGGTTTTTGTTTTCCAAAACCAGTTTCTAGCAACTAATAGCTATATAAATAGGTATTTGAAACCAAAAGTTGAAATCTAAAGTGTGCTAGTGATCATGTCCTTTATGCCCGGTTAAGGACTCTTAGGTGGCTATTTAAGTACTAACTTGGGGGGTTTTCAATTTCGTCGTCCATACGGCGTGCTATTGTATGGATGCCAATCACTTGAGTGGTAATGTATGGATTAAATACCTCTACGCCAGGTAAGAAGGTAAGTTGATGAGTGGCATGACCGCAAGATGTGAGCGTGCGGTCGGGGAGAGCTAGCTTTGATACGGCTGTGTATGCATGCTTGCATGTGTGTATGGTGCGTATTTAATTGTGGGTTATAAATTGTCATCAGGTAGCTTTGATACGGAAGTATATGTATGGGTATACATATATGGAAGTATTTAGATTACAACCTAGAGACTAGATTTACATTCTGCATATATAATTGTGGGGTTGGGCTGAAATGAAATTCTTGTGCAGGTACACCAATAGCGAAATGTGTAGCCTGACTAGCTACGCTATATATGAGAGAACATATGTATGCCACTATGTCTGTCGTTAGAAATAATTTTTCCTAAGTTTGTAAGGACGTACGGAACATGCATGCATCATGGTAAATCATTATTCAATACTTGCATTGTTCCTCCCCTTATAAATCTCTTACTCAGTTATGTAACTCTTATCCATTCTGACTTTGTCTCACGAGAATTGCACCTATTGTTGGTACAGATGGCAGCACCCACTAGAAGCGAGAGTTTCCTATTGATGTTCGGAACTCCTACTCTGCTTTGGAGAGTCTTGCACTATGCAGGGTATTATGAATCGCCCCTCTATTACTAGAATGAAGTATACCTGGAGGGACAACCGTGGTATAAAGTACGGCTAACCATACCAGCTCGTACTCAAGCACCCTTCTAGCAGGAATGGAAGGCGGAATCTTAAGGAAGAACTCCTTGGGAGGCTACCCAAGTAGTAGCCTTCGAGGTACTGAGTCAGTTTGTCAGCAACATGAGGATGAGCTTACCGGCAGTGCCACTGGTGCTTTTCCTTAGGTGGATCCGTCCACAATAGTATGGGCACAATGCAACCGCAATGCGTTGATCCGAGATCGGGATGAGCAGGCAGATAGTTCTATTCCTGCCATGAGCGCCATGTTTGTAGTAATGAAGATGTTCTACACTTGTCAGGACATTAGGGACTTCTGGTAGGAGTCCTATACCACTTGCATGGATAAGCTCATGAGAGCCGAAGCCACATAGCGTAAGCTCAAGAAGCGTGTGTGCAAGCACAGAAAGGTAGCAAGTGAGGCCCGATGGGAAACAGATCAAGCATATGTAGCTTTGGGAAACCTCCACACCCAAATGGAGTAGGTTGATCAGTAGAGAGCTACCACCCAAGACTCAAGAGCGGATGATCAAGCAATGTTAGTAGGACTGCGGGAGTAGTTGGAGGCCACCCATGTCAAGGCGTTCACAGCTACGCGCTAGCGTATCCTAGCAAACAACCGTGCAGCTATGGCAGAAGCAGAATGAGATAGGACCCATGCCATGAGCATCTAGCAGGACCGTGTTGAGAGGGACTTGCGCCAGCAGCTTGCATAGGCCTAGAATGTAGTGGTTGATCTTCAGCATGAGGTGCATTTTCGGAACAACCAACTACACCCTATCCTTGATGAGGAAGAAGAAGATCCGGAGATGTTAGTTGAAGATGATGGCTGGGACGAAGAAGTGCAGCCAAAGAATGAGGATGATCCTATCTCCGACCTCGACAGCGATCATAATGAAGATTAGAATTGCCTAGTGACTAGTTAAAGCGCTAGATGTATCCCTACTATTTATGTAATGAAGTTGTAGTTGAAATTGGTAATTGCGCTTCGACCTCCGTGTAATATTGGTACTTTGCATGTTATTTCACGTTGGGTTGAACGTTAATAAAATTCCAATTTCATCTTACTCGTGATTATGACTTGTATGTTCACGCGCTGCGAGCTCGATAAGTGATCAAATTGGTGATGTCATGTTGCGAGAATGAATTATTATATCTCTGTTTTATTGTATGAATTTAAGATTCTCTCTAGTAATTTTAGTTTGGCATGATTATACAATTCATCTGTAATCTCTTGACATCATCCAATAATCACTTATTGTTGCAACTTTGCAGATGACTCACACTCATGCTAGAGCAGTCAGCAGCCAAGAGGGCAATGCCAGTGACTTACCACCGCCGCCACCACCGTCTGCTAATGAGTTCTTTGCACAATTCCTAGGAAGTCAGAGAACTATGGAGGAAACCATGCGCCTCATTGTGCAAAACATGGCTCACGCCTGTCAGCAACAACAAGGGCCTAAGCTGAATTAGTACAGCTCTTTCAAGGATTTCCTAGACACCAAGCCTCCTATCTTCAAGGTGGCCGAAGAACCGCTCTAGGCGGATGAATGGCTCAACACTATTGAGCAAAAGTTCCATCTGTTGAGGGTCACAGAACCTCAAAAGGTAGAATATGCATCCCATCAGCTGTAGGGACAGGCTAGGATATGGTGGACCCATTTCCTATCCTCTTTTACCTACCAATGCATAGGTCACATGGGAGCAATTCAAGCTAGCCTTTAGGGGACACCACATTCCCCCAGGGCTAATGCACATGAAGGCAGCTGAGTTTATGTGACTCACATAAGGGACCAAGACCCTTACTGAGTACATGCATGCTTTCAACAATCTATCCCGTTATGCCCTAGGTTTTGTAGATACAGAAGAAAAGAAGATAGAAAGCTTCAAGAGAGGTCTTGGCACAAAACTGATGAAAACTATGGCCAACTCGAGGTGCACCACCTACAATGAGTTCATTAGTTATACCTTGACTTAGGAGAACCACAACAATCTGCATGCGGTAGCAAAAGGCTACAAGAGGACAGCTGAGGCAGGCACCTCAGGGTCTTCTCAGTCCAGAGCTCTAGTGGCAGCTAGGCCATAGTTTCGACCACCAGCACCCAAGTTCAGGCCTCCTCCACCAAAACCTCAGACCAACTAACCTTAGAAGGTGTTTTGTAAGGCGTTCACCATTGCCTTACCCAAGGGGAATGGAGGGCAAGGAAGCTCAGTAGGACCCAAGAGCAATCAACCATGCTTCAACTATAATCAAGTGGGTCACTAGGCCAAGGAATGCCCCCATCCTAAGAAGAACAACAATCAGAACTAGAACAATCAGAGACAGACAAATCCTAAAGCACGTCCTGGATACGTGCACTACACCGCTATTGAAGAGGTTACCGCAGGAGAGGTTATCACCGCAGGTATGTTTCTTATTAACAAACATCCCACCATTATTTTTTTGATTCAGGAGCTTCTCATTCATTTATGAGCCAAGCATTTGCATCTAGACATGATCAGAAAGTAATTGAGGTAAGCAAGGGTGGTTATAGTATAAGTTCAGCTGGGGCTACTATTTCTATAAACAAGATAGAAATGTGCTCATCTCTATACAAGAGAGGGAGTATATGATGAATTTGATAGTATTGCCTGGATTATCTATAGATGTGATCTTAGGCATGAGTTGGATGAGTGATCATGGTGTTCTCATTGACACTAGCACTCAAACCATTATGTTGAGAGAATCCAAGGGAGGTAATGCTTTTCTAGTACCACTTTCCTGAAATTTTGAACTCCAAAACTTGTCTTGTACTATCCAAGCCACTACCCTTTGTGATATTCCAGTGGTTTGTGAGTTTCTTGATGCTTTCCAAGATGAGTTACTAGGTTTACCACCTGATAGGGATGTGGAATTTAAGATTGAGTTAGTGCCAGGTATGGCACCTATCTCAAGGAGACCCTATAGGATGCCACCAAATGAGCTAGCTGAACTTAAAATTCAGCTACAAGAACTGTTGGACAAAGGCCTCATTCAACCTAGTTTGTCTCCATGGGGATGTCCAGCATTGTTTGTAAAGAAGGACAAGTCTTTGAGAATGTGTGTGGATTATAGGCCACTAAATGTTGTGACCATCAAAAACAAGTATCCTTTGCCTTGTATCGATATCTTGTTCGATTAGTTGGCAAAAGCAAAGGTATTCTCCAAGATTGACTTTAGGTCAAGCTATCATCAGATAAAGATCAGGCCAGAGGATATACCTAAAACCGCTTTCTCCACTAGGTATGGCTTATACGAGTATTTGGTCATGTCTTTTGGGCTAACGAATGCTCCTGCCTACTTCATGTACTTGATGAATTCGGTATTCATGCCTGAGCTCGACAAGTTTGTGGTTGTGTTTATCGATGATATCTTGATTTATTCGGAGAATGAGGCAGATCATGTAGAGCATCTGAGAATTGTTTTGTCCCAATTGAGGAAACATAAGTTATATGCCAAGTTTAGCAAATGTGAATTTTGGTTGAGCAAAGTACCTTTCTTGGGTCATATCTTATCTAGAGATGAAATTTCTGTAGACCCATCTAAAGTACAAGAGGTCATGGATTGGAAGGCCCCGACTTCGGTTCATGAAGTTCGAAGTTTTCTAGGGTTAGCAGGTTACTATTGTCATTTCATTCCGGATTTCTCCAAGATAGCTAAGCCCATGACTAGACTCCTTTAGAAAGATGAAAAGTTCAGTTGGACACCAGAGTGTGAAGCAGCTTTTCACACCCTAAGGACCCAGTTAACTATAGCTCCTATTTTAGCACAACCTGACATTGAAAAGCCTTTCGATGTGTTCTATGATGCATCGGGTATAGGTTTAGGGTGTGTGCTCATGCAAGAAGGAAGAGTTATTGCCTTTGCTTCTCAGTAGTTGAGAAAGCATGAAGTCAATTACCCTATGCATGATTTAGAGCTTACAACAGTTGTTCATGCATTAAAGATATGGAGACATTATTTGTTGGGCAACGTATGTCACATATACACTGACCACAAAAGTCTAAAGTACATCTTCACTCAACTTGAGCTGAATATGAGATAGCGAAGATGGTTAGAGCTGATCAAGGACTATAATTTGAAAGTGCATTATCATCCAGCAAAAGGCAATGTGTGTAGCAGATGCACTTAGTCAGAAATCTCATTGCAACACTTTGGAAGCATTGTTGGAAGATGGATTTAATTTATTACATGTTGTTGTGCTGCACAATATCACCATCAGTTGTTCACTTGAAAGCAAAATCATAGAACTGCAGAAGATAGATGTAGGTATATTTCACATCAAGAGAAAGATGCAAGAGCAAGAAACCAAGTATTTTAGATTAGATGAAAGAGGTGTGCTATGGTTTGAGGACTGACTTGTGGTACTGAAAGACTGTGAGCTTAGAAATCAAATTTTAGATGAAGCTCATTCATCCAAGTTGTCTATCCACTCGGGTAGCAGCAAAATGTGTTAAGATTTAAAAACCCGTTTTTGGTGGACCAAGATGAAGAAAGAGATCACCGCCTATGTCGCTAGGTGTGATAATTGCAGTAGAGTAAAAGCTGTTCATTTAAAATCTGCTGGATTACTTCAGCCATTGCCTATTCTAGGCTGGAAATGGAAAGAAATAAGTATGGACTTGATCACAGGCCATCTAATGACATAGCAAGGTCATGATTCCATATGGGTCATTGTAGATTGCCTCACCAAGTCAGCCCATTTTATACCAGTGAACACAAGATATCACGTGGGGAAGTACACTGAACTGTATGTTTCTCAAATCATGAGGCTACATGGAATACCCAGGACTATAATCTCAAATCGAGGACCACAGTTTATAGCTCATTTCTGAGAACACTTGCACCAAGCCTTGGGGACTAAACTAATCAGAAGTTCAGCATACCATCCACAAACTTTCGGATAGACTGAGTGGGTAAACCAGATCTTAGAAGATTTGCTTAGAGCTTATGTTATATCTTCCAAGGGTTCATGGGAGAAATGGCTACCTTTAGCCGAGTTCTCCTACAACAACAGTTATCAAACAAGCATCAAGATGGCTCCATTTGAAGCCTTGTACGGTTGGAAATGTAGAACTCCTTTGAATTGGATTGAGCCTGACGAAAAAAGATACTTTGGCATTGACTTTGTCACTAAAGCTGAAGAGCAGGTGCGCATTATCCAACAACATATGAAAGCAGCTCAGTCAAGACAAAAGAGTTATGCTGATAAAAGAAGAAGACCACTAACTTTTGAAGTGGGAGACTATGTATACTTAAAAGTGTCACCCATGAAAGGAGTACATAGATTTGGACTGAAAAGAAAGCTTGCGCCTAGATATGTAGGGCCATACAAGATTACTGAATAGAAAGGAACTGTCGCTTACAAGTTACAACTTCTCCCAGAGATGAGTGCTACACTTAGGATCACTAATAGAACAATGTTCATGTAGATCACTTTATCTAATTAAGCTCCTAAGTGATGACATGCTTGTTGACCTAGGAAATATTATGTGTAACCACTATATAAAGTGATGGTGGAACCTTAGGAATACCTTCAACATGTTTAGAATGTCACTAGGAACAACTTTGGTATTCATGACTAGGGCTAGTTTGGTCTCTAAGTCATATCTATAGTGTAACTTATCATTTGAAAGTGGTATGTTTGACCTAGGTTGAACTATAGCCTAGAGTGTTTGCATGGCAGTGCACCCTTAAGCAAAGTTGTAGTACTTGACTAGAGTAACAACTTTTATTTTTGGGCCAAGGTCTAATTTAGTGCATAGCATGCTCAAAAATAGCTCACAAGTAGCAAGAAAATATTGTTTTGGATTTAAAAATTTTGTCCAAGTCAAAAACGATGAATTCAGTCTGAAGTACAGCAATTTAGGGCTTTGTAGATCTCAAACTGTTGAGAATTTGGGAAATCTTTCTAAAGCAAATTTGTAGATCACATGTAGCTCTACAACTTTCACTAATATGATTTTCACTAACATGCCACGGATTAGGAGTATTAATTGCTCAAATTTGCTCCGTCAGTCAGGTTCCAAGGGCTTGATGCCGAACTGAGCCAGCTTCAGTGGCCGACCAGGGGCAGGCCAGGTGTGCTGCGTGGTGGCCGTATGCCAGCGCCGACCTGGTCGGTCGAGCTAGAGCAGGGGTGTTAAGGCATGCGACGCTGGTGCTTGCCTCACTTCACTCTTGTGTCTTGCCCTCTCTCATGTATGCTAGGACAGAGCGGAGCGCCGCGCTGTCGTCATCATTGCCATGCGCCACCGCATTCCCTCATGCTCCACCACCACACATTCGGCCACCACCGTGCACTTGCCACTCCGCCTTTGTCTGCTCCACCTCCCAGACTCACTCGCACAAGCATTCGAGTTGTGGTAAGCTTCATGCCATGTTCACCATCGCCGCGACCGCTACCAGAGCGCCTCCATGCTCGCACTCGCTATGGCCAAGCTCCACTGGGCCATCTTGCTCGCACCTTTCTTGTGTTAAAGATAGCCTAGAGTCACATCTAGCTCATGTCACTGACCGCTGGCCAATACCGACACAGTGGCGCCAGAACGCGGCCTTCCGCCGTCGTGCTCTCGCCGCCGTGGCACCATGTGCGCGGTCAAGCTCACTGGCGCCACCCATGTACCCTAACCTACATCCGTTAGCTTTACTAGATCACCACATAGATGTAGCAAGCCTCACCTGAGCTTATCGTGGCCAGAGCCCATCAGAGCGCCGCCGCGCAGCCCGCCGTCCGCCATGGCTACCGTCGAGCCTACTTCAACGAGCCTCCGAGCCAACCTTGTGTACCCATCGCTACAGGACGTCGAGGCAAAGCCGTCGGTGGTGACCTCGCTAGCGATGAGCTAGGGCCAGTCAGCGTCGTGCTCTGCTTTGGAGTGACTGACGGGTGGGCCCCATTGACCGCGAGCCCCGAATGTCAGTGTGTACACGCTTTGATTTTCTGATTTATTTCATAGATTTGAATGCCTGTTTCAAAAATCCATATCTAGAACTAGGAATGTCCAATTTTGGTGAACCAAATTTTGTTAGATTCCTTATGAAGTGTATATTTTATAAAAATATGAGATGCACTGTTTCTAGTACTTTTCTAGGTGAATAAAATATAGCTAGATAAGTGATTTTTGAATATTTACAATTTTGTAAAATGTGTAACTTGAGCTAGGAATGTGATAAAATTGTGATTCCAATTTTTATGGTCTTGTGTTGACATGCTCTAGCTAGGAAAAATAATAAACTTGCAGTAAACATGATTTAAATAGGGTCTTTCTATTTACCTATTAATAAATGGTGTTTTCTAGGAAAATGATAGGGATAAAAATAAGTAGCATATTGCCATGAAAATTTTTGTACAGTATTATGGCACTAGTAGGAAGCTAAGAAAAATATATAATCTATTGTTTGACACTTTTCTAGGGTCAACTATTTTTACTAAAATAAACCTTGCTAACTTGTCATTTTTGTAGAGGATGTTATACATGTCCAAATGGTATAAAATTTTCATAGTAGTCTATTGTGAGCACTAAGAAGCTACTATAATGTTATGAGAATTTATTGTGCACATTTGCATATGTTTGTTATTTCCCCTAATTATCTAATTAAATTAATAAAGGTATTTAAATAAATAAATTGTGCTTGACCATGATGTTTTCTATGGTACTTATGATGCATAGGAACTGTTGGTGTATTAGTAAGGCTTAGAAGCAATTGGTTGTATGCAACTAATTAATTATTGCTTTATAATTCAAATAGATGGCTGCATGTATAGTTTTGGTTGAGTGGATAATTTCATGTTGATAATGATCTTTTCTGTAAAACTTGTTAATAACAAAGCTGTAGATAACTTACTGATCTACCTTGTGTTAAATTTTCATGGTCATAGACCTTAGGGTTTAAGAGTTTTGGCTGTTGGAAGTTTGCTGCCCTAATTGTTTGCTCTCTAGACAGATTTGATTGACTGAATTGTTTGACCTAGATAACTGTTGAATAACAACAATGGTATTAAAATAAAGTTGTATACAATTTTATAAACTTTCCAGAATGTCCACAGCCATATTATTTTGATGTATATAACTCTAGTTGTGGTTAAAACAATTAGCTGTTATTTTATAGTTTAGAAAATAAATTGCAGAAGTGTTTGCTTAAGTAATAGAGAAGAGATATACACCTACTCAGTAGAATATGGTGCACTTGTTATTACCTCAATACCATGCTATTGAAAATAATTACGAGGATGCGTTCATCACGTTTTATCATATTATACATGTCATCGTACATGCATTCACGATATCTTATTCCATGCTCATGCATATAGGATCGACCGAGGAGATAACATTGCTAGAATTCAATGAAGAAGAGGAAGGGGATCAGCAGGAGACTCCTCAAGTCATAGGTCCAGGAGCAGAGTCCCGAAGAGCTCTCTGAATGCCTAGATCACGGACCCACCTCTTTCCTCAAAGGCAAGCCCCGGAGCATTCTAAGTCTCCCATGTTTTATAAAATACTACTTGAGTCCATTACGTTTGATGCATTAGGTTATAAGAGTTGATTGGAAACACTTGATGCATAGAACTACCTTGTCTAGTTGCATATACCTTTAACCCTATGTAGTTCCTGGATCGAATATATGCTTAGCCATGCTTAGACCGATAGAAGTCGGGTGATTTCCTGTCACCTGCAAGATATAGGTGGATATGAAGCACGGTTGGCTATATTTGGTATCGTGGAAAAGAACCATGGGGTAATGTAAATGGAGGCCGGGCGGTGTCTATGTGTAGATTGACTCATGTGATTTCGTTTGTGCCAATTAAGGACCATACCATTGTTGACACTTCTAACAAGATTGAACGCATGCCTATCACTTAGCTGGCTAGATAACTCGTTCTGACCATGAAGCCGAGTAGCTCAACTTAAGCTAGGCCCCGCTCTATTAGAGTGCGCACTCTAGATGGTAGTAAGGATGTGCGAGGAGCCAGACATGAGCCCAAGGGCAGGCTATGCCTGAACGTCCTGGCAGCTGGTTGTCCCTGATTGTGCGGCGCTAGGCGAACCCTTGAAATGTGGACTTGAGTTGTACCAAAGGTGACCTAAGGTGACCGTTGATCTGGTCTGCCTAGGTTTATGTTAGGAATAAATTCCCAGCTGGTGGAAATCGATTCAAATCGCCGTCTCTCCCGGATAGTGAGAAACTTGGCTAGCCCCAACATCGTAGTAATTATATTATGGAATGTGATGTGATGGTTTGTATAAACATGGAATTACTATACCTACTATGGTTACTATTATATGTTATCAAATAATATACCACATGTTTAGCATAGGATAGTTGCTAATCTAGAGATGAATAGCTATAATTAACTTGATGACTGAACTATAATTATATAACTGAGTTAATTGTTTTTTATACAAAATGTTGTCAAGCTACCTCCACTTATAAAGCCTTACATAATCCTTGAAGTCAATTTATTTCTGGTTTATGACGGGTAAGTCTAGCTGAGTACCTTCTCGTACTCAAGGTTTTATTCCCATTGTTACAGATGGTATAGTTTATCATGGCTATTGCAAGAACTACTATCCCGCCATGGTTGAGGAGTGAGCCTTGGGCAGGCATCTTTAATAATCATTCTTATATGCTTTTGTGGATTGTGATCATGATTTGGAACTATATTTGAACTATGTTGGCAAATGCTAGTTTCGAACTTTAATTTGCTTCCGCTACTATCTATCTAACTTGGTTTGTAATAACCTTATTTCGTACTCTGATGAATGGATTGTAATTGTGAACTTTATGTAATATGTGACATGTATGTTGAATCATGTATGATCTTGGTTGTATGTGGATCGTATATCGAGACCCTCCGTGCTACTCGATGGACTATCAGGTTTATATGGGCTCAAGTATGACAGTGCGACCGCTTGTGGGATGGCATTGTACTTGTGCTCTTATAAATTGGTCAGTTATGTGACAAACGTGCATGAGTCTTCATCGTCAGCTTCTAGATGTCTAGACAGCAACACCATCAGGCAGGGACCCCACTATTTTAAACCCTACTTTGGATACTTATCAAGTTGCATTATGAGTCATGCATCGCATGTAGTCTTGGATAATGATCACTCTTAACTACACCTAGAGTAGCCTAATAATTTGTAGAAGCCTTTCATCAAAACAATGGGAATGGGAACACTTAATGCTTATTGCTTAGTTGCTTGGGCAATGGTAAAAGTCGAGCATGAGAAGGGAACTCATACTCATGCGTGTAGGATGTTACACCTAGATAATTAACCACTAAAACCAATGAGGGTACAACTTGACTTACCTAACAAATCTGGCTAAGGATTAATATTCCTAATACGATAATCTTGTTGATAACTTGGATATTTTGCTCATGCGAGGGGTAGGTTGTCGTGAGTGTGGGATCTCAGACGACGTAGCTCATGGAGCAGTAAGGACCATGTATTGGGATACGTAAGTCCGAGTAACCACCCTACAAACCACATGTCACGGATGGGTAGGAATAGTAGGATACCCCAAGTGAGAAGTGGTCTACCATAGTCGCCTTACACATAGTATATCTCGGCGGTAGAGTAGTTTGAGAGAACGTTAGTGATCCCTATCTCTCTTATCCTTAGAGGCCTATCTCATTTGTGCTCTCCAATTTCTCTAGAAGTCTAAGAATAGCCTATTATCCCTTGTCATGCCCTCGGAGGAAGTTTGGCCGAATCTCCCCAGTACCCCAATCTTATCATGCGGCACTAGAAGCAACTACAAGCAATTGAGAGTAATACAAGGTACAAATATCCACGAGAACCAGAACAACGAAGTACCGACCCAATGGTAAACACCAGTTACCATGAGCTCAACCACAGAGCAAAGGAAGTTTAGAGCATCCCAACCTCGTCATGAAGGATGTGTCACTGACAAGTTACTTGTTTCTACCACAACATAGTACCAACATGAGTGCCCTCGGCACTAAGTCTTAAGAAGCAGCTAACAGAAAAGTTTGGTTCGGACACAACAGATAGAAACTAAGATCATCAGAGCCTCCCACTAATCTAGCAGACGGTAGTTGAGCGAAGCCATCAACCTTGAGCTTCACGGCGGCGAGAAGTGCCATGACCATGATTCCTACGCCGACCATGACAAACAATAGGCCCAATAAGGGAAGCACCTATTGAAAGCAGACGAGTAGTTTAGGCCAAAGGAATAGAAGTTCCACCCATAGAAGATAAGCCTTGAGACCTACTCAAGAATGTGGGATCTCTCGAAACATGGTAAATGGTATCGGCTGGAACCAAGAGGAATAGAAGACAAGAAGATTACCTACAGCAACAGAGCTAGAAGCCAAAGTGTCACCGTACATCCTTAGCAAAGGCGGCACCATTGCAAGCAGCATTGGACGACCATAGAGAATGACCTCAGATGGGACCAACCCTACACAAGCACTCATAAGCAATGAAAAGCCAAAAACATGGTTCCAAGTAAAGCTGAAATGAGGACCATATAGTGTAAAGGAAAGGTGAAAAGGAGGATATACCTGGAGAATGGAGCCTCAGAATCCATAGTGCCATTGGAGACAAAACTATTTGGTTGTTCTTTCTTTCTATACCCATGGTAGCATGAACAATGGACTATGAGCACTTTGTTATAATGATGAATACCTTTACTTCTATGTTGAGCATAGCATGTCATAATCTTAATGAACATCATGCTTTCCACACTTATACAAATGCCTAATAATCACCCCATGCATCCACCAAATACTATATGTTGGAATTAAGTCCTATTAGTACGCAATGTACTCATGGTGCAACTGTTAAGTTGTTTTGCAGGAACATTGTAGACCGATGGAGGTCGAGTCTCCATCACCGCTGCCTAGTAGCATCAGGGAAGGGCAAACCTGAGTATGCTACTTGTTAACTACGTAGTCTTATTCGAGTGACCTTGAGTGATTACTTTAGATTAGATTCTGGATCTTGTCCATTGGTTGGACCAGATCGCATATTTTATGTAAACTCTATCTTGTAAGCTTTTCAGTATAAGTTATTTGAGCATTATTCATTAGACTGTGTCAGTTTGGTATGTGAACTATTGTGTGCCACTCAACCTGATCCAGAAGAGGAGTTGCTTGGTGTGCTCCTAGGGCCGCGTGATGTTATTTTGCTTAAATTGAGCATGTCAAGTGGATGACACTCGATTCAGGTGAAGTATCACGACGAGCACCCCACAGGGGGCAACGTCAATCCTGGATCCTTGGATCAAACTGACCTTGAACAATGGCATAAATTTGATCTTTAAGGCAGTGGAGAACTAACGTAGCGAGGAGGGGTGTCAGGTGGGCCTCATAGGCCGGCCAGCCCCACATGTCAGCGTCGTGCACTCTGTTGCGGTGGTTTGCCTTCTAGAGTCTTCCTAAGTCGGTTTTGTCATGGATAAACGTGATTACATCTGATAATTAGGTCCACATTGATGGTTTTCTAGATAAACCCTGCTGAAAACATAGATTCATCAAAATTCATGGAATTTGTTAGTTTAAACCCCTAAACCTATGTTGGTGATCATATTCATGCATTTATACAAGTTATATTGATGGTTTATAATAGGTATTAACTACCGTCAACAAACTCCCCAAGTTTAACCTTGACTTGTCCCTGAGCAATGCTAAACTCAGCAATAGATTAGGAGTTGCTACGATGTTTTTCACTCCTCAAAAGTACACATGCGTTCAAACAAGAATTCTCCTCCGGATTAGAATAAATTGATCTAACTTTTAAACTTACCCATGTTACCTTCAATCATGGGGCTTCTTAGCCTTCACTTGGGTCTTGAGCAATTGAAAGATAGAAAGATGAAGTTAAGCACTATATCTTAAGTTCTTTGCTCAACCATTATTCTAGAGTTTTTATAAGTTTTCAAAAATAAAACTTAGAGCTTCCATTGTATGTCACTCTAAAGTCTCTCAATATATGTGGTATTTGTGGATCCTCACCAAGGCAATATTGATGTTATGTCTTTTTCTTCCTACAACTAAAACTTATGTGGAGTGCATAGGAGTGGAAATAGCATGAAAGAGCATACTTGCAATACATATATTGTAAAGTCAAACCTCAGATCCAAAGAGAGTTGAGTCATACAATCCAATCAAGATGTGCATGTGTTTGGATATATGTACGGTGACTAACCTAATTCTACTATGCTTCTTGGAAACATATCTTTCTTTTCAAACTTGGAAATGTTTTTGCAAGAAAACATGGGCTATCTTATTCATCTTTCTCTTCTCTTTTTCTTAGGCGGGCATCTAAATACCCATTGTTTTAGATATCTTGGACACTTGTCCATTTTTTTACTCTTTTTCTTTTTTTCTTTCTCTCTTTTTTTATGAATAACTTTTGCATAGCCCATGCATCTTCTCTGCAGAAAAACTTTTGAGAGATAGTAACAAAAACTTTGAGCATTTATTCAGTGGATGAAAAACATATCAAACATATTGTTGGTGTTTATTCCCAGTGTAGGAGTAAAATATTTTTGGGTGGATCTAAATGAAAAGCATATTTTTGCGCCTAGCCCCTATGTAGGAGTAGTGCATATTTGGGTGGTTTGTATATGATCTTGATTTTAAGAGCATGACAAACCTCTCATAAGGGTCAACAAAGCTTGACAAAACTTAATGGAAAACAAGCAACATATATGAGTGAAAGTTTTCCTAGCCTAAATAACATGTATGGCTCTGGTAGGAATTCAAGCTTTGCCATACAGAAACTTATCATATAGCATTTTTATGTTTTTCAAAAGATAAATCTCCAGTACTTTAGTATCACTTAGAATAAGATAAACAGCAGCTCAGACCTTCTCATATCATATCTCTCAATTACCTAGACCTGGATCAAGCATATGCTACCCACGAGTTTTAAGTTCAGAGTAAATCCTTATATCAAAACAATCTTATCCAAAACTCAAGAAAATTCAAGACTGAAAACTAAGTACTTGAGAGGAATTATAACATGGCATCTATTCATCAATTCTATTTAAGAGATTATATTCAGAGTCCTTTATTTTATTTTATCCGGCTCTTCAAAACAGAAACTAAAACAAACTTGACACACTCTTTTCATTTTGTTTTCATTTTTAGATCACACCTTATTACTTTTATATAAAGATAAATATTTTTATTTTGTTTTTAGTTATGCATCACTCTTTTTAGCAAACTTAAAATAATAAAACAAAAGGAAAACAAATACTTATATTAGATACATGGGGATGCCCTTCTCCCAAGCTAATTGTTGTCGTGGTTGCTCAAACTTTGTACTTATTCTTCTCAGAGCGGTTTCACCGGCAGATGTCCTTCTCGTCCATCGGGATACTAGGTTCCTCTTATGTAGAAGGTGCAGCGAGTCCAGTGGTTGGTTTATCCATGTTCATGTCGAAAGCCAGTTCTGGAGGATGTACTCCTGGTGGAGCAGGAAAAGACGATTGGGTAAACTTGCTCTTGATCTTGTGTATCATCCTACAAAAATGTCAACAAGAATAACAAAACTCGTGGAACGGATTAGAATAAAAGGGTTAGCGGTCAGCCGTCTAGGGTTTTAGTCATTCTTGGGGTTAGAAATATTTTTGAATTAGCAAAATTTTAGCAGGATGTCCATCTAATATTCTTGGATTTTATGATATAATGGAATATATCTAAATGTATGCATGGTATTTTTATTTTTATGCCACCACGGTAAATATTTTTGCAGGTTCTGACACACCATAGAAATTATTCGCTGGGGCTTAGGATTTTATAATGCAATGATGAACTTTTTTATTTTCTAAATGCAATGCTAATGCAGAAAAATAAATATGCTAAAAGTGAAAATAATTCATGTAATGCGAAAAAGTAAACATGGATAACTACCGATTTTACTTCCCGGCGAGGGTTCAGAATTTTTAGTCCGTCGAACAGGACTCCTCTAGTCTTGTTTGTTGTTTAGGTGTATTAATCGGCCCCAGAGATGGAGACCTTGACGACTGCACCTCTTGTGATGGTGACTCGAATGATGATGCCACCTTTTTCTTTCAAACCTGTTTAGTTTGTGGACTTGATTTTGGCGTAGAAGGTTCGTCTTTCTCAATTTCTCCTTTATTATTTGGGAGTTGATTCCTCCGATGTTGGGATGATCGACGTCTTCCTAAGTCGGTGTGGGCTACAAAGGACTCAACAAGAGTGTCACACTCAGCGATCTACCACATGGCCTGGAAGGGTGCATCTACAGGTAAACAATGTATAAGCACCACGCTTACACAGTGTCGACCACTCACCCTGTACGTACATAAGAGTGAGCGCTTTACGAACATATGCATAAACATAATGGTAACTCTAGCTATACTAAGCATATAATCAAAGTAGATAATGAACATGATAACTAAGAACATGAATAATATTAAGGGCAATGTCATAGCAAATGTAGCAAACATATGAACAATGAAAGATACAAGAGAGGATACAAAAGGCTTTACCAAGCCACGCTCTTGACAAGTTCAGGAATCCAAGCGAAGCTTGCCTCTCTTTAGATCTAACTTATCTAGCTATGCCTAAATATTTGTGAAGCTCTGAGGTTCTTCTATTCTCTTCTTCTGATGATGGATGATTATTTCTAGAGAGGATTATGCCTCAGGGGGTTCTGGGAGGATACTTATAGGGGAAACATCAATCCTGGACCCTCGGATTAAACCAACGTTGAGCAATGGTATAGATTTGATATTTAAGGTGGTGGAGAACCGACGTAGCGACGAGGGGCTGCCATGAGGGCCCCATAGGCCGGCTAGCCCCACATGTCAGCATCGTGCTCTCTATTGCGGTGGTTTGCCTTCTAGAGTGTTTTGGAGTCTTCCTAAGTCGGTTTCGTCGCGGATAAACGTGATTACATCTGACAATTAGGTCCACCTTGGCGGTTTTCTGGATAAACCCTGCTGAAAACATAGATTTACCAAAACTCGTGAAATTTGTTAGTTTAAACCCCTAAACCTATGTTGGTAATCATATTCATGCATTTATACAAGTTATATTGACGGTTTATAATAGGTGTTAACTACCGTCAACAACTGTGCTTGTTGTTGCTTAGGATCTAGGCTAAGAAACTGTACTCCACCACTTAATCCCTCATCGGTATGGATGGGCCATGCTGTCGTACTTGGAGCCAAGAGAATCCCCCAACTTCGGGTCAGGGACGGGGGTTGGGACGTCGCTCAGTCCCCCGCTAAGTTTGTCATTGGCTCATGATGCCATGTGTGCAACCAAGGTGCTTTTAAATGAGTGTCTGGCCTGAAGTCCCGAGTTTGTGGTTGACACACAGTGACATGGGTGCATCGTTGGGTAGCCTTCGTGCATGTCCCTGGGCTGAGTGTCACGCTAGTCACGACATATCCCCACTAGGTGGTGGGCCCTGATCACTGAGTTTGGGGCCATGAGCACCCGCCCTGCTTTTATAGCCCCCAAGTCTATCCTACCGACTCAGTGCCGCCTTTCTAGAAGTACAACTTTCTAGAAATTGATTTCTAGATACAGTTACTTCTAAAAATTTATTTCTATGGCCAGTCCGAAACATGGTCGGCCTCTAGAAGCCGATTTCTAGAAACAGCCCTGCTTTTATGTAGGTCCCAAGTCTGTCCTCCCGACCGTGCTGCCTTCCTAGAAGTACATCTTTTTAGAAATTGATTTCTAGATACAGTTAGTAATATCAACCATTTTTGAAAATTAATTTCTAGGGCCCGTCCAAAACATGGCCGCCTCTAGAAGCTGCTTTCTAGAAACAGATAGATAAGGCTGGTTCTTACGACCGTCTCAACAAATTAATTTTGACCACCTCTAGATATAAGCCAATTATTTGGTTGCTACCCGCATCTTTGGCACGGCAAACTTTTCAACTGACGTGGCACAGACTTCAAACTCAATTCTTACCCAAGATAGCTAAAAGGGTTGTGAGCTTTTTATGTGCTAAAATACTAAGGCCTCATTTGGTTATGCCAAATTCAACCGGGAACCAATTCAGATGATCAAATACTATATAAATTAGAATAGCATTCCGGCTAGGAATTAATACTGGGAACCGTTCTCTGTCAACCGAACGGGCCCTAAGGCACATCGATCAAATCATGACAATCTTTGGAAAGCAGACGAATAAAAAAATTAATTCGCCCAGAGAAAAAATGGGGTACATATGAAAACGGTTATTAGTGTGATTAATTAACAAAACTTTCCTCGCAACCGATTGTACTTGGGAGAAGTTTTACTGGCCCTCATTAATCAAAGATGTCATATAATATGCCGGTATATACCACCGTAAGTAAACGATGGACACTTTCTAGCCTCTTTCGTTTGGTTCATCCCCAGGGCGACGCTTCTTATCTACCCTACTAATGCACTATCTTTTCTTTCCTACATCCACACAAGAAAACGACCCCTCGCTGAGATGTCCTCTCTAAGTCCACCCCAAAAAGTATACCCAGAAAAACAACACATTTCAAACGAATCGTCCAAATGTACTCTAAGCCTTCTCTCTCCTTACTCATTACACAGACCTGGATTGAGTGTATCAAATCTCCTCATTCTCCCCCACACCCACGTCATGCAGTCCCCACCGAGTATTACGAACGCCACGCCGCCAAAAATCACGGAACTTCCCGGACACGCGCGGCTCACCCTCCCACGAGGCCCCCACGACTCTGACTCCTGTTCCGCTCCCCTCCCCTCTCTTCCCCACCGCGTCGCGCACCCCTCCATCTCTCCCGAGGCGGCGGCAGCGGGCGTAGGGCGACAGTGCCCTCGCCGGCGCGAGCCCGAGCCCCGGCGGCCCTCCTCCCTCACCCCCGATCCGCCCTAGATCCACCGCTGCCGATGCCCATCCTGAAGGTCCCCGCCGCCACCCGCACCACCCCAATGCCCACGGCCTCCGCCTGCGATGACGCCGTCCCCGACGCCCACGGCTATGGCCACTGCGGCACCCGCGACGTCCCCGTCCACCTCCCTCTGCCTCGGCTTCGGCTCCTCATCCACCGACGGGTGGCCGGCGGAGCCGGAGCAGCCTCCAGCCAGGTGCCGGTGGGGTACGTGCTGCGAGCTGCCGGTGGGGTACGTGCAGCTTCCCGTGGGCATCGCAGGCCCGCTCCTGCTCGACGGGTGCCAGCTCCCTTCCTCCTCAAGTAGGTGCGGCACATCCTCCTCTAGATCCAGGCACTGGAAATCTTCCTTTGTGCTGCGGAGGTCTGATCTGGATTTTTTTCCCTCTTTTATTGGCTGCTTGATTTTGGGGAGCATGAAGGAGACGCGGAGGATGGTGTTCCATGGAGGTCGTTGGTGTGACTTGCATGGCTCTGCAGCCATGGCCTGGGAACCGGAGTAGGTGCCAGCTATGACTTTTTATGTTGTGACTACATTCACCTTTTTACAGATTATGGTCTTATCGGTGATATATTGGTTATATTTAGTTATACGTAGACATCTCTTGAATTTAGTTATGTCAGACTTCTAGACTGCTCGAGTTGTTAGCTGAAATCAGGTGATTTGTGTGGTTGGCCACTGAGAATGAGAGGGACAACAGCCAATGAAATTGATGTCGGTACCTCAACAAGGAAATATTTAAACAAATTTGGACAGTGATAATTTGCTCATATTATTGTGAGTTATCTGTATGAGCTCTATGATCTCACACAAATATTTAGAGTGCTTTCTTCTTCAAAATATTCATGGTTACAGCTCATTTATTTTGCATGCATCGTCTTTTGCTTGTTTGATTTAAGGTATTACGGATGATATCCCTGTTTACAGTATAACAGATGCCGATGCCGCAAATTACCTTTTCGATCATTAGTTTTGCGATGATCAAGTTATATTGTTGTTCTTGCAGGTATTTAAGAACATGTATTAATGAGAATCCAGGCTGCCTTTTCATTACAACCAACCGTGATCCTACTAGGCTTATGACATCTGCCCAAGAATGGTCAGGTATTATAGTTGAGAAATTTATTGAATTTTTGGAGTTTCTATTTGTAGAACAATATAATCTGCAATTACTTACCTCATTAGGAGCTAGAAATATGGTTGCTGCAGTAAGCTGCTCATTACAGAGCAATGTGCTTAATAGTAAGATGGAAGGATAGTGGATGCATTCTTTGTTGATTTTCAATGCCACAATATCATAAAAGGTTTCCTAACTGAAACATGAGCGTTAGTTCACAAAACATATGCATATTTGTGCAGTCCTAAGTCCTAACTGTTGATGTGTTATTAGGTTTGAGAGGTTTGACTGGAAGTGCAACTACACCAGAGTAAAGATCTTGGGCACTCTGGTGTGCCTCAGCGGCTCAATGTGCGTGAGCTTCCTCAAGAACCCCACTCCCAGTGTATCTGTTTTCAGCGATGTTGAAGAGCTCTCAAATGGCAAAGGCAGGCAAGACTGGATGCTTTGATGTTTCTATCTTCTGACTGTGATCATAATCTTCGCCTGCAACACTGTTCTGCAAGTATATCTGAGTTTCATAGCCTTTAAGCTATAGTTACTGTTATGTAGAGTTTCAGAAGTTCTTCTAATTATATTCTAGCTGAATGTGGTGCTGCTCTAGGCTGCAGCTCTGAAGAGATTCCCTGCACCGTTGTCAATATGTTCCATCACCGCCATGATGGGGGTGATCTTCACCGCCAAGATGGGGTCTTGATGGAGGGGAAGCCATCACCAGGATCATTGGCGAATTTGTGCCTGTGGTACACATCTACTAAATTCAGACATTCGGTAGATGGTGCATGTTGCGTTCTTGTAACTTGAAGTACTGTAATGAAAGACTAAAGAAAGTGAAATGACTGCTTCTATTGTAGGGAGGTGTGGTGATTGGCTTTGTGCACAGCATTCCAGGTATCAAGCATTGGGTGCTCCCATAATGCTTAATGTGAACGATTTTAGTTTTTGAATCAAACAGACTAACTACTGCATTAGTTGACAATGGGACGAAAAAGTATGTTGGATATTGTACGTTTTTTTTTTTTAATTTTAAGGTGTTGCACAGTCTGAAACCTCTGGAAATTCTGTTTTGAGAAGAAGCTTGAAAACGCCCCTAAAGATGCTAGCAATATAAAATTTATGAATCCCATGTATTTGCCTATGCTTCACTTGTGATTCTACTTGCTGGAGAGATCTTGTCATGGTTCTAAATTGCCATGTATCATAAGTCTATTGCCATGATTCTAATTTTTTAGAAAATTATCGGTTTGCCAAATTCCTCCCTATTTTTCTGTTTGAATTTTCTCAAAATTGATGTCATTAGCCATACATAATATGCAGAATTCAACTTTTTTGGCAACGATTTCATGAACCTGAAGCTGCTATTCACAAGTCTTGGGTACTTCTGAAAAAAATGGGAAAGATCAGAAGGATCTGCTCCTTCTGTGGCTGGAGCAGATGCTAAAAAAAATTGGATATTATTGTGGTGGGTGGATGATTGCATGGCATGAGAAAAGGTTGAAAAAGGACTCCAGGTAAGAATAAACTCAGCTTTGTAAATAACTAATTTTTATATTTGTAAGTTTATCATGTACTCGGCTTCATACAATCTTATGTACTATTATGAGCCAATTCAACTTGACATGTTGCTAATTGTGGGTTTAAAAATAGAATTTCGCCTCGTGCTAACAAATGGAAAATTTCTATAAATCAATCAGCATATGTGTTTGTTTGTCTTATTTTGCTCAGTTTGTTTGACCACTGGATCACTGTTTTTTTTTCACTCATTGCCAACCTGCTTATTCGTCTGCCTCATTCTCTGATGGAACAAGACTATTATGTCATAATCTTTGTTACTTCTATCACTTTGCTGATTTGTCTTTGCTTATGAACTGAAATTATGAGTTGTGCTATTTTGTAATTGTTGTTGCAGGGGAAGGGAGGGGCTGAGCCGATTTTGACCGGTAAGCACCGGTAAGCGCAGGTTTGAGAAAGGTACGTAACAGTTTAAGCTGGATATTGCAACGAGGAGCAGTTGCTTTTTCATTTCCACTTATTTCAGCATTGAACAATTGTGATTTCAGATATAACATAGGTGCACATCAATTTGTTTTATTTCCACCGAGCAGCTGATCAATGCGGTATGTTATTCCCATCCTTGCTTGATTTCTTAGATATTAAATTTTGTTCTTGTTGGTCCTGAGCAAATAATAAGAGTTGGGATGAAAAATAATAGCTCATATTGGTCACTGACAGGAACCAGAAGAAATATTGCCTTTGATGGGTTAAGTTGCAGATGGTATATCGGTCATCTCATGCTTGCTAACTGCAGAGAAGATTTTGGTAGAAAGGTGTTTCGCACACACCTTGTTGAACCTTTGCCGCGACGATCACTGGCCCCAAGACATGCTTATTTAGGCCTCTATGTATTTTTAATATATCTAAGTATTGTTGTTGTTTAGTGAAACTTAAACATACCACATCTATGCTTTGTTACCAATGCATATATTATCTTTTGAAAGTTTAATTTATAAGGTCACCATAGCGTTAGTACGGGTAATATACTAGTAGAGTAATAATATGACACAAACGGTTGGAGGGTGACGTTGATACCAACACCATGCTGTTAAGATATATATAATTTTATACTGTCACTTATTCCAGCTGAAGCAACGAATTTGTTGCCGTGCACGTCCAGCTTGCCATCTACTAAGACCCGACTCAATCTATTCCTTGCCGGCCATGGTCTAAATCCTAAACCCTATATCCAATTTCATTTAATCATTATCCATTTCTTACCTTTTCTAATCTTACTTATACACATTGTATAATGATCAATTTTATCCTTACTCATTGCTTGAGTTGAACTACTGCCTTTTACTGCTCTCTGTCCTAGTTTCTATTCAAGTCCTATATATTATAAGACATGCTCTAGACGCACGTATATCAATGCAGTGATGCTATTTTTTTTTTGTCTTTAAATCAGAAGTAGTTACGTCTTATATATTAGGACGGAGGGAGTACTATTTTGTAGTATTATATATACATGTGAACTCTACGTCAAAGATGGACTGCTAGAATAAACTCGTTGCGTTGACACATAAAAGTTTAAGCAAAATCAATTAACAATTTTTAGAGATAACTTGGTATGGCAGTGAGCTACTTCATGCAAACTGGTGCAGCTAGCTACATCTAAACATGGATCCCACATCAAAAGTTGGATCTTAAAAATAAAAAAAACTAGTGTTCATAGGCTCCGTTCGCTTCGCTGAAAAAACAAGCCGAAACACTGTTCTGGCTAATTTGTTGTGAGAGAAAAATACTATTCTGGACGAAAAAACAAGTTGAAAAAAACGAATTATAAGAGAAGTGAACGGGACCACAAAATTATTTAAAATTAGTTGGAGATGATTCGGTATAACATGCTGCCACTCCGGGCAGATTGTTGTGTCAGGATGTTTTTGTGGGCCCAACGTCAAAAGTTGTGTACCCCTAAAATTAAAAATCCCATGTTCGCACCTTTAGATTTTATTAAAATTAACTAAAGTGTGTCGTAGATGACTCATTATAGCAGTCTTTACCTTGTGCAGATTACTACAACAAGATTAGAAGCCTCAAGCTAACACAGACTTTTTATTGTCTGATCCATGCATTTTCTACTAATATATGATGAATTGATTTAAATACCAATGGATAATCCACACCTCATATCCTACCCTATCCATTTCTATTGGATAAAAATATATTTAGCCAAATCCTACCCAAACGAATCGTGTAAAGATTTGAATATGGACAATGCTACCCGCCCAATGCTTCTACCCACCTGCCTTCCCAATACAAGATGAAAAAACAAGGCCATTATAGACTAAAACAAATCACAAAAATATTCACATATTAGCTACAAATCACAAAAATATTCACATATTAGACAAAAAGCAAGGGCATTTATTAACAGTTATCTTGACGCTAATAGTTCATAACTAATAGTCTAATACTCCCTATGTCTCTGAATAAATCAACTTCTAGAGTTATCTTAAGTCAAATTTTTTATGTTTGGCTAAGAATTATAGAAAAAAGTACAAATATTAGTGACACCAAATGAGCACATTATAAAAAAATAGTTAATTGGTGTCATAAATCTTGACACTCTTTTCTACAATTTTAATTAAACTTAAAAAATGACTTAAGACAACTTTAGAAATTGATTTATTCAAGGACGGAGGGTGTACTAGTTATGAACTATATTAGCTACTAGTGACCCAAACAGGTCATAATCATCATTTGACAACTTCGTTCCTAAGCATCCCATTCAAATTCAGTCGTCATTGACACCCAAGGAACGAATATCTGCCCAAGTTTCCCATCCAATTTCAGTTATGATTAATGAGAAATTTTATAATGGTTGAAAAAAATATGAACCATCTATTGAAGGAAATCGAACGGCATAGAAATACGAGGTACTAACTTAAAAGTCCTTGGAAGTATCAAAATAGGTGAGGATAGTACCAAGACAGGTGGCACTAATACCAAAATAGGTGAGCTAGATCAAGATTTTGTGTTTAGTTATTTTTTCGTTGAGGGTAAAAGAGTCGCTCTCCTCTCCGTCACTTTTTCCGTCGCCTTCTATCTATGCTCCACGGTGCCGGCCCTAGGGGTAGGGCATGAGGTGCGACGACCGAGGGCCCAAGCGGAGGAGGGCCCCAAGCCCAGGTATACAAATCCCCGTGTCCTATACTTCATTAGGCATTAGCAAACTAATGAGAAGAGAGACGTAGAACTGGCCAGACGGCCTAAAAAGACAACATTGGTATTTCTTTCCTAGTTTCCTTTCCCCACGGCCCTCGGGTAGAGATAAGGAGATGAGTCACACTACACACAGCACACTCGATCGTGAGTTCGCGACGTACGCCTTACACACGTGGAGCCGCGCGAGCCGCCCCGCCGCGAAGAGCTAGACTACCGAAGACACGAACACGGCGCACGAGGACGGCGACCAGGCAGGGCTCCACGACGACGACATCTTGATTCTTGGCTTCTTACGAATTGCGGTCACCGATCAGTTATTTAGGTCCAAAGTATTTTTTCCTTTTTATTTTTAATCCAAATTAATTATTTGTATAGTATTCCAGACTTCTAGTACTTTGTACCCGTATAGTCATATGTTTCTTCTAATTTAGATGTTAGAATTTTAGAATGTTCCCTAATAAACATTTATCATGGGTGAGAAAAGAAAACGAATATATTGTTTTTTTAATCTACGCTGTTCCTCGATAATTATTATACGTCTATAAATATATTGCTTAATCTATATTGTTCCTCGATAATTATCAGACATGTTAAATTAAAAATATGTTATTGAATTTGCTTTCATTTTGTAAGTAAAATTAGTGTATATATATTATAAGATTTTATCCTAGCTAAGATGGACCGTTGCGACGAGATCAGAAGAGGGGACCGACACTGATGCTCGAGCAGCCCCACCGGTCGATAGTTGCCTGGAGGCAAGCACGAGCACGGCGCCCGGGTCTGCGGGAGCGGCCGCGCCACCGAGGCAACACAAGCCAGGTGCGAGTGCGATGCAACCACTGCGTGCACCTCCACTGATGGGCACAGGCTCACAGCTCCAGTAGTGGCGCGGTGACGCCATGGATTGAAGGATAGCTCCGTGACCTGTTTGCCGGCCCAACGAAGACGACGCCGACGCGTCGAGCTAGCTCCCCATCGCCGTCGTGCTCTTCCTCGTAGTACTGCTCTACAGTGGCGTCTTGGTACTTCTGATAATCGGTGATGAGGTCGTTCATGTTGCTCTCTGCCTCGATGATCTCCATCCGTCCATACCCTCGCTGGTGTACGTACCAATGCAGGAAGGCCTTGCGCTGAAACATGGCCATGAACTGCTTGCTCACGCGGATGGAGGTGGGGTTGTCCATGAAGGTGGAGGGCTGGAGACCATGAACAGCCAAACGGGCGGGTGTTGCACACATTGGACTTTAGATTGTTGGGATCCACTCCATGAAGTAGTTCTTGTTCTGCATATTGACCGTATCCACTTCCACTCCATGAAATAGGAGTTCTTGTTCTTCACATTGACCATTTGCTTGTGGCGACCTCGTTGGTGCTCATCTTGCCCTGGAACATGGCGGATGTCCTCAGGTACCACATCATGTTCTTGGCATCCCACAAACCGCATCTGTTGCATGATTGCATCAGCTCCAGCACCATCAACGCACGGCACTACTGCGACCCGCTCGGTATAGCAGGCTAGCGGCACAAGCCCCACCATGAATAAGTACAGCCGCGCGACAACAGCCAAACGGGATCATGTTCACCGCCAGCTTCCGAAGGTTCGAGTTCAGTTGGCCTGGGAACCGCAGGCAGCACATCAAGCCGCTCACCGCAAGTACCAATATACCCTCAATAATAAAAAATAAATTTTATAAATTATAGGTGACTACAAATTTTAAAAGTGAAAGTACCTAGAAGTACCATGGTACTTTCCCAACTATTATAAAAAAGCTCATGATTAATATATTTCGTATAGCTGGCTCTATGTTTTCTATAAATGAACTGAAAGTCACAAATCCCGTTAGTAAATCATGAAAATTGACGAAATTACTGCAAAAGATTGACCACCCACACAGAACGACACCGATAGCTGCAGAGATGTTTCCTAATACGTATGGGAGCCACACCAGATAGTGACGTTACGCGCTTGATGATGCCATATATTGTACTCGCTACTATACTACTCCGTACTACCATAAGTACACGACATTTCAACCCTGATCTTTTATCTCGCTGTTCCCTGAACGGGAGCTCCCCTGGAAACAAAAGGGTCGAGGGAGACGCTGATGATACCAATACCGTGCCGTCGATGCAAAGTGGTACAGCACAAAAAGGTACTTTTTTCTTACAAAGATTCCTGCTGAATTGAAGCAGATGGCTACTAGAGCAGAATTTTCGTACAGTATATATTTGATGGCACATGTATGGGCTGCTGCGAATTTTCCAAGGGCGGCTATAGTTCTTGTGCACGTTCACTGGCCCTCCAAGTGGATGCCCTTCAGTAAGTTCTTTATGTAAACTTCTTCAGACAAATCTTTCTTTCCATTATATACACTGAAATTTCACAAACACCTGCGATTCGTCCTATACCGTCTGGATTAATGAATATATATGCTATCGAGTATACGAAGGATAAGAAAATTAAATAGTTTGTTATAACGACATTTTTTTTATGTTATAGAGGCATCGTAGCTTAAACGAAGTAAAAAATATATATACCACTTCGAAAATGCAGATAACATAGCTGCAAAACAATGATTAACATTAATATTAATATAATCGATAGATTTTTGCTGCTGTCAATTGTCATCATGAGATTATAAATAACTAATTTTCCCTATATAATAATAACTAAAACTACAGTAGGTGGAAGACTGCTATACAAGTTTGCCGACGAAATGGAAAAAGAGAGGCATAGAAGCAGAGAAATGGCAGCCACTACCGGAAACAGCAGATTTGCCGAGTGCAAAAATATTTGCCGAGTGTATTCTATCGGACACTCGGCAAATAAACTCTTTGTCAAGTGCTGCAAAAAACACACTCAGCAAATAAACTCTTTGCCGAGTGCTTAAAAAAACACACGGCAAACTAAGAAAAAATACTCGGCAAAATAGAGACACTCGGCAAAAAACCGTCATGTGAACATCCGTCAGTTAGTGCGCCGGCCGTTAGGAGTTTGCCGAGTGTCTGTCAGTGACACTTGGCAAAGAAATAAGTTTACCAAGTGTTTTTTTTCAGCACTCGACAAAGAAATAAGTTTGTCGAGTGTTTTTTTGTTTTGCACTCGGCAAATAAATAAGTTTTTTATCTTCTGACCTTGAAACTTTTTCTACTCTCTACATACAACATGTGGTACTCCATGTTAAGATTTGATATATTTCTGGATCTGTTCGTTATATTTAATTAATTTATTGCATTTCAAGGAATTTTTTGGTATAAGTCAAATTTGAACTGCAAGTGATTCAAATAATAGAATAAAATGAGTAGAAATATGATATTCATGTTATTGAGTCCAGTTTGAGTCCTTACAAGGGAAATGAAAAGAAATTTCGAACATCTTGTTTAGGAAACACGACCACGAACGTGTGGCCGAGTGGTTTTTAAATTCTAAAAAAAACAAACGAAGTCTGAAAATCATGAGATTTGTCAAGATCTCATGATATCATACATGGAGGCTATAGAAAAAAATTGAGAAGGTTTTGCACAATTTGTCATGTGCGATGTTTATAAACCGAAGTATCTCATAAGAAGATTCGTAGCGTTGATAAGGATTCAGTAAGATTTAGAGTTAAAGTGACGATCGAATTAGGGTTTGACTTCAAAACTTTTTGTATAGGCAATAGAGAACATAGATTGATTCATGTGTAATTTTAGTAATTTTTTGGATCTGTTTGATAGTTTTAATTTACTAAGTGCAATTATAGAATTTTAATTGATATAAATTGAATTTGAGCTATAATTGCATAAAATAAAAAGTTTTTTTTCTCTCCTAACCTTGAAACTTTTCTGCTCTCCACATACAACATGTGGTACTCCATGTTAAGATTTGGTATATTTCTGGATCTGTTTGCTATATTTAATTAATTTATTGCATTTTAAGGAATTTTTTTGTATAAGTCAAATTTGAACTGCAAGTGATTCAAATAATAGAATAAAATGAGTAGAAAAATGATATTCATGTTATTGAGTCCAGTGTGAGGCCTTATCCGGGAAATGAAAAGAAATTTCGAACATCTTATTCAGAAAACACGACCATGAATGTGTGGCCGAATGGTTTTTAAATTCTAAAAAAAGCAAACGAAGTCTAAAAATCATGAGATTTGTCAAGATCTCATGATATCATATGTGGAGGCTGTTGTAAAAAATTAAGAAGGTTTCGCATAATTTGTCATGTACGATGTTTACAAACTGAATCATCTTAGGAGAAGAATCGTAGCGTTGAAAATGATTCGGTAAGATTTAGAGTCAAAGTGACGGTCGAATTGGGGTTTGGCTTCTAAACTTTTTGTATAGGCAATAGAGAACATATATTGTTTCATGTGAAATTTTGGTAATTTTGTGGATTGGTTTGATAATTTTAATTTATTAAGTGTAATAATAGAATTTTAATTGATATAAATTGAATTTGAGTTATAGCCGCATGAAATAATGGAATAATATTTGTAGAAAAATCAAATATATATTTTTGAGTGAATTTGACTAGGTATTTTCAAAGTACATTGGAACAAATTTAGAAAAACACGTTATAGAAAAGAAGAAAAAGAAAAAAAAACTAGGTTTGCCGAGCGCCCCTAATCTAGCACTCGGCAAACCGGGTTTTGCCGCGTGTCAGGTCTGGGATACTCGGCACCGCCCCCCCCCCCCCCACCGGCCGCACACATGCATAGTGTGAAAATGAAAAAAATGGATTTGTTGAGTGCCCCTGATCTGGCACTCGGCAAAGCTAGGGTTTATCGAGTGTCACATCAGGGGCACTCGGCAAACCCCCCTCATATCCACCCCACCCGGGCCGGCCACACGCACACACGCACGTACGCACCTGGCCGCTTGCCGTGTGCCCGCCATCGGCCCCGCTCACGCGCCAGCGCCGCCTGCTCCGGGCCCACCGCCTGCCTCACCCCGCCGCCTGCCCCGCGCCAGCACCCCGCTGCCTGTTCCACGCCAGCCGGTGGCCCCACTCGCGCGCCAGTGCCACCTACTCCACGCCCACCATCGGCAACCGGCCCCCACCGCCTGCCCTACGCCCGCACCCCGTCGCCTGCTCTACGCCCGCCGTCGGTTCCTGGCCCGCGTCGCTTGCCCCGTGCTCGCACCCCGCCGCCTGCGCCGCGCCCACCGCCGGCACCCGCTGCCGGCTCCTGGCCCCCCGGTGGCCAGCGCCCTCCCCCCGACACCATCTCATCACTTGATAAGGTAAAAAAACACAATGTTAGTACTTGTATATATATATGAACTTTACCAGCTAGTTACAAATTACTTGATTATGTTTTTATCAGTTCCAATCACTGTTAAATTACCAAGACTAATGAGTATATATCTTGGCAATCGTGGAATTGAAATTTGAGTAAATTATATTACTGAAATGCTGATTAGTATTTCTAGTTTAGAAATAGATTAGTGTTTACTGATGCACATGCATGTGAGTACTACATTGACAATATGACGTGTCTCATTTTTGTGGATTGGTTGCAGGAAATGTAAATCAAAGTTATGCTTTGTTTTGTACCGTGGTATTATTAGGGCTGCTATTTTTTAGCCAGCTATAATTTGTACCATATTTTATATTGTGATTCATAGGAACAACAAAGTGTATGTTCACAGTGTCTGTTAGAATACATGTGAAAGTATTTGTGTATGTGGTTGTCGGCCATCGTGCCGTTGGTTTGTTGTAGGTTTTGGTTACCTTACCGTGTAGGGGAGGTGTTGCCAAAATTTACAATTGACACTATTATGTTCCTTTATTGTAGGAGAGGCTATCATTCCCCACCGTCCTCGACTTGTCACTTTGCAGGACAGCAAGGTAAGGCATACTACACCCCTCTTTCCATATGATGTGAAACATAGGATGTTCGTATATCACGTAACCTAGCTAGGTGTCTCTTGTTCGAAAGAGACACGGCTGGAAATATGCAAATCTTTGCATATCTATAACCGTATCTATTTCGAATTGTCCACGTTTTTTTGGATAGCCCGAGGATGTGTAGATGGGGTTAGTTTCCATGCTCTACTCTAATCCGAGATAGAGTTTCGGCAGCATCTCCCTGTTGTTCTCCAGATACACAATCTCCCTTCTAGGACGTGTATTTGGAGAACGACGGGAAGGCGCTGCTGAAATTCTATCTCGGATAGGAGTAGAGCATGGAAACTAATCCCATCTACACATCCTTGGGTGGGATTATGACCTATCTTCACCTATTAGACCACCACATAGGAACCTGTAGATGCAATTGATTTTTATATTACTTGCTGATATGTTAGAGGATGGATGACCGTGAGTGGATGTACACGGGCTGCTCTAGTCAAGGTTCATTCACCAATGAATGGATTGAGAAGACTGATACTTTCTTAGAACTAACATTTGCAAGGGTTAAAGGAGTGCGTGCCACTTGGTGTCCCTGCAGCATTTGTGCAAACACGCATCGACAAACAAAGGTGGTCATGGGTAAACATCTTTGCAAGAATGGATTTATGGCGGACTATACTTGGTGGATCTACCATGGTGAATCCGATTGTGTGAGAGACGAGGTCGTGAGACAACACATCAAGGATTATGATGCCGATGTCAGGGTAGGAGACATGTTAAATGACTATCATGAAGCACACTTCAATGAAGAACGTAGGGAGGAGGAGCTAGAGGCAACCGCAAAGGCGTATTACTATATGTTGTCTACAGCACAGCAACCCCTTCATGGGCATACCAAGGTTTCTCAACTGGATGTCATTGCACGCCTAATAGCTGTAAAGTCCCAATTTAGCTTGAGTCAAGAAGCCTTTGATGTTATGCTGACAATTTTTGGTAGCCTATTCTCGGATGGTCACATCCTGCCAAAGAGCATGTATGAGGCACAGAAACTCCTTCATGCACTTAAGATGCCATATGATCAGATACATACTTGTCCAAAGGGATGCATCTTATTTACGAAAGAACATGCGGAAGCAAAGTACTGTGTGAAGTGTAAATCATCTAGGTTCCTAGAGGTAGACTCTGGTGATGGTCAGAAGAGGCAGCTCGCTGTCCCCATGAAGATCCTACGATACCTTCCATTCATACCGAGGTTCCAATGGCTTTATATAATTGAGGAATTCGCAAAACAGATGACATGGCACAAATACGGACGGTGATACAATCCTAAGAAGCTGGTGCATCCATCCGATGGTGAAGCATGGACAAGGTTTGATATGATTCATTGTGAGAAAGCTCTAGAGGCTCATAATGTACGTGTTGCGCTGGCAACGGATGGGTTCAATCCTTATGGAATGGTGGCTGCCTCATACACTTGTTGGCCCATGTTCGTTATCCCTGTCAATCTCCCCCCGAGCGTCCTCTTTCAACAACAGAACATATTCTTGTCGTTGATAATTCCTGAACACCCGAGGAATGATATGAGTGTGTACATGGAGCCTCTGATTGATGATTTGGTCCGTGCTTGGGAGGAAGGGGTATGGACATACGACCGAGCTACAAAGACAAACTTCAAAATGCATGTTTAGTACTAGTACTCCCTACATGACTTTCCAGCATATGGGATATTCTATGGCTGGTGTGTTCATGGGAAGTTCTCATGCCTAGTATGCAAGGCGTCTTTGATGTTCATTTGGTTGACGAAGGGTGGCCAGTATTCTTCGTTCAACAAACATTGGCAATTCCTCCCTCTTGACCATCCATTCAGACTCGACATCAAGAACTTTACGAAAGATGTAGTAGTTGAAGGCCCTGCACCCTAGATGATGATTGGTGCTGCGGTTCGTGCTTAGTTAGACGCTCTCGAGGTCAATGACCAAGGAGATTGTTTTCTGGGATATGGTGAGCAACATGCATGGACTCACAAGTCATGCTTGTGGAACCTCCTGTATTTTGATGACCTTCTACTTCCACATAACATTGATGTAATGCACACTGAAAAGAATGTCGCCGAGGCAATTTTTGGTACAATCATGGACATTCCTGATAAGAAAGGATAATGTTAAGGCTAGAGTGGATCAAGTGAGATTATGGAATAGACCAAAGCTAGACATGGCGCCTCCCAGAGGTGGGAAGTCATGGAGAAAGCCTAAGGCCGATTTTGTTCTAACAAGGGCCCAAAGGAGGGAAGTACTAGAATGGTTCCAAGCGTTAATATTCTCTGATGGGTATGCAGCGAATCTGAAGAGGGGAGTGAACTTAGCTACTTTGCGAATCAACGGGCTCAAGAGTCATGACTACCACATATGGCTTGACGGGCTATTGTCGATGATGGTTTGAGGCTATGTCCCTGACCATGTCTGGATAGTGCTGGCGGAGTTGAGCAATTTCTTCCGCTAGCTTTATGCTAAGGAGTTATCTCGTACCGTGGTTGTAGACATGGAAAGAATGGCACCTATGTTGCTCTATAGGTTGGAGAAGATCTTTTCACCTGGCTTCTTCAATCTGATACAGCATTTGATTTTGCACCTCCCGTATGTGGCATGAATGGGGGGCCTGTGCAGGGCCGTTGGTGCTATTCAATTGAGAGATTTCAAAAGGTTCTTCAAACTAAATGTAAAAATAAATGCAAAATTGAAGCATCCATAGCAGAGGCATACATTCTGGAGGAGGTGTCAAACTTCATAACAAAATACTATGCTGACAACCTTTCTAGCGTGCATAATCCACCCCTCGTTACAATGCTGACGAAGATGAATCGAACCTTAGCATTTTCTGAGGGCAACTAGGAAGTGCAAGTGGTGCGACTAACAATACCTTGAAACATGAAGAGTGGCGCACTATTATGCTATATGTGTTGACCAACCTATCCAAAGTGGAGCCATACATGTTGTATGTTCTCAACAAACTTTTTCTCAAGTAGTCACAATTCTTTGTCCAACTCCCTTGTTTCTTGTTGGTACAGGGAATTTCATGAATAATTCTGGCGTGAATCATGGGAACCTACCTTGTAGGAAACTTCGACCCTTCTTAGAGAGGGTGCAGGAAATGAAATGCCCAATTTCATTTCTTGGTTCAAACAGAAGGTACTATCCAATTTGGATTGTACTTAGTTTGACATTACAAGTTGCTCATACGTGCGACTAATATAACGAACTACCCTACTTGAACTTGTAGGGACAAATAGATGTGTCTATGAGTGCCGAGTTGAGACATGTTGCCAATGGTTGTTCCTATAGGGTCAGGTCATTTACTAGTTATGACATGAATGGATATAGCTTTCACACAACAAGCCATGAGCAGAGTCGGCCCAATCGAAGAACCACAAATACCAAAGTTTTTATGCAAGGCTTAGATGGGGTTGAGTATTATGGAAGAATTGAAGAAATATATGAACTCATGTTTCATGGTTGCAAACCTCTTAATCCTGTTATATTCAAATGCCATTGGTTTGATCCTGAAGTAGTGAGATGGACCCCTAATCTTGGGCTAGTCGAAATTCAACAATCATCCGTCTTACCAGGAGACGATGTCTATATTATGGCTCAATAGGCCACGCAAGTTTATTATCTCTCATACCCATGCCAAACTATAGACCATCTTAAGGGTTGGAATGTTGTGTACAAGGTATAGCCACACGGTAAACTACATATCCCAAACAATCAAGATTACAACATAGACCCCAACACATATGACGGAGAGTTCTTTCAAGAAGATGGGCTCAAAGGGAGTTTTGAGATAGACTTAACCAAAGCTTAGGGTATGGAAGTAGATAATGAAAGTGGTGCTAACGAGGATGCCAGAGACAAGGTTCAGAATGTGAAGGACTTAGAATTACTTCAGCGATTACATCTAAGCAATGACGGTGATGACGACATTCCACCTTCGGAGCACGGGGATGATTATATCAACATGCGTGATAGTGATGATGAGACTTATGATCAAGCTAATCCCTATCATGATGATTATTTCTAATACATGTATGATCCATGCTAATTGATTTAATATTTGTCATACCATGTTATTTTCTAAGTATGTTTTGTTTATTTTGCATCTATTTTGATGTATTATCTGTGTTAATTGGTTTACTCTTTTTAATTGCAGGTCATTGAACAATGGTGGGCGGTATGAAGAGGATAACATTGCTTTACTCAAAACCGACAGCGATGCGTAAAGGGTCTAATGCAGCTGCTAGGTCCAATGCAACTGAGGGGTCTAGAAAGAGACCTCGGGGTAGACCCAGGGGTTGAGGGAAGGGTGGAGGCAAGACAAGGCCATCGTCATCTATACCTTCATCGCCGTCTGAGTTACCTTCTGCTCACTCATCCTCTGAGGAGGAGGTACATGTGGAGGAGGTATAGGTGGAGGAGGCAGGGGTGGAGGAGGAGACAGGGGGTATCTCTTCCTCTACTTCATCGTGTGTGTGGTTGCAAGGTCCCTCGACCCTCCCGAGGTGATCGATACCTCTTGAGAGACGCCCACTGATTTGACCCGATGGAGACAAGTACGTAACTTTAGATATTATCACTAATTTTTTGTTTGATATGTTCAAAATTATAATAGAAACTAATAATTTATCTTAATCACTTGGGCAAGGGTTGGAGGAAGGTCAGCGGGGGAGATCACGCACGCCATGTGAATGGCATCCTTGGTCTTTTGATCAAGGAAAAGTTCCCTAGCCTGGTGCAGTTTGGCAAAACTATCGAGCTGGCCTACACATGGGCCCACTATGCCATCGTCCCCGATGCCCCTGATCAGGATGGCAGGGTATTCACCGACAAGGCGCAGCGTGTCAAGGCCAAGCTTTGGGTAAGTCTTTCTCACACTACATTGCTCAATACATCACATTGATTGGACATTCTTGAAATAATGACTGAAAACATCACGTCTATATGCATTATTTCTTTAGATGCGAGGAGGGATATAAGGCCAAGGCGGATGTTGTGGCTGACAAAGCCGCCAAGAAACTCATCAAGGACATGCACTATGAGGCGCGCATCTAGGCCGTGATCCAATACCATGCGGAAATTCTTAGAGTGAGGCTCCTTAAAAGTGTGGCAAGAACCATGAGGCTGACCCTGGAACAATACCTGAAGATAAATATAGAACATTAATACTTATTTTTTTCTAAGATTAATTATGCTTAATTTCATCTTCTTATATGTCATATACTTGATGACGTAGGTGCCTCCATGGTGGTGCACCTATGATCTGCAGTGCTAGGCCTGGATGGTGGATAGGTGGTGCGACCCCGCGTGGGAGGAGAATCACAACGCTTGCCGAGAGCGGCGTTTGCTGATGCCGGGTGCACCACACCATCAAGCTAACCTCAACCTCTCAGAATACGTGGCTAGATAGGTACACGAATTTATTTCTTTATTTTAATGCTCAATTCTGCATAATTTCTAATCATATTACTTTTTTGTAGTCGGCGGCACATGGTGGCGAGCCTTGCTCCCAGTTCATGGCATATGCTTTGGCCCATAAGGGCAAGGCAAAGACCGACATCGCCTACAACCCAGAGGACCCACCCTCGACATACAACAATGAGTCCGTCCACAGCCGCCTCGATAGATACACATCGATGGCAAGGGTGGTCCATGGCCTAGAGTATGATCCGAGCGCCCATGACCTTGATGGAGAAGTGGTCATGAGGGCGGGAGGAGACAAGAAGCATGGCCAGTTCTGGATTGGCGACGGCACAATCGACACGGCCAGTACTCCCACTCTCTCCTAGATTCGAGCACGGAGCACGAGTTCTAGCCCGACGATACGCCCATGGCCAGACTCTACATGGTTCTAGATGACCGCACTCTAGGTTATTTCTATTTTATTTATCGTTCATTGATTTTTACATACTTTTGCATTGCATTATAACATTGGGATGAAATATTGTAGGCTCAGCTAGAACAAGAAACAAGGCGTCGGGAGGAGCTAGAGGCAAAGATGGAGGCAGAGCGGCAGAGGGCGGAGGTAGAGCGGTAGAGGATGGAGGCATAGCGGTCGAGGATGGAGGCAGAGTGGTTGTAGATGTTTGAATATATGAGGGGTGTTTACACTGCAAATCAGTCAACCTCCACCACCGATGCCAGTCCCTCCTCCTCAACCTGCTCAAAACACTATTTTAGGCACTATGAGTCACTTCACAACCTTATAATCATCGTTCCTAGTTTATACAGAATCAATCTTACAAAGATGCCCAGACACTAGAAACTAGAAACTAGAAATAAACTAGAAACTAGAAATAAATTAGAAACTAGAAACTAGAATGATTTATAGTTTACAAACTAGAAATAAACTAGAAACTAGAATTATTTATCTCTTTTCCTTTGTGCAGAATCAATCAGTGGCATCGAATGAGCCACATGACCCAGCGTGGTCATAGTGGTCACCGTGGCCTCCTCAGTGACTACTTGTGATTTAATTTGCATTTGCATTTGTGGATTACTTGTGACTACTCAGTGGACACCATTGCACTCAGTGAATTTTATTTGCATTTGTGGTTGTGAATGAACCTACTTATGGTTCTAAAGTTTATTTGCATTTATGTGTTGTCGATATATCTATATAAACTATCTGTGATGCTTATTGTGAACTATGTGTGATGCCTATAATGTTTATTTGAGTGGGTACGTTATGCGTGACCGAACCTTAAAAACTAAAAATATATGGTCGCTTTGCCGAGTGTTACACTCGGCAAAGAGGCCTTTTGCCGAGTGCTAAGGTAAAAACACTCGGCAAAGTAGACACGTGGCCAAAATCTGTACATTCCGGGACTAAAATGGCTTCTTTGCCAAGTGTCTGCGCTGTGACACTCGGCAAAGAAGCCAACATCTATACATTTTGGGCCAGTTTTTGCCAAGTGTCTGGGATTTGACACTCGGCAAAGCAGCCATGTTTGCTGAGTGTTCGGGATTTGACACTCGGCAAAGCAGCCGAGTGTCAGTGCCTGGACACTCGGCAAACGAGGGCATATTTGCCATGGCTGCTTTGCCGAGTGTCAAATCCCGGACACTCGGCAAACGCGTCGTCATGTTACTTTTTTTTGCCAAGCGTTGGTTTCAACTCTCAGCAAAGTATTTGCCGAGTGCCCGATAAAAAACACTCGTCAAAGAGACGTTTGCCAGCACTATAGATGTCGTGTGCTGTTTGACAAGTGTTACACTCGGCAAATCCTTTACCGAGTGTTTTTTGGGCTTTGCCGTGTGCCTGTGGCACATGGCAAAGCTACTATTTCCGGTAGTGAGCAATGGTCAATATGTTATCTAAGTACAAAAGTCTATGTGGTACAAGAAAGGTAACGCTATATTACCCTTATATTCATTTCAATTTCATATTGCAGTGGTTCTCGAGTTTATTAAAAAAAATTTTAAAAATTGTTCTACGTATATTCTATAAATTCCATAAAAGCCACTGAATATTATCCTTATTCCTTAAGAATCTCCAAGAGCTCATTAAAACAAATCCTTAATTCCATTTTTATAAAAAAATGTAAAATAGAAAACAGCCCACTGACAGTTTTATACGCGTTTTGCGCTTGCTATCCATCCAGCAGTTGAGGCTTGTTTGCCCTCATTTTGTTCATGATGGACTAGGAGCGACTGAATATCAAATCAATGCTTTCACCAGGAAGTTGCGAGAAATCCTTATACTCACGCCAGTGAGTCTCAAAGCGTGTCTTCACATGAGAAGAGCCCTCATGATATTTTTTTAGAGTCAACCAGATCTCATGAGCAGTCTAAAGAACCAACACACGCTCAGACTCTGAGAGGCAAAGAGAAGTAAACAAAGCATTTCTAGCTTTGTTGTTGGCCACATGTTGGTCATCTTGATCCTAACCATCCCGATCGAGCAGGCAAAACCACACAGTCATAATCCAAACAAATATCCCAAAAATGATAATTGAGACTCTGACGGTAAGCGAACATGCGAATATTTCAATAAGCATAATTGGTTCCATCGAAATATGTGGGCTTTCTGCTACTGCGCTCCATTGTCACCTTCGTGGATCACAAAGCCAGTTAAGGTGGTATGATCCTAAACCAACTATGATACCAATTGAAGGACCAAAAAATGGCGACCAAAGGGGGGTGAATGGGAGCCAATTAAAAATCTTCAAAAGAACTGGTCCTCTGTCCCAACCCTAAGGAAAAGCACTTTTCTTAGTCCTTCTAGGACTTACAAGTCAATACATGAAAGGATGAATGATGTGGACAAGGATAACTCAACCTCAACTATGATTCAACAGTTTGTTATAGTTGTACCTGCAAAACTAGGCCATGTTTCTGCATCCTTATTCCATATCAGCAGAAAGATATTGAAGTCTAGTTTCCAACGCAACAAACGGTGCATCTTTTGGACTTCCGAGCTAAGAGTTATGATCGTTTTAGTGGAAGGTGCACATGCAGCCTAGCACCTGCGCGAGAATTGAAGAGATTGCTTGAGTTCCCACTTCAGTTAGCCAAAAGTAAAGAGGACCTTTGGAATGGTTGTTAGCACCCAGATTAAGTGTCAACTTTTCGCATACTTTTCATCATTGTATAAATACCCATGTAATCCTTCTATGTAAGAGTCTCTTTTGGTTAAAATACAGCCACCTTGTGTGTGTGTGTTTCTCCTCTCATGGAGAGAATATTTGGAATCTTTGGTAAGGCATGAGTGCTTTACAACTTTCGTTCTTTCGACTCCTGAGGGAGTTGTAGAACACCGAACTTTGGTTCACCCAGTTCGTGCCTTCATGTCTATATGGCGTGATTGCGTGGACTGGTTTTGTCGGCGCATGGAAGGGTGGATGTCTCGGCAGTTCATCGCGGGTGCAAGATCTCGTGGTGCGCTACCTCTCCATCAGGTCATGCAACGATAGTTATCAAGTTTACTTATGCTCCACCATGAAGATTGGGCCATACAAGTTGCAGTCGTGTGTTCTCTACATGTTCACACATCATTTGGTATTCAGAGCCTTGGTTGTCATGGTGTGAGCTGATTATCCTTACAAGCTTCCTTCGCAGATTGGTATTCAATTCCTAGATAGTGTTGAGTCAAGTCAGAATGCTGATAGGGTGCCTTGAGAGATTTAAACATTGGTTTCCTCTCATTGCGTCGGGTCAATTCGATGGTTTGGTTCTCACTATATGGAGTTGTTCTCAGTTTGCGCTCGAGTTTGTAGTTATCTTGCATCGTCAAGTCTTGTTTTCTTTTGTTCTTTCTTGAGTCAAGTTTCCAATAAAGTTCGTCCAATGTTGATGCTACGAGCACGAGTCGAGGACGACTCGTTTCGAAGGGAGAGAGAATGATGTGGACAAGGATAACTCAACCTCAACTATGATTCAATAGTTTGTTACAGCTGTACCTACAAAACTAGGCCACGTTTCTGCATCCTTATTCCATATCAGCAGAAAGATATTGAAGTCTAGTTTCCAACGCAACAAACGGTGCATCTTTTGGACTTCCGAGCTAAGAGTTATGATCGTTTTAGTGGAAGGTGCACATGCAGCCCAGCACTTGCGCGAGAATTGAAGAGATTGCTTGAGTTCCCACTTCAGTTAGCCAAAAGTAACGAGGACCTTTGGAATGGTGGTTAGCACCCAGATTAAGTGTCAACTTTTTGCATACTTTTCATCATTGTATAAATACCCATGTAATCCTTCTATGTAAGAGTCTCTTTTGGTTAAAATACAGCCACCTTGTGTGTGTGTTTCTCCTCTCATGGAGAGAATATTTGGATTCTTTGGTAAGGCATGAGTGCTTTACAACTTTTGTTCTTTCGACTCCTGAGGGGGTTGTAGAACACCGAACTTCGGTTCACCCAGTTCGTGCCTTCATGTCTATATGGCGTGATTGCGTGGACTGGTTTTGTCGGCGCATGGAAGGGTGGATGTCTCGGCAGTTCGTCGCGGGTGCAAGATCTCGTGGTGCGCTACCTCTCCATCAGGTCATACAACGATAGTTATCAAGTTTACTTATGCTCCACCATGAAGATTGGGCCATACAAGTTGCAGTCGTGTGTTCTCTACACGTTCACACATCAATGAACCTAGAGGATACTAGCAGAAATTCAGAGAAATGTCAGAAGCAGAACTAAGGAAGATCTAATGACTATCATGGAGAATCTCAGACCACAGAGGCTTCGTGACTATGTGCGGAGGTGTTTCAGGACATGGAGTCTTCGCCCATGAGTGCGGAAGTTCCGTGTTCTATCAGAACCAAAATTGCAGGGCCGAACTTTGTGGAAAACATCAAAACTCGACCAAATCAAGTCAAAACTACACCAAACTTTACACACATCTCCACTAGGATACTATGAACTTATCCCCAAAAGATCTTTTTGAAAAGCTCAAAACGTGGGCATGAAAAAGGTTTTTTTCCTTCCTCAAATTAGGGTTTTCATAGTATTTCTAGAGAGTGGTCTTCTATAGGTGCTCGTGGGAAATTAGTAGAGGCATGGCCAAGACATGTTTTCCATGGGTCATGGCACCGAAGAAGCGATCATAACATGTTCCAAAATCTCAGTTCATAGGATTATCAAGAAAAAACCAAAAAGAGGGAGACTTGAAGAGTTTTGGGTCTTGGAACCACGAGCTTTGAAGTTGGCTTCAAGAAAAGATTTGAATAAGTTCCAAGGATCCAAGGACTCCCAAGGACTCAAAAAATGTGTCAAAAGATCAAGCAGCATGAAAATCTCCAAAAAGGCCATGAAAATCATCAAAAAGGAAAAACTGGAGAGGGGAAAAGATGAACTCGAGATTTTAGAGGTCAACTTGATTGAATTACTAAGAGATCCTCCCTCTAGAGATGAAAAACTAGAGCTAGAGGTGCTCATCCTCTCTACTTCTAATCTCCTCTAAACAAGATGCACTTAGCTAGCCTATGGAAATAAACATGAGGGGTGGGAGAGATGGCTATTGTTGGCAGCCACAACCGTTATTTATAGGGCTATTTGTACATCCAAGAGTGCCCCAAGGTTTAGCCTTAAACCACTTAGCCATCGGGGGTGAAATGGTGAAATTTGATTTCCATGCATTGGACATATGGATGGCAACGTGCACATTACCCGCGGGTAGAGGGTTTACAAACCCACACCCGCGACCCATCACGGGCACAAAATTGAACCCGCCCCGTCACCCATGGGCACAGTGTACCCATGGGCACATCCGTGCCCGCTAGCTAGAACACAAATTGATAGTTCACAATCATAAACCTATACAGATCATAGATCCAATGCACAACAGCACAAGTTCACAAATAATAGTTCACAACTATTGTTCAACATCTTAATAACAAGAGTACAAGCCAAATAAATATGGTTCAACAAGCACAAGTGACAAGTCTAGAACAGCACACACATGGCTCAAATCACACAAATATTGTTCACATAACAGATACAAATGAACAACAAGCTTCACAGAGTCGACGGTAGAGATGCAAGGTTCTTCCTTCATTTCTTCTTCAATGTCTTTAAGGCAGGACCAAAAGGTGTCAATCTTTCCATCATCTTGACCAACAAATGCACATTGGAATAAGAAAATAACATTAGTAAGCTGCTTCCATAAGATCATTAGAATGAGATGACAAAATTGACAAGCTGCTGGAATCAAAAGCATAATTCTTTACCTTTAAGATTGTGACGAAACCAACTTTGGCTGCACATCAAAGCTTCCAACATTTGGGGAGTAAGACGGCTGCGATGCTCACTTAGAACCATCCCACTAGTACTAAAAGAGGATTCAGAAGCTACTGTGGTTATGGGAATTGCCAAAATATCACGAGCAATCAACCTCAAAGTAGGGAAGCGAGTTCCAGCCTCCTTCCACCAACCCAAGACAGCAAAGTACTCATTCTCATCATGAGGAAGAGAATCTTCATCCAAGTACCGATCTAACTCACTCTTTGCTTTAACAAGACTTGAGGTCTTCTTAGTGGCAACAAGTGTTTTGAATATGGACAGAACAGCAACAACTCTAACAGTAGAGTTTGAAGCCCCATATGATGATGTACCCACAACCTCTTGATCAATTTGCACTTGGTACTCATCCATCAATTGAGTTAGCAATTCATAGCTCTTTTGACAATATCTATCAGCTTCTTTTTGACCCAAAAGAGCCATATAGCAAGCTTGCAGCATGATCATCTTAAGGCGTGGATCAAGAATAACAGCAACAGCCATGAGACCTTGGATATCATACCAATACTTATCATACTTCTCTATCATTGCAGTGGACATGTTTCTAATGATCTCATTTTCATCTTCTTTCCAAGAGTTAATTTTAAGTTTGATCTCACATACTTTAGGAAAGAAGATATTAGCTGTCACATACTTTGTTCCATAAAACAATTCAGTGAGCTGATAGAACAATTCTAATTTCTCACAAACAATAGCTGCAAATTTCCAATCATCATTTAGTGGGCAAACAAAGTGGTCAAGAGTGCCCAAACTATCAAAAGCCTTCCTATAAGGTATAGCAGTGCTAAGCATGACAAAAGTTGAATTCCATCTAGTTTTGCAATCAAGACACAGTTTTTTCTTCAATTCAACCTTCTGTTGTTGAGCTACTTTCACAAATTTTTCATACCTCTTTGGTGTAGCAATCCAATAAGCAATGCCCTCTCTGATTCTTGCAATAGATTTCTTGATCACTTCCAATCCATCTTGTACAATGTGGTTCAATATGTGCGCACAGCAATGGGTATGCAAGTGCTTTCCACCCAGCAACATATTACCCTCCCCAAGCCTTGATTCCATTAGACCAATTATGCTGTCATTGACACTGCAATTGTCAAGTGTCACAGTGGACACCCTGCAATGAAGATCCCAACTTTGGAGGCATTTAAGTAGTGCATCACAAATAACTTCAGCAGTATGGGGGCATGGCACATATACAAACCTAGAAAAGACAATTGAAATAAGTTGGAGTAAAAGACAAATAGGACAGCAACTAATTGAAGTAAAACACAAATAGGACAGCAAGTAATTGAAGTAGGATAGTAAGAAATCACCTCAAAATGCATCTTCTAAGGGTCCATGAGTCATCAATAAAATATCTAGTGATAGCCATATATCCTCTTTTCTGATTATCAATAGTCCACATGTCAGTTGTAATGGCTACAAGACAACTGAGCTTCTGAAGAAACATCCTAGCTTTTGTTTCCTCCACATCATAGCAGTTCAGGATGCCCTTCCTAATAGTGTTTCTAGTTCCTATCTTGAACAAGGGTTGCAAAGTACAAACAAATTGACGAAAACCAAGATGATCCACAATGGACAGAGGGTACTCATGTAGTGTAATCATTGTGTAAAGTGCTTTCCTAGCTACATATTGATCAAACATATAATTTTCAACAGCTACTGCACCCTTATCAGTGGATGCAAACCTCAAATTTGCTTGCACCTTCTCACCGGGCTTCTTCCTATAGATACATATTTTTAGATGAGTACATATATGGTTAGTACCATTTCTTGTTGTAGCTGAAAGCTTCTTGCCACAATGGTCGCACTTTGCCTTCCAAACTCCATCATCATCACAAACTCATGTGAATTCCTTCCATACAGCAAATGTGAGCTTCCTATGCGAACCCCATGAGTGAGTTATACCAGTAGTCCCATCTTTGACCTCATGATCATCAACTCCATCATCAATGGCGATAACCTGATTACCAGGGAGAGCTTTGTCAACAGGGATGGAAGCCTATGAGACCTGCTCAGGTTGGACACTACTCCTAGGAGTCTCCATCACCAATGCAATCTGTAGTCCAACAACATGGCACAAGTTAACTATGTATCACCAGAATTGAACCATCCAAATTGAACAAAAAAGCTACTGACAATCACAAAAATAGCTATTGACAATCATAAAATCATTCATTCAATCTTGACAGAACACTGCCTATCACCAGATCACAAAATCATTCATTCATTCTATCTACTGAACACTGCAACCACTGAACAAAATCACCAAATCATTCATTCGGTCACAAAATCGTTCATTCATTCTAGACAATCATAAAATCACAAACTAGACATGACATATCACCAGAATAGAGAATGAAGAAAAAGTGAGAGGACAGTGACTAACCTGGGGCAGCGACAGAAATACAGGCGCCAGGTCGAGCGGCCTTACTGGCAGTGGGCGCCAAAGCAGGCGGTGAGCGGCGGACCGGGTGGCAGCAGGGAGGTGGACGACTGGGCGGGCATTGGGTAGAGCGGTGGTGGTGGGGAGGTGGCGGTAGGGGGAGCGAGGGTGGGCAGAAAAACTGGCAGCGGGGAGCTGGTGGCCGGTGGGAAGGGATGGCTGAGGGCGGGCGGCGGGCGGAGGGGAACTAGCGGTTGTAGCCTGGGTGCGAGGCGTGTGAGGCTGGGAGCGGTCGAGCGGAAGCCGAGGGAGGCTGCGTCGCTGCGGCCTAGCATGTGGGAGGCCAAGATTGTGGCTATGCGGGGGAGGATTATGGGAACCCTAGAAAGTCCTTTATATACTTGTGCAGCAGGCCCACATGTCAGGCGGGTTCGTGGGTTTGCAGGCATGGGTAAGGTATTTTTATACCCGCAAATTTTTTACCCGTGGGCACAAAATCGAACCCACACCCGTGCCCGTGGGTACAAAATGGTACCCGTATCCTCACCCTAATGGGTTTTTACCCATGGGCACACGGGTAATTTGTACCCGTTGCCATCCATAATTGGACGGCCATGGGCCTTTCATGAAGTCGCATTTCCTTGACGCAAGCTCTCAGATGACACCACATGCCACCCCAAGATCCTCCCCAGGTTTCGAGGCCCAAACCCGGCAAACCTACTACCCATGGTTTTGAGGCCCAAAGCAGCAAACCCACTTGGAGTCATGTAACCACTACGTCTTCTCCATGATGTTGACATGTGTCCCACTCGTCCTCGACTAGCCAATCACCAAGTGCTCTCACACCCGTCTTGACTTGGTCCGATCGCTGTCTTGACTTAGGTCAACATCGTATCCTTCACCATCCTCACATGTACACTATGCTTGTCAACGTGTCCAAGTGCTAGCCGTCCACTGTCTATCCTATAGTCCTTGGTCCCTTGATCCAAGCGTTCACATCTACCCTTCACCATCGCACATGGACTTCTCGTTTGACCTTCTTCATTGTCGTCGACCGTCTCATGCTTAACACCTACACATCACAAAGCCAAGAGGACATGTTGCATGTTGACACCTAAAGTGGCAAACGGGTAAACCGCAAGCATATGGTAGTCAATGTAGCCTTCACCGGGAGTATTCCAGGTATCGTATTTTCATGGGGAATGTGAAGTGAACTAACTAGGGATCAAGACCGTCCTATGATGATACAAAAGAGCCTATGGAACATTGGGTAGAGAGGATCTAGATAGCAATGATACCTAGTAAAGATAGTAGTTATAAATGGTAGTTCACCCACCTTGCTTACAGGAGGCGATAGGCAAGACAATAGGGGATGAAACCCTATCCGAAGCCACTACCTTGTTACTAGGGCGCTACCTTTTAAGAACTTGCCTACAACATGTGGTGGAATGCAAAGGCTAGACATGGCTATCACCACCTGCTAGCTACCACTGACAATCCGTGTGACAAGCGGTCTACACAAGCAAGATATAGTCTAGACACCATGTCTACACTATACTTACTACTATAACCTCAGCCAACTAAGATCCCTTAGAAAGGCTAGAGCACTCTACTAAAGTAAAGTGGTGTATAGGTAAGAAGGCTTATATAACTACTAGCAGAGATAGAATATCAAATACTATAAAGAACTTGAATGTATTACTTACTAGAAGATAGCATCCGTTGAGGTACACCTTGGAGAAAACTCCTGACAGGCCTAGGGCTTTCTCCTGAAGACTTCCCTCACTCTCTCCCTAATTGCATAGCACTACAGCAGAGCTTCGCTAAAAGCTACTAGAGAGTGGTTTACTCTAATATGTCATAAATGAGAGTGAAGTCTAGGGGGTATTTATAGCCAGAGTGAGGGGTAGTGCCACATCATCGATCTAGGTGACATCTCCTCCTTGCCCTTGGATCCAACCGACCATGAACCAACCTTTGATCAGTGGTTCAGATCAAGGAGGATGCATGGTGGCATGCATAGAGGCGGTGGGTGCAATTTCAGGTCGGTTGGCTCCCTAGTGAGGTCACCCAACCTCTCAATGACCAGTGGGTCCTCCCTCTTTATTCTAGAATCATGTCCCACGTGTCATAGGGTGTGTATGATGCTTGTTCTGCACTTGTCACGTCGGGTTGCTTTTCATGTGGGCCCCTAGATCCATGTGATCACCTCTTTGGCCAATGAGAGAAGAGGCCCTTGGGATCCAAGAGTGGAGATTGCCTTTGGAGTGTATGGAAGGATCATGGAAGCTCGCAGTGGCTGATAGGCTCCTTGGGTAGGTCGCCCGACCTCCATATGGGGCCAAATCAGCCCATCTTCTGCAGCTGGCTTCTAGAAGCATTGTTCATCATGATGGCATGTGTGGATGGCTGGGTGGGCCCAAGTAGAAGTCGGCCTATCTCTAGGTGGAGCCTTCAGCCACCCAATTCTCATGTATTGTGTACCTACAAGCAAATAATGACATGTACATGTGGAACCAAGTTATTTGCACCTAAGTCACTATGTCTTTGCTTGTTAGCTCCCAGAAACAATGTTTTGTTGACGGTTTTGTTGGTGTAAAAACATGGTGAAATTACCGTCAACATTGCACACACAACTAATGCCATGGTTAGTCTCACGCACACTTAACTAAAGCTCCTATCACCTCTTGACAATCACTCATCACTCACACATGGGCACATATCAACCATGTGTTCGCAGGAAGAGAACACTATATTTGGAGAAGACAATCACACCCAGATAACCAGATATCAGGACTGGATGGTACCTCAAACCCACAATGATACTACATTGTGGAACAATCCTGGCCCAAGGTACAAACGACTTGTATTTCTTGGCATATCACTACTGGTTTGAGCCAAGAACATGGTGCGACGGTACTTAGAGGGAACACAATAAGTGAGGGACACCAATCTGGTGTGATGGTACCAAAAGAACTGCGTTATCATGCGCTCAATTATAGCACTAAGGCTTCCAACAAAAAAGAACTGATTCTGATGCTAAGGTCCAATTGGTTCTTCTGCAACCGGTTGTAATTTGCTGAGAGTAAAGGTCATTTCTATGGTAGTGCATAAACAATTCAAATTTTGATATTGTTGATAGCAAAAAGTGTACCACATGTGTGAAGGACTCCACCATGATGTTTTGGGATCAAGACAATAAAAACGACGCTCCAGGCTTGCTAGCCTTTGCTGGTGTGTGATCTGAGATTCAATTCAGTGTCAACAGATACATTTGGATCCCCCATATGCAATTTTAATGATCAGAGTGTACAGATGATCAAGTGAATATTTTATTGAACTAACACTCATATTATGAAAACAAGCCATATGGATGTACCCTTGGCTTTGTTTTGAGACAATTGAGCACTCGTATGACTAGGAATGCAAGCCCTGAGTTTCGTACCTAGGTAGGCAACCTCTCTACCGGAAGCTCTACCACTTAAGTTATTAGTATTACAATAGGCTCTTGAAAGGTAAACAGAGGACGGTATTACAGTATTTTTTTTTTTGAACTTTATTGTAGAAAACATGCTTCCTAAACTGGCATCTGTTGTTGCAGGTTCTTGCATATTACCTTACACACCATAACATTATCGCTGGTGTTGTGAACCTTGTTAAGAAGCTGAAAATTAAGAGAATTGTCATCGGTTCAAGGTTAGTACAAGACATATGTACTCATTCACAATACCAGACATCTTGACATGTACCTGTACACAGTTTGTACACATACGACTTCCTATCTTAGCATGAAAAAACTAAACTAAGAGATGTAGGAACATGACAATGCAAGATGTGCTTAGCCGATGCTGTCAGGTTTGGGTGGTGCTCAGTGGCAAACACATCTCCACTAGGTATCATTGAGATATTATACCAAGTCATCATTGGACTATGAATGATGATGACATACTTTCAGTAACATCTGAATCAAATCTGATAATGACTTGTTGGATAAAATCATTTGAAATACAGGAATGATCATGTGGAGCACAGTGGAAATTTTGGACATGGAGGGAGCTCAAGTTATTTTGGAACTATACAACAAAGAGCTCTGAAAGGCAAAGTAGGTGCTCAGTACTCCAAATTTATTTCCGATAGGAGGAAAAAGAAAAAACTACTCAAGTTAATATTGCTCTCTATAGTCAGCAGAAAGGATTTTAGGAAGCTGTCAAAATCAATTTTCACCAAAAAATTAGTATCTATGAGGATTCAAACTCAAAACCAACTACTCAGCCATAACACCTCCCTACCGCTACATCATACACTCATTTGTGATTACATATAGGATGCTGTCATTTTATATCAACATTTCATAATCTTGTATTGAATATTTTCTCTACTAATAAATAAACTCAAATAGAAAAGTTTCAACTACAAAGTTTTAAATCTTGTCAAGCACTATAGCTTAGATGTGTCTCCATCCAAGATTATTTGAAAAATTAAAAATTTTGAATCTCCCAAATATGTAAATTTAAAATAAATATTTGAGATACTAAATAACTTCAAATAAAAAATTATCAACAGCAAATATGTAGATCACGCCAACCACTACAACTTTGGTATTAACTATGTGAACAGTCAAGGTTGTTTGAAAATTCTAAATTTAGAATTTCAAAATCTATGGACTTAAAACACATATTTATGACTCTAAACAACTTCAAATAAACAACTTTTTGGTTTCGAAGCTATATATTATATTGAGAACTACAATATCTGTATAGACGTCAACGTCCAAGTTTTTTTGAAAATCTCAAAATCCAAGAACTTAAAACAACATTTTGGGACTCTAAATGTTTTAAATAAATAACTTCTCAACTACAAAGTTATACATCGCGTCAAGAACTACAGTTTTGATATAAAGTTTTTTTCATCTTGCTTCATGTGGAAAATTTATAAATTATTTTGGTGCAACTATTTTTAGAGACAGCCCCCCCCCCCCCCCCCCCCCCCCTATGACACCCATCTTTATCAATCAATTTTGAGAGATAGACCCTTAGAATGGCTGCCTCAGTCAATAGCAATTTTCAGAGATAGGTGTCCTAAGACAACCGTCTCTGTGAATCCATGGCTAAGAGAGGTAGACGCCTTTGGATGCCCACCTCTGTAATTCCATTTTCAGAGGCAGGCATATTTTTTAAGTGTCTTCTAAAATGTTTTAACTCCTAAAATTATTTACAGAGATGGTCGGATAAATGTGCCACCTCCTAAAATAAAAAACCTCTATCTCCTAAAATCATTTTTGTAGTAGTGTGAATTGTGGCATAATTTCTTAGATAGAATATAATAGTTTATCATACTATATGACAAGATAAATATATAGCTTGGTGATACAACTTCATAAAATTGTAGTTTATTATAGTAGTTGACAATATACAAAATTTGTGATATAACTCAGCTAGTTTTGTGATAGTTGTGTCACTTTTTACTTGCTTCAATGTATAAATATGGATGCAAATTAAGGACTCCATATTGCCTTTGGTAGGAAGAAATAGACAAGCTACTGAACAAACTGAAACGTCAGCAAGAAGAGGGCTATGGTAGTCATGGAGAAGACAAGTTATTACAAAGGAAAATTTCTGCTTCATTGAAGGAGAACTTCTCTAGTCCAGAGCATGTTGACCAGTTCACGATGTCGCAGATCAGGAAAGCGACCAGTAGGTTCAACTCAAAAAATCTCATAGGACAAGGAGGGTATGGCCCAGTGTATAAAGGAAACCTAGGTGGCATGCCGGTGGCTATCAAGTTATTGAGGCCTCGTGGTACTAAAGGTTTCCCAGAGTATCTACAAGAGGTAACTCTCAATTTAATGATTCCTATATCTCTAGTCATGAAGTGAAATTATTCACGAGATGAATGTTTCCATTGACACACACAATAATTTATTAATGTACATAAATAGCCATAGGCCATATTGAAGATGCTAAAACTAAGGCTACAATAAAAAGGGAGCTACTGCTACAAATGAAGATAATAATAAAGCAACAATGGGATACCCCGGGATAATAGATATATACACCTACTCTCTAACAGTTCCTTTTAAATGCATGACAAAAATATGTACACTGGGTACCCCGGGACATTCCAATGGCGTTCTTTTTCTTTAGACCAAAGGCACTTTGGCCCTGCTTATGTTGAAAGCAAAATATCTGCTGGGGAAACCAGCTTACAGTGACAGCGTTTGCTACTGAAACATAGAAAGAACTACCACACCTCTCCACCCTCTTAACCAACAGATCACAAAAGAAAAGAACAGTGCGCTCAAGAGAAACATGAAAATACAACCCTCCAAACTCTCGACATGCCAAGCCTAGCTAAACGAAGCGGAAAACTAAAAGATAAGAAAACAAGCTTTTTTCCACCGCCGGCTGCCCTCAGTCCTTCCTGCAGCTTCAGGATGATATCCTCCATCTGGGACCTGTTCTTCTCCTTCTGCATCTTCGTCCACTGAATAAGGAACCCAACAACTTTGTAAGCAATCAGTTTTGGGGATTTGATCAAAGCATTATTAAACACCCAATCATTTCTAGCTTTCCATACACTCCAAACAACAGCAGCTAGAATAACAAGAGCAAGATTTTTATCATGCACCACCTCTCCGATACCCATCATGTCTTGAAAGTGAGTGACCGAAATTGGTCTCTCAGCCCACCTCAAACTAATCCTAACCCAAACCCATATAACCTGAGAGATTTTACAATTGAAGAAAAGGTGGTTTCTTGTTTCTAAAGCCCCACAATACTTGCATTTTTCAGAACCTTTACCATTCCTCCTCTTAAGCTATTCCCCTTGATAGAACTCTTTCATGCCAGAGCATCCAGAGAAAAATATTGATGTTGAGTGGCAGCTTCTGCTCCAACACTTGCTTCATTCTTAAGTCTATTTCTCCACTGTTTGTCATCAATCTATATAAGGACTTATTAGTGAATTTTCCTGAGTTCCCTAAAGCCCATACTAAGGAGTCCTCATCCTCAGAAATGTGAACCACCTCTAATTCCTGCATGAGCTCGTTCCATTTTACCAACTCTTCTGGACCTAATCTTCTTCTCATGTCTAACTGCCAGCCTAAACCATGCATCTCAGCCACTGAGGCCTCCTGCTGTCTATAGATTCTGTACAACCTGGGGAAGCTTATCTTCAGGGGGCATTTGTGCAGCCATACGTCAAGCCAAAATTTACTCTCTTGCCATTGCCAATAATCCAGCTAGTACCCCTCTCATACCAACCTCTAACTCCCATCAGTCCTTGCCAAAATTGAGACCGTCCTCTAGGTTTGGTCTGGCAAAAACTCTGTCCATTCAAATATTTCCTTTCTTAACACCTCTAAAACCTGGCATCTAACTCAGATGCCATATGTATTTGCCCAAGTTTGCAACTATACAATATTAATTGTGTTTGGATTTCCAAGTCGCAGATGGTGGTGCTGAGCAGATTGGAGCACCCACACATTGTAAAACTGATTGGTGTTTGCCCGGAGTCATGCAGCCTCGTGTATGAGCACCTCCACAATGGCACGCTCCTGGACAGGCTCAGCATGGGGCTCCCATGGGAGGACCGTATCAGGATCCTCACGGAGCAGCGGTCTGCGCTGGTGTACCTCCACTCTAGCCGCCCTAACGTCATCATCCATGCCGATCTGAAGCTCAACAACATCCTACTCGACGCCGGCGACGTTAGTCGGCTGGGAGACTTCGGGACAGCGCGGGTGGTGCCCGTGAAGCCGCTGGAAGAGGAGACCATCATCCGGCGCACGATCCCGATGGGCACGATGGGATACATAGACCCCGTGTTCTTGATGACCGGCAAGCTCACCACGGCGTCAGACGTGTACGCGTTCGGCGTGGTCATCCTGCAGCTGCTCACGGGGCTTGACGACCTCAACATCGTCGAGCAGGTGCGAGTGGCGGTGAAGATGCATCCCGTGCACACTTTGCTGGACGTGTCTGCGGGGCCCTGGCCAAAGAAACCAGCTGAGCAACTGCTCAAGCTGGCGCTGTGATGCTGCAGTTTCGAGACGAAGCGGCGGCCGGCGATAACATCCAAGGCCAAGTGGAGATCGCTCCACGTCTTAAGGGCCATGACAATGCCGGCTAATAAAACCTGAAAATAAAATTGCTTTTATTTCAAGCTGGGTTGTTACCAGACGCTCCACTTGATGCACAACTACGCCTAGATGTGTATTATTGTCATTTGTAATAATAAATAGTAGAAGTAGCTGCTAGCACTACTGGAAACAGAGACTTTGCCGAGTGCAAAATTCTTTGTCGAGTGTCAAAAATCGGGCACTCGGCAAAGACCTTCCTTGCCGAGTGCCGCACTCGACAAAGAATTGCACTCGGCAAAGAGTTCTTTGCCGAGTGCCGGGCACTCGGCAAAGAAGGACACTCGGCAAAGGACTTATTTGCCGAGTGTCAGACTCTCGGTAAAATCTAGACACTCGGCAAAGGCTGCCCCGCGTAACGGTGTTCGGCCACGTCCTTCTTTGCCGAATGCCTGCTGTTAGGCACTCGGCAAAGATTTTTTTTTTAAATTTCTTTGCCGAGTGTCTCAGCTCTGGCACTCGGCAAAGATTAAAAAAAATTTAAATGTTAAGGCACTCGGCAAAGAGAAAATTTTTAAAAAAAATCAAAACCCTCTTTGCCGAGTGCCTTCTTCGTGGCACTCGGCAAAGACCCCTTTGCCAAGTGCCATGCCCCGGCACTCGGCAAAATTTTTTTTTTGCCTCCAAATTTTTTGTGCAGCCCTTTTAAGGCACCAGGAACTCCTAGTTAGAATTTGGGGAGTTTTTATGGCTTTTTTATATATTTAGTTACTTTATTTCTTTTACTTGAATTTTTTCGAAAAACATAATTTTGAACTGCACGTGGTACGAATACTGGAATTTAATGATTATATTTTTCGAAAAAATATTCATACCATGTGCAGTTCAAAATTATATTTTAAAAAAAATCAAGAAAAAAAATAAAGTAACTAAATATATCAAAAAGCCATAAAAATCCCCAAATTCTAACTATGAGTTTCTGGTGCCTTAAAAGGGCTGCACAAAAAATTTGGAGGCCAAAAAAAAAACTTTGCCGAGTGCTAGGGCATGGCACTCGACAAAGGGGGTCTTTACCGAGTGACACGAATAAGGCACTCGGCAAAGAGGGTTTTGAATTTTTTTTAATTTTCTCTTTGCCGAGTGTCTTCACGGGGCACTCGGCAAAGACATTTTTAAAAAAAAATTAAATCTTTGCCGAGTGCCGGGCTAGGGGCACTCGGCAAACTATTTTTTTTAAAAAAAAGACATTTTAAAAAAAATAAATCTTTGCCGAGTGCCGTGCCAGGAGCACTCGACAAAGTATTTTAAAAAAAATTTTGCCGAGTGCCAGATCTAGGACACTCGGCAAAGAAAATTTTTAAAAAAAATTATATCTTTGCCGAGTGCCTCCCTGATCCGGCACTCGGCAAAGGGCGGTTAAAAGACTTAGCGAATTCGGCCGGCCGGCCAATCGTCTGCCACCACGCCGCGCGCCGCGCCCACGCTGTCGTGCGCCCGCGCCGCCGCGCACCCGCGCCCTGCCCCCGGTCACGCCCTGCAGCCCGGCCGGCCGCGCTGCCTGTGCCCTGCCCCCGGCCGCCGGCGCTGCCCGCGCCCTGCCCCCGGCCGTTCGCGTGCTCGCGCCCTGCCCTCGGCCGGCTCTGCCCTCGGCCGGCCCTGCCCCCGGCCGCGCCCGTGCCCGACCCCGTTCCTGGCTCCGACGACCCCGACTCCGACCCCGACGCCGCCTGCCCCTACTCCCGGTGCCCGTCAGGTATGCCTTCTCTCTTGTTGTTGTCGTGGTAGTGATAGTTGTAGTAGTATTAGTTGTACTAGTAGTGCTAGTGGTAGTAGTAGTACCACTAGTGGTAGTAATAGTACCACTAGTGGTAGTAGTAGTAGTAGAATTAGTGGTAGTAGTAGTAGAAGTAGTGGTAGTAGTAGTAGTAGAACTAGTGGTAGTAGTTGTAGCAATAGTGGTGGTAGTTGTAGTAGAACTAGTGGTAGTAGTAGTAGCAATAGTGGAAGTAGTAGTAGAAGTAGCGGTACTACTTGGATATATTCTTCTGTATGGATTGATATCCAAATAACAAGGCTTCTCTTGAGACTACTGTGCTTGTCGGCCATCGTGCCATTGTTTTTTGCAGGTTTTGGAATGCTCACCGTACAGGGGAGGTTCTGCCGAATTTTTTTAAATGACAGTATTTTGTTCCATTTTTGTAGAGAAGAGCCCGTCGGAGCCGAGTCAGAGTTCCCGTCGCCATGCCGGTCTGCCTGCACCGCATTGCCTCGCCACTACACCGACCCACCATGGCCCCGCTAGCCTAACTCCACTGCCACCCTAGGTATAACCCCTCTTTCCGTATCATGGTCGTAGATCATGTAACCCAGTTAGGCGTCTCCCGTTCGAAAGAGATATGGTTGAAGGTATGTAGGTCTTTACATATCTATGACCGTATCTGTTTCGGACTGTCCACATTTTTTGGACAGCCCGCGGATGCGTAGATGGGTTAGTTTCCATGGTCTACTCTGGTCCGAGACAGAGTTTTGGCATCACCTCACTATTGTTCTCCGGATACGCACTCTTCTTAGGAAGGACGTGTATATGGAGAACAGTGGGGAGGTGCTGCCGAAATTCTGTCTTGGATAGGAGTAGAGCATGGAAACTAACCTCATCTACGCATCCGCGGGTGGGATTTGGACCTATCCTCACCTATTAGATAGTAGGAACACCATGTAGATGTAATTGATGGTTACATTACTCGCTGATACATATGTTAGAGGATGGAGGACCGTCAGTGGATGTACACGGGCTGGAGAAGTCAGAGTGATTACACCATAGAATGGATGAACAAGACCGATGCTTTCTTGAACAGTGCATTTGGTAAGGCTACTAAAGGACATTACCTAGTTTTGTGTCCCTACAACAAATGTGGAAACGGGAGGAGGGTAAACAAGGTGGAAATGGGTAAACATCTTGTGAAGAATGGATTTACGCCGGACTACACCCGGTGGGTCCACCATGGTGAAGCCCATCGTATGAGAGAGGAGGTGGTGAGACCATGGGTGGAGGCTTTTGATGCTGATGTCGGGGTACCAGACATGTTAGATGACTTTCACCAAGGACAGTTCGATGAGGGACGTGAGAAGGAGGAGATGCAGGCAGCCGCATAGGCGTTCTACGACATGATTGTGGCAGAACCTCCTAAGAAATCGGGCCCACATGCACCTATCGTTGTCTTAACAGACCTCGGATAGCGTACACGACTTCCCAACAACTCAATAGGTCTGTCGGGTGTCCTCGGGAAACCCGAATCATCCACGATTCTCTTTTCAAACAGGATCCCAATCACAGACATTGTAGATTACAACAGTTTATTCAAATATATACCAGAGTAAAAGATAGCGGAAGTCTTAAGATAACATAATTACAAACCAGTTGTTTTCAAACTTACAATACCATAAGTGTTATATAACCATAGTAGTAGGATAATATTACATTAACTTTATTTATCAAACAAACTAGTGCCTTGTCCAAAGGCCATTCATCATTCCTCATCGTCGTTGACTTCAAACATAGACATGCAGCAGGGACCAAAACAAGCCTGCGCATGCGACTCACCTGCAACAAGGGTTAACAAACCCTGAGTACAAAGGTACTCAACAAGACTAACCCGACGTAACGGGGTGTAAGACTTTAGAGATGCAAGGGTTTGGGGCAAGGTAAGGATGTAGCAAGATTCAAAAGTTCTTTGCCAAAAGCTTACTATTCTTCACTCTATTTTCAAGTTTTACCACTAAGTTCTTTTTGTTCATTATCTCAACTAAATATACATTTCCCATATTCCATTCCTTCTCATTCAATTCTTTTTCTCATATTTTAGTAATTCACTAGTCCTACATTGCTTCTATAATGAATCGAGTCTCCATATCCACGGAGCACCGGCAATTTGAATTGATTCAAGTCCCAGCTAGGGATTCCTTATCACACGACATATGTAGAACTTAATCTTGCATACATCAACCTCGCTACCAGATCCTCCTATACTAAGCCGTCTCCACGCCACCCGAGAGCACAGCACACCTCAAATCCGACCACATTCTAGCCACGAGGGTACACGCTACTCCCGCCATCTCTCCACTCCCAGTGCGTGGGCATTCGTCTTAGTATTGGTTTAGCCGAAGTAGGCTTACCGGAGTATGTGACCAGTACTACAAAGTGTCTCGTTCAGAAGATCCACAATGAGTGGCCTTTAAGCGACATAGTCGGCAACATTACCCAAAATTCAAGATAAGTCACCCGACTAGTCTCTAGTCCATTCAACCTTCTTTCTTTCTTTGGCCAGTATGCCATCTTTAATTGTATCAAAACTTTTACTTTGAAAGCCTACCATAAAGCATACTAAGCAATCTACGCCTTTGTAAATGAAAACATCTTCAAGGATGGTAAACAATTAACAAGGTAGGTAATGCATCAAGTAGGTAACATTTGAATTAATCAACTTAATGCAATAAGTAACATAGGTGATAAACTTTTCAAAGTAACAAGGTAATGGCTTAATGCTTAAACCGGGGCTTGCCTTCGTTGACGATCTTAGGTTCCGAATCAGTACCACAATTATCGAATCCCGTGACAACCGGGGATTCTTCCAGAACTTGCTCAACTAGAATCATTTCGTTCTCGGGTTCTACACAAAATGATAACATATGCTTTAACATGATGATAATGTAAACATGATGCTTTCACGGTACATGAAATGTAAAAACACCCACCAATGATTTTCCTTCACGGTACAGTTGCAAGCCAAACTAACCAAACCATATTCGTAATGGATGTGACCACTCCAGCACCGACCACTTCGGTGAGCTCTCTGACCACTTCGGCGAACTCTCTGACCACTACGGTGAACTCTATGACCACTACGGTGAACTCTCCGACCACTATGGTGAACTCTCCGACCACTATGATGAACTCTCCGACCACTATGGTGAACTCTCCGACCACTATGGTGAACTCTCTGACCACTATGATATTGAAACCCTACTGGTCACAAAACATGACCAAAACAAGATCAAACACTAATCAAACACTTAGGGTTTGCTTTTATTTATTTTTGAATTAATTTGGAAATAAGCCCAAAAATGAACTTGTTCCAAATGACCTCAAAATTTTATGTAAACTTACTCATGACAAATTAGTGTACCAAAACAAATTTCATAATTTTTGGAGTTATACAGTGGCCTACAAAAATCATGGAAATTGCATTTATTAATTAATGGACTGAATATTTGAACATTAAAAATTTATTCAAATTTCAAGTTTCAAATTTTTAAATCATACTAGAACATGTACAGAAGCTACACACAAAATTTCAGAATTTTTGGAGCTATCATGAATTTCCTACAAATTCCCAAAATTTTAGCACTATTCACAAATTCAGAAAATAAAAATCATCACTGTTCTTCTTCCTCACTCACACTGATAGGCTGACCCCACTGTCAGTGACTCAAAGCAATCACGGCGGCGCTACCCTCACTGACTGGCCGCAAAATACGCCAACGGTGACGCTCCGGCGAAGCCGACCTCACCAAAATGATCTACACCTTACTACAAACCCATCCCCGTCCTTGGAACGGCAGAAGGTACATCGGAGAAGACCCCACGCCGGCCATGGCGGCTCGAGCACGTCGGCTCACGGCGTAACCCCGACAAAACTGCGGTAGCATCAAAAGCGAAGTGAACTTCACGTTCAGTGGCTCACCATGGTCACGTCGGTGGGCTTGGTGAAGGTGGAGATGGTCTGGAACAGCCTAGCCACGTCGAGGCGATGGTGGCGGAGCTCCGGCTGGGCTCGGGGAAGAAGCAGTTGCGTCGGGCGACTCCGGCCAACCCAAGCGGCGTAGGCAAGACGCCAAGAAGCACAGGACCGAGACGATCGCGTAGGCGTAACTAGGCACGGCGGAAGCTGCTCGACGGAGGCTACGGCGAGCGGCGGAGCAGAGCAGAAGGCGAAAAACAGAAATGACGATGGCGTGCTCCTATTTATAGCAAGAAGGATGGCGTGCGGTGTTGATAGCACACGGGCGAACTCGCCACGGAGGTTTGGGCGTGTCACCGCGCGTGAAAGCGGCGAAATTCGATCGGCGGTGACCTCCACGTGGCGCCGGCGGCAAGCAGAGAGGTGGAGGTGATTTTTGAAATAATTACAGAACTGCCACTACATCCATTTTTCAAATTACTCAAAATTTTTCTAAAGAAGTTGAAAATCTCCAAAAATGAAAGTTGTTCAATTTTTCAAACTCTACAACTTTGCTTCTAGAAATATTTTCAAATTCTGCCTTCATTTTGAAATTTGAATTTGGGGTGCATTTGAGCATTTGAATCATTTCAAAATTACTCCAAATTTTATATATAAACTTGAAAAACTTTGAATACCAAAGTTGATCTACATAAAATAATCTCCAATGTTGCTTTTTGCCTCAACCCCAAATTCCACATGGATTTTGAATTAGTCAAAAGGGGCAAAAAGGACTTTTATAAGTTGAATACGAATTCAAATTTGATTTGTCTTTCTTTTACTTAAATTTTGATTTATGACCAGTAACATGGCCCATTAGGGTTACTTGAGTCAAATGACACATGACCTCACATGATCACATGAAATTTGACCCTTGTGGTCATGATCTATATTTAGGGTTTTTGAAACACATTACATGAAATAACAACATTATGAAATAAACCTTATTTAGTGAATGCATTCAAAACTTTATACTATATGAATGCTTTGCAATGCACATGATGACATGTCAAATTTTAGTGCAAGGTCAAAACACCAGAGGTGTTACAACCCTTCCCCCTTAAAGAAATCTCGTCCCGAGATTTAAAACTTAAGGCTAAGTAATGGAAATGGAAATGTGTCAAGCTAACACATCATAACTTTATTCAAAAGACTAGAGAGGGGGTTTTCCATTCTGTTGACAAACGAGACAAGTTACAATATAGACAAGGTATTGCAATTAGATAGAAGCAAAAAAGTCAGGAAAATTTTCATCGAAGTAATCCTCGGACTCCCAAGGAGCTTCATCTTCAGTGTGTTGATTCCATTGTACTTTGTAGAACTTGATCGTACGTCTCCAAGTGACTCGATCTTTCTGATCTAAGACTCTAATGGGGTACTCAGCATAAGTCAAATCAGGTTCCAGTTCTACATCACCAAAGTCGATCTCTTGGTTAGGTACTTGAAGGCACTTCTTTAACTGAGATACATGGAAGATATCATGCACCGCTGACATGTGATCTGGTAGCTTGATGCGATAGGCAATTGGTCCACATCGTTGTTGGATTTGAAAAGGACCTACATAACGGGGTTCCAACTTTCCCCGAATCCCAAAACGATGAACTCCTTTCATCGGTGATACCTTGAGGTAGACATAATCTCCCACTTTGAATTCTAGCGGTCGTTTCCTCTTATCAGCATAGCTTTTCTATCGGGATTGAGCTATCTTCATATTAGCTTGTATGAGTTTAACTTTCTCTTCAGCTTCCTTGACCACATCCGGTCCAAAGAACCAACGTTCTCTAGCTTCTGACCAATTTAAAGGTGTTTGGCAACTACGGCCATATAGTGCTTTGAATGGTGCCATTTTAATGCTCTCTTGATGACTATTGTTATACGAGAATTCAGCTAAGGGAAGGCATTCATCCCATTTAGCACCAAAGGAAAGGACACATGCTCTTAACATATCTTCAAGAATTTGATTTACCCTTTCAGTCTATCCATCTGTTTGCGGATGATAAGTAGAACTACGGATAAGTTTAGTTCCCAAAGACTCATGTAGACTTTTCCAAAACTTGGATATGAACAATGATCCTCTGTCAGAGACAATGGTCTTGGGTGCCCCATGCAGACTGAAGATTCTATCAAGATAAATCTTTACATACTGCTCTGCTCGATATTTATCTCTGACTGGTAGGAAATGAGCTATCTTGGTTAGACGATCAACAATAACCCATATTGAATTGTAGCCTGCAGATGTCCTAGGCAACCCTACTATGAAGTCCATATAGATATCTTCCCACTTCCAAGATGGAACTAGCAATGAATGTAATGGACCTGCAGTATTCATATGAACTGCTTTGACTCTCTAGCAAATATCACACTTGGCCACATATTGAGCCATTTCTATTTTCATTTTGGTCCACCAATATCTCTTTCTCAAATCATGATACATTTTGTTGCTACCTGGATGAATGGAGTATCTTGTAGAATGAGCTTCATCAAGAATCTGCTTTCGTAGCTCCAGATTTTTGGGGACTACCAATCTATCCTTGAACCTTATGACATCTGATTCATCAATCTTGAAACATGTTGGTTTTTCCAGATTTGACTTTATCCTTAATATGGGCTATGCCCTTACTTTTCTATTGAGCAGCAATGATCTGATCTTTGATAGTGGACTCAACTACGATATTGGACAGGGAACCTTGTTTTATGATTTGTAAATTCAGATGCCCCATCTCTTAACACAATGTTCGCTGCATCGGTTCTACAATCAGGCATTGACAATGACTCCTATGACTCAGGGCATCGGCAACCACATTAGCCTTGCCTGGATGATAGTGCACTTCTAAATCATAATCTTTAATAAGTTCCAACCATCTTCTTTGCCTCATATTCAACTCTGACTGAGTGAAGATGTATTTCAAACTTTTGTGATCCGTATAGATATGACAGATATTGCCCAATAAATAATGTCGCCAAATCTTGAGTGAATGGACAACAGCAGCTAATTCAAGATCATGGGTGGGATAATGTTCCCCATGCTTCTTGAGTTGTCTGGAAGCGTATGCTATGACTCTGCCTTCTTGCATAAGAACACAGCCAATACCAATTCTAGATGCATCACAATAGATATCAAATGGCCTCTCGATATCCGGTTGTGCTAATACTGGTGCAGTTGTCAACAACTTCTTCAATGTCTGAAAGGCCTCTTCACATTCTGTTGACCATATAAACTTAGTTTGATTTTTCAATAGTCCAGTAATTGGCTTCGCAATTCTAGAGAAGTCAGGGATAAACCGACGGTAATACCCTGCCAACCCTAGGAAACTACGAACTTGATGAACAGTTGTAGGTGCTTTCCAATTAAGCACTTCTTCTACCTTACTCGGATCAACAGCTATACCTTCAGCAGATAGCACATGACCTAGAAATTGTACTTCCTCTAACCAAAATGCACATTTACTGAATTTGGTATATAGTTGGTGATCTCTCAATCTTTGTAGAACAATACAGAGATGTTCTGCATGTTCCTCTTTGCTTTTAGAGTAGATAAGAATGTCATCAATGAACACCACGACAAACTTATCCAACTCAGGCATGAAAACTGAGTTCATTAGGTACATGAAATGAGCCGGGGCATTGGTTAGCCCAAAAGACATGACTAGATACTCATATAGACCATATCAGGTAGTAAATGCTGTCTTCGGCACATCTTCATGTCTGATCTTAATCTGGTGGTAGCCTGATCTTAGGTCTATCTTCGAGAATACCTTAGCTCCCGTAAGTTGATCAAAAAGCAAATCAATTCGGGGTAAGGGGTATTTGTTCTTGATGGTGACTTCATTTAATGGCCGATAGTCAACACATAACCTCAAGGTTTGGTCCTTCTTCTTCACGAAGATAGCAGGGCATCCCCAAGGTGATGAACTGGGTTGAACGAAACCCTTGTCTAACAACTCTTGTAGTTGCATTTTTAATTCTGCTAGTTCCTTGGGTGGCATCCTATATGCTCTTTTGGACACTGGTGCTGTCCCTGGTTTCAGATCAATTCTGAACTCTACGTCTTGGTCTGGTGGCAGACCAGGCAGATCATCGGGAAAGACATCCATAAACTCACACACCACTGAAATTTTCTCGACTCCTTCAACAATAGTTGCACAGACTGTTTCCACTGTACTCTTAGGAAAGGGAAGTTGGATGAGAAGTTTGGTTTTGCTGCTAGGTGCATTTATCCTTATGGTTCTACGCAGGACATCTATGATAGCCCCGTGCTAAGTTAACCAGTTCATACCAAGGATCACATCTATATCTTGATCCTTTAATATCAGCATATTGGTAGAGAATTCATAACCTCCCAAATCAATAGGTACATGCTGAACTACCTCCCTTGTACAGATTCGTCCCCCGGGCGACTGTATATGATAGGGTTCTTTTGTTTCCCCAATAGCTATCCCATGCTTCATAATAAATGTACGATTGATGAATATATGGGATGCACCAGAATCAAATAAGGTAATTGCAGGATGCTTAGCAATGGGAAACATACCCATCATAACTGGTTCTCCTTCTAGAATAGATTCCACTTGAGTATAGAAGACCCTTTTGGTTTTCTTCTCAGTCTGACCCTTCTGATTGATCTGAGCATTACCCTTGTACTGATTCTGAGCTTGATTAACAGGGGCTTTGGGTGCATCAAGATTGTTCTTCCTAGGATACGGACATTCTCGGGGAAAATGTCCGGGTTTACCACAATTATAACATGGAAAATTGTGATTTTGGGGAGTAGCATTGTGGTTTGCATTATTTATATTGTTCTGCTGCTGCGGTGCTTGATGAGTATAAGGCGTATTAGTTGTAGGGCGAATAAAAATATGCTGCCTGCTTTGGCCTTGTTGTGGGCGGAATGGTGCATGGCCATGATTCTGAGGATGGTATGCGATCTTCTGACGCTTTCCACTCGATGATCCGGAAGCAAATATTTTCTTCTTCTTCGCCTCCTTGTGTCGGCGGTAATTCTCCTCTAAAGTGATAGCAATGTTGATTGTCTCGTGGTAAGTTGCGTTACCACAAGTTGTCATCATGGTCTACAGTTTAGTGTTTAGGCCTCTAAGAAAATGATTCTTTTTCTTCCTTTCAGTATTCACATACTCAATAGCATACTGCGACAGGTGGTTGAAACGCCCAACATAATGCATCATCGGGTGCTCCCCTTTCTTAAGAGCCAAAAACTCTTCTAACTTCATGGTCATCACACCGTCTAGAATATAGTGTGCCCTGAAGGCATCCTTGAATTCCCTCTAGTTGATTTGGTGACCAGCAGGCTGTACTGCTACCAAATTTGCCCACCAGGCACCAGCAGCTCCTCGGAGTTGCTATGCCGCAAACCTAGGTTTCTGAACCTCGGTACAGTGAATCAGCTCGAACTTTTGCTCTATTATCCTAAGCTAATCGTCAGCTTCTAAAGGCTCTTCTGCCTTAGAGAACACAAGCAGACATGTGTTAGTAAAATCCACATAGGTTGACTCATTGCTTCCATTATTACGATGGCCATGATTAGGGTATGGTGCCTGCTGGTTCTATGCCAACTCCCTTAACAGCCTAGCATTTTCTGCCATTGCGTTGATGAGTGCAGCTATGGCATCTGCCATAGTCGAGGGCATTGGTGGAGGATTTGGGCACTCATCATCGTCATGCGAGCCACTAGCACCAGTTCGGGTGATAGGACGAGGCATCTGTTAGAGAAACACGTTTACTTACATTATTCTTTATTGAAAGCATTTAAAAGGTTTCATGCTACAAAGGGTCCTTATTTATATTACATGTCTTGTATCCCACAAGACAACCCTAGTTTTCTAGGAAAGCAGTAAAGGAACTACTTCTACTCCAAGCTCTCAGTCTTTGGCATCCGTGTCCATATCAGACGAAACCTCATCTTCATCTGAGAAGTACACCAACTCCTCAGGATCCTCCTCCTCTTCTTCATTCTCGACTTCTCCTGGAGCTACAATCATTTCTTCATTAGTAACTTCACCATCCCCATGAGGTGGATGAAGTTGAGCATACAACATGTGGACATTCTCATGAAGAATAGCATTGTCCATCTCCAGGTCCTCTACGTAGAACTCCAACTCATTGATGCGTTCATTGGCCGCATCCTCTCATGTCCAGGCTTCATTCCACAGCTCCATGGTCATGGTGATACCCCTTTGCATTTCCGCTAGCTCTTCTTGATCTTTGGCATGAGCTCGACGAAGAGTGTTGAGCTCCTTGTTAAGGTTCTCGACATTGGTGGGGTTGCTTGAAGATCCTTCCTCTCCTAGGTTCTTGGAACTTCCTTCACCAAGCTCGTGATTTCTTGGTGCCAATTGGTGATAAGGGACTCCATAAGGTCCGGTGGACTTGCGTGCGGTTTTCTTGGTCTTTGCCATAGCCTGTAGGATTTAAGGTAGGACTATAAGAATAGCTTGAGGATAATGGAGGTTAGCAAGAATGGGATTGACATTACTTACCCAACCACTATTAAGGGGAATTATTATGCAATGTGCTCAAGCATGATGCATGAATCAATCTTATGAATCTCAGTACAAAAGATTTATATAATCGTAAATACTAGATTTTTAATACATAGGACAAACCTAATCATATTATCCGCCACAAACTCTCAAATAAGACAAGATTGAGACTAGATCAAAGGTAAGAAGAAAGAAATTTGAACTTTAAAATATCAAGTTTACTTTCTTTGATCCAAATCATTTTGAAGGTTTTTCCAAAGTAACCTACAATGATCTTAGATAGGAACCGCTCTAATACCAGCTGTGGCAGAACCTCCTAAGAAATTGGGCCCACATGCACCTATCATTGTCTTAATAGACCTCGGATAGCGTACACGAGTTCCCAACAACTCAACAGGTCTGTCGGGTGTCCTCAGGAAACCCGAATCATCCACGATTCTCTTTTCAAATAGGATCCCAATCACAGACATTGCAGATTACAATAGTTTATTCAAATATATACTAAAGTAAAAGATAGCGGAAGTCTTAAGATAACATAATTACAAACCAATTGTTTTCAAACTTACAATACCATAAGTGTTATACAACCATAGTAGCGGGATAATATTACATTAACTTTATTTATCAAACAAACTAGTGCCTTGTCCAAAGGCCATTCATCATTCCTCATCGTCGTTGACTTCAAACACAGACATGCAGCAGGGACCAAAACAAGCCTGCGATGCGACTCACCTGCAACAAGGGTTAACAAACCCTAAGTACAAAGGTACTCAACAAGACTAACCCGACATAACGGGGTGTAAGACTTTAGAGATGCAAGGGTTTGGGGCAAGATAAGGATGTAGCAAGATTCAAAAGTTCTTTGCCAAAAGCTTACTATTCTTCACTCTATTTTCAAGTTTTATCACTAAGTTCTTTTTGTTCATTATCTCAACTAAATATACATTTCCCATATTCCATTCCTTCTCATTCAATTCTTTTTGTCATATTTTAGTAATTCACCAGTCCTACATTGCTTCTGTAATGAATTGAGTCTCCATATCCGCGGAGCACCGGCAATTCGAATTGATTCAAGTCCCAGCTGGGGATTCCTTATCACACGACATATGTAGAACTTAATCTTGCATACATCAACCTCGCTACCAGATCCTCCTATACTAAGCCATCTCCACGCCACCCGAGAGCACAGCACACCTCAAATCCGACCACATTCCAGCCACGAGGGTACACGCTACTCCCGCCATCTCTCCACTCCCAGTGCGTGGGCATTCGTCTTAGTATTGATTTAGCCGAAGTAGGCTTACCGAAGTATGTGACCAGTACTACAAAGTGTCTCATTCAGAAGATCCACAATGAGTGGCCTTTAAGCGACATAGTCGGCAACATTACCCAAAATTCAAGATAAGTCACCCGACTAGTCTCTAGTCTATTCAACCTTCTTTCTTTCTTTGGCCAGTATGCCATCTTTAATTGTATCGAAACTTTTACTTTGAAAGCCTACCATAAAGCATACTAAGCAATCTACGCCTTTGTAAATGAAAACATCTTCAAGGATGGTAAACAATTAACAAGGTAGGTAATGCATCAAGTAGGTAACATTTGAATTAATCAACTTAATGCAATAAGTAACATAGGTGATAAACTTTTCAAAGTAACAAGGTAATGGCTTAATGCTTAAACCAGGGCTTGCCTTCGTTGACGATCTCAGGTTCCGGATCAGTACCACAATTATCGAATCCCGTGACAACCGGGGATTCTTCCAGAACTTGCTCAACTAGAATCATTTCATTCTTGGGTTCTACACGAAATGATAACATATGCTTTAACATGATGATAATGTAAACATGATGCTTTCACGGTATATGAAATGTAAAAACACCCACAAATGATTTTCCTTCACGGTACAGTTGCAAGCCAAACTAACCAAACCATATTCGTAATGGATGTGACCACTCCAGCACCGACCACTTTGGTGAGCTCTCTGACCACTTCGGTGAACTCTCCGACTACTACGGTGAACTCTCCGACCACTACGGTGAACTCTACGACCACTACGGTGAACTCTCCGACCACTATGGTGAACTCTCCGACCACTATGATGAACTCTCCGACCACTATGGTGAACTCTCTGACCACTATGATGAACTCTCCGACCACTATGGTGAACTCTCCGACCACTATGATCTTAAAACCTTACTGGTCACAAAACATGACCAAAACAAGATCAAACACTAATCAAACACTTAGGGTTTGCTTTTATTTATTTTTGAATTAATTTGGAAATAAGCCCAAAAATGAACTTGTTCCAAATGACCTCAAAATTTTATGTAAGCTTACTCATGACAAATTAGTGTACCAAAACAAATTTCATAATTTTTGGAGTTATACAGTGGCCTACAAAAATCATGGAAATTGCATTTATTAATTAATGGACTCAATATTTGAACATTAAAAATTTATTCAAATTTCAAGTCTCAAATTTTTAAATCATACTAGAACATGTACAGAAGCTACACACAAAATTTCAGAATTTTTGGAGCTATCATGAATTTCCTACAAATTCCCAAAATTTTAGCACTATTCACAAATTCAGAAAATAAAAATCATCACTGTTCTTCTTCCTCACTCGCACTGACAAGCTGACCCCACTGTCAGTGACTCAAAGCAATCACGGCGGCGCTACCCTCACTGACCGGCCGCAAAATGCGCCGACGGTGACGCTCCGGTGAAGCCGACCTCACCAAAATGATCTACACCTTACTACGAACCCATCCCCGTCCTTGGAACGGCAGAAGGTACACTAGAGAAGACCCCACGCCGCCCATGGTGGCTCGAGCACGTCGGCTCACGGCGTAACCCCGGCAAAACTGCGGTAGCGTCAAAAGCGAAGTGAACTTCACGTTCAGTGGCTCACCACGGTCACGTCGGTGGGCTTGGTGAAGGCGGAGATGGTCTGGAACGGCCTAGCCACGTCGAGGCGATGGTGGCGGAGCTCCGACCGGGCTCGGGGAAGAAGCAGTTGCGCCAGGTGACTCTGGCCAACCCAAGCGGCGTAGGCAAGACGCCGAGAAGCGCAGGACCGAGATGATCACGTAGGCGTAACTGGGCACGGCGGAAGCTGCTCGATGGAGGCTACGGCGAGTGGCGGAGCAAGCTGGCGGCGGGGCAGAGCAGAAGGTGAAAAACAGAAATGACGACGGCGTGCTCCTATTTATAGCAAGAAGGATGGCGTCCGGTGTTGACAGCACATGGGCAAACTCACCACGGAGGTTTGGGCGTGTCACTACGCGTGAAAGTGGTGAAATCCGATCGGCGGTGACCTCCGCGTGGCGCCGGCGGCAAGCAGAGAGGTGGAGGTGATTTTTAAAATAATTACAGAACCGCCACTGCGTCCATTTTTTAAATTACTCAAAAATTTTCTAAAGAAGTTGAAAATCTCCAAAAATGAAAGTTGTTCAATTTTTCAAACTCTACAACTTTGCTTCTAGAAATATTTTCAAATTCTACCTTCATTTTGAAATTTGAATTTTGGGTGCATTTGAGCATTTGAATCATTTCAAAATTACTCCAAATTTTATATATAAACTTGAAAAACTTTGAATACCAAAGTTGATCTACATAAAATAATCTCCAACGTTGCTTTTTGCCTCAACCCCAAATTCCACATGGATTTTGAATTAGTCAAAAGGGGCAAAAAGGACTTTTATAAGTTGAATATGAATTCAAATTTGATTTGTCTTTCTTTTACTTAAATTTTGATTTATGACAAGTAACATGGCCCATTAGGGTTACTTGAGTCAAATGACACATGACCTCACATGATCACATGAAATTTGACCCTTGTGGTCATGATCTATATTTAGGGTTTTTGAAACACATTACATGAAATAACAACATTATGAAATAAACCTTATTTAGTGAATGCATTCAAAACTTTATACTATATGAATGCTTTGCAATGCACATGATGACATGTCAAATTTTAGTGCAAGGTCAAAACACCAGAGGTGTTACAATGATGGACTCGACACAGAAACCCCTTCACGATTGGTCAACGGTGTCTCAACTGGATGCCATTGGACGCTTAATGGGGTTGAAGTCCGAGTTAAACTTGAGTCGATCTGGCTTCGATAAGATGTTGGCCGTGATTGGCACCCTACTTCTGGAGGGCCACATCCTACCAGAGAGCATGTACGAGTCACAGAAACTCCTTCGAGCACTTAAGATGCCGTATGAGCAGATACATGCTTGTCCAAAGGGGTGCGTCCTATTTAGGAAAGAAAACGAGCATGCAAAGTTCTGTCCAAAGTGTAAATTCTCTAGGTATTTGGATGTAGACTCTGATGATGGCCAGAAGAGGGAACTTACGATCCCCATGAAAATCCTACGGTACCTTCTGTTCCTACCGAGGATCCAACGGCTATACATGACCGAGGAATCCACGAAACAGATGACATGGCACAAAAATGGCAAACGGTACAATCCTGACAAGATGGTACATCCATCCGATGGTGAAGCTTGGATCCGCTTTAATGACAAACATCGTGACAAAGCAAATGAGGCTCATAATGTACGTGTCGCGCTGGCAACAGATGGGTCCGTGAACACGATATACCAAAGACCACGCTGGCTATAGGAGGAGGCGGAGGGGGTGACGGAGGGATCAGATAGGAGGAGGAGGACTGCCAGATGTAGGAGGGGGCTGTCTCCTCCCATGCCGCGTGAGGAGGTGCCAGAGGAGGAGGTGGTGCTCGTGGACGAGTCGGACGATGAGCTGGTTCGATAGACGGGCGAGGAGGAGGGGCCGCACGAGGACAACGAGTTGGAGGCGGTAGGCACGGGTTCCGCTTCCTCCGACTCCTCTTCGAGTGTCTACTTGCATGGTCCCACGAGCCTTCCACATGTTCCGCTTCCTCACCAACGTTAGTGATTCGCCCCGAAGGGCAAAAGTAAGTAACTTTATATGTTATCACCACTACTTCATATGATATAATGAAAAAAACTAATATTTTTTCTTAATCACTTGTGTAGGAACTGGGTGGTTGTGTTGGGTGGTAATGCATGGCTAGTCAACGGCATCCTAGGTCTTCTGTGCAGGCAACACTTCCCCGGCATTGTCACGTATGCATCGAAGACGGAGCCGGCCTACTCGTTTGACCACTACACCGTCGCCACCGATGCGGAGTACCCCAACAAGGCGGCGCGGGTGAATGCAGAGCTTTGGGAAGTCTCCCTCGCACAACATTGCTCAATACGTCGCATTCATTGGACTTTTCTTAAAATAATGAATGGATACATCGCTTTTGTATGCAGACTTATTACAGATGCGAGGAGGGATTTGAGGCTAGGGTGGAGCAGGTGACTACCAAAGCCTATAAAAAACTCATCTCTGACATGCATCACGAGGTGCGCATCCAGGCCATCATAACCTACTACGGGTCAAAGCTTGGAGAGAGGAAAACCAAGAAAGACGCAAGAGAGATGCAGCTAACCCAGAAGCAGTACCTTGAGGTAAATGAAGAATATCAATATTGATTCGTTTTGAGATTAAGTTGGTTTAATTTGATCTTCTTATATGTCCAATACTTAATGACGTGTAGATGATTCCCTGGTGGTGCCAAGCGTATCCCGAGTGCTAGGCGATGATGGTGGACAGGTGGTTCACGGAGGACTACCTCAAGATGCATAGGGATGCCCTGAACCGTCGTTTGCAGATGCAAGGTCCAGCACACCATCAAGGCAGCCGCAACCTCGCCGGATACAAACAAGCATGGGTACGCGAATTCATTTATCTATTGTGAAGCTCAGTTCTGCCTGATTTCTAATCATCGTGCTGTCTTTCTCCTAGTCGGTGTCATATAGTGGTCAGGCTTGCTCGGACTTCCAAGCATGGTGTATGGCCCACAAGGGCAAGGCGACGTCCAACGTCTCCTTCAACCTGGAGGACCCGCTCGAGGCATACACAAACCCGAGCATCCACTCCTACATTAGTGATTACACTGAGGTGGTAAGGTCGCTCCATGGGTCAAACCATGATCCGAGCACCCAGGACTTCGATGGAGAGGCCGTCATGAGGGCGGGGCAAGGCAAGAAGTATGGACGGTTCTGGCTTGGCGACGGCATCATCGACATGGCCTCTACTCCCTCTCTGTCCTAGATCCAAGCACGGAGCACGAGCGAGAGCCCGGCCATTCGCACACGGCCGACCGCTGCACAGCACTGGGTCAACGCACTCAAGGTTATTCCTGTTTTACTCGTCACACATTGATCTTTACACACCTTAATTAGCTTTGCATTACTGAAACATTGGAGTGAAATATTGCAGTCCTGGCTGGAACAAGAAATGAGGCAACGTCTAGAGCTAGAGGCCGGGCACCAGAGGATGGTGGCCCAGCTGGAGGCCAAGTGGGCCGAGCGGGAGGCCGAGCAGCCGAGCGGTAGGCCCAGGCGCAGAGGCTGATGGACATTACGGAGTTCCTACAAGGACTTGGGCAATGTGTGGGCTTCTCTCTGCCACCTGGGCTGTTGGTTCCACCTCTACCTCCACGTCCTACGGCTACAGCTACTCCTGTGAGTATGAAAGTTTTTTACTTTCGCTTATGCTTTGCTTGTATGGCCTCTACCTTCCTAGATTAGCTATCCAAATAATCTTGTCTCACATGCAATCTTTTCTCCTTTGTGCAGTCTCCATCTGACGGTGGCTCGAATAATCCACCTCATGCACCTCCGAATGATGGAGCTAGTCCTTCACCACAGTCGTCTTGGTCGAGATGAGTGCATGTTGTATTTTTTTCATTTATTATTCACTTTGTGATATACTTGTGATGCACTTGTGGACTTTGATGGACTTGTGAATTTATTTGGATGGACTTGAGCAATTATTATTATATATGTGATATATATTGTGATGGATGTGATATGTGCGGATGGATGTGTGGATGGATGAGATATATATGTGATGGATGAGATATATATGTGATGGATGTTTGTATGAATTTATTTGTCATGATGGAATATAAAAAAATTAAAAATTGCAGTTTTGGGTCACTTTGCTGAGTGAAATGGGCACAACACTCGGCAAAGCTAGAAAAATGAGTTCCAGCTTTGCTGAGTGCTGTGACCATGGCACTCGGCAAAGAAATTTAAAAAAAATCAAACTTTGCCGAGTGCCGGACAGAGGGCACTCGGCAAAGAAATTTTTTAAAAAAAATTCAAACTTTGCCAAGTGCCGGACAGATGGCACTCGGCAAAGAAATTAAAAATAAAAATAAAAATCTTTGCCGAGTGCCGTACAGAGGGCACTCGGCAAAGAAATTTTTAAAAAAAATAAAAATCTTTGCCAAGTGTCGTATAGAGGGCACTCGGCAAAGATATTTTAAAAAAAATAAAAATCTTTGCCGAGTGCCTGAAGGTTGGCACTCGGCAAAGAAATTTTGTAAAAAAAAATATAAAAACTCTTTGCCGAGTGTCCGAAGGGTTGGCACTCGGCAAAGAAATTTAAAAAAAATAAAAAAGCTTTGCCGAGTGTCAGCAGGGTTGGCACTTGGCAAAGTGACCGTCAACGGGATCGGCACCGTGACGGTCACTTTTCTTCGACGAGTGTCCCCGGGGCACTTCGAGTGCCCGATAAAAGACACTCTGCAAAGAGTGTTTTGCTGATCAATTTTTTGCCTGTGTTCTTTGCCGAGTGCCGCTCAGCAAAGAGTGTCACTAAGCAAAGAACCTGAATCCAGTAGTGTAGATACTATACTAAACACGTTGGAGTAGAGCAGGAACGACAGATGAATGGAGAGTGTCACCAGAACATTCAGTTTATGCAAATATTAGATGGAGTGGCAGTCATGAAGTGATATCGAAGATAACCAATTTTCTTCTAACTCTTCCTGAACGGGCAAGAATTTTATTTTTTTAGAAAAGAGGTTAGCCCCGCTTCATTGATCATAAAGTGTCAACATTACAGTTCAAAAGTGTAACGGCGCGCTGGCCAAAGTAAGGCCTAAACGCTAGAAGTCACAGCAGTATTATTGTAACACCCTAAAATTTACATTGTTTTAAAATAGTAAATTTGATTTATTTATGTTATTTTGTGTGCATTCAAATATAGGAAAAATAATATTTTTGGTGAAATTAAAATGAATAATAAGGAATAGATACAAGTTGAGGCATTCATGCTGCTGCACATTGTTTTTGTAGTGATTAGCTTTGACTAAAATTTGAATTGAATTCAAATTTACCTTGAAAATGAGATTTGAAAACTTTATTTATAAAAAGAAATTTCTTTCTCTCCACTCCCTTCCTTGGTTTCGGCCTGCAGGCCCTTTCTTCCGCGGCCCGTTCACCCTCCTCTCCCCTTCCCCGCTCAGCCCAGCCGTCGCTCAGCCCAGCCGCCGCTCTCGGCCCAGCAGCCGCGCGCCTCGGCGTCGCCAGCCCAGCAGCCGCGCCTGCGCCCGCACCAGGCAACCGCCCACGCCCTGCGCCCAGCCGCTGACCGCCTGGGCCCGCTTGTCGGCGCCGTCTTCACCCCGCGCTCCTCGGAACCGCCCAGTCTGGCCGCATGCCGCAACCGCCCCACTCTGCATCATGGGAGCGTGCCCCCCTCGCGTCCGGCCACTTTAAATCGGCACCGAGCCGTCTCCGCCCCTCCCTGCTGCCCCCCGCTCTCATTTTCGCGTTTGCCGAGCACCGTGGAAGCCGCAGCCGTCGCCCCGGGATCTCCGAGCTCCGTCGACCGCCCCTCCGCGCGGACAGCCTCCTCCGAGCCGCCTCCGTCTCCATATCCCCCTTGGTGAGCTTCGCCGTCCTCCCCTCCATCTCCCGGTATCTTTTTTCTCGTTTTTGTTGGCTTCCCGAGCCTTGGCCGTGAGCTCCGCGGGCCATGGTCGCTGGCCATGGCGGCCACCGCGCTAGCCCCCGTTTCCGGCCGCCGCAACGGCATGGCCGCGACCCCCTTCTCCCCCCGAGCTCACGGGTGCCCTCGGTGGTCAATTTGGTGAACCGTAGGCCCTAATCCGCGCGCGACCGAGTCCTTCATGCCGCCGGCCATGGCGCCTGGCCGCCGGTGTTACTGTTCTGGCCGGCCGACCCCCCCAGGCCGATCGTAGCCGCCCATCGCGAGATCAACGGCCAGGAATAGAAGATACCCCTTCGCGGGTGATTTTGCATAAGAGTCCCCTAGACTTTCTATGTCTAACCCGCAGTCCAAAACGTATTTCCCCGAATGCGCAACCTCGATTAGAAGCGTAAACTCCACGGCTTAAAGTCAAAAGTACGCTTTCAGTATTTACAGAAATGCCATTCGAACTGTTTCGCTTATAAAATTGTCGTTTTAGCTCCGAATTGATCCATTCAAATCGCGTTAGCTTCGTAATTTCATAAGCTACATGTTGGAGCTACTGTTAGTCAAGTTTGGAACTTTTTAATTTCATGATTAGATTTAATTAAATATATGGCTATAGGAAAACCCGTTTTAATCATAACTTTCGTATTTTAGCTCTGTTTTTTGTGAACTTCGTGTTGACGTGATCGTAGCGAAACATAGATTAGTTTTACAAACATTTTATCTTGATTTCAATACTGTTGGTGTACTGTTCTAATGATAGGAATGTTTGCTTTGCATGAATGCTTTTGGAATGTTGTATGTTGTCGTGTTGGTCACGTTCAGACGGTGAGGAAAACGTTGGAGACCAAGAACTCTTCGACGACCAGCAGGACCAGCACGAGTTTGTGAACCAAGGCAAGTATAACATGGGCCTTCCTTGATGTCCTATTTCACTTTAATCAATTACTCATTTGCATGTGTCTAATTTTGATACCCGTAAGGACATCCTAGTGATTGTTATCCTGTTCCTTGTCTCCTAAATGCATATGGGTAGATTGCTAGTGCTCTAACTGAACTTAATATACATGTTGATGAATAATACTATGGAACAAAGTGAGTAACATGATTTATAACAACTGTTCCATAGGGCGAAAGTCCAAATGACCTTTGTTCATGTTACTCCCGACCCTCCATAAGGACTTATCTGTCGGCAAAAGCTGGGACTGACAGTGCAACCGGGAGAGTCATATGGCTCTGACTTTAGCTCAGTAATAGGATCTTTCCTAGCTGGTTAGAGGTTACCTTTTTGGCGCAAATGGGGCTTGCCACTTTGGGTATAGGGCTGCCTCTGTTCCTATGAGTATAGCCGCGATGGATTTGTGCCATAGGAAAGGGGGGTCCCTACATCTGCCTACCAAGGAAACCTAGCGGCCCTAACTTGTTAGGGAAACCTATGAAATGGCTTCATAGTGTACCCTGCCCGCTCACCTTGGTAGTGACATGGGAGTAATTAACCCGGGCATATGGGGATCACGACTCGCGGTGAATGTGCACCACCTCTAGCAGAGGGTAACAAACTGTTATAACAGCCGTGCTCACGGTTACGAGCTGGCCCGGAAAACTCACAGAATAACTGGTTAATTGTTGATGATCATTTAAAGTTGTTCAATGATGATATATGGTACACCTGACCCTGATATATGTTCTTATGGGAATTATATGGGAGCTTAAGCATAACTCGATTAATACTTGAGAATAAAAGCTTGACCTATTAAAAATGCTAACTGCAGTAAACCTAGAGTCTATCCTTTTTGAGCTTCATAACCCCATGTTAGCTTGCTAAGTACGGAATGTACTTACACTTGTTTATTTTCTTTACTTGGATAAAAAATCCCGGATGGATAACAGATGACAACGGGTATGAGGATTTCCCGGAGGATTATTAGGCTTGTGGTCAACCAGTTGACCTTCCCTGTGATGACGACCACGAGAGTTTTATTATCTTTTTATTATTCCGCTGTGATGTATAAGACTAAGTTTTATTATAACTCTGATGTATGAGACACCGTGATGATACTATTATGTAATTTGTCAGCTTGTGTGTGTGATTGATTCCTGGGCACACACGAGTTTTGTGCATTCAATTTTATCCTTAAAATTGGGTGTGACAAATTGGTATCAGAGCCGTGTTGACTGTAGGACGCAAGCCTAGTTAGAAAATGGTCGTTTTAGCATCTTTGCTCCTCTGGTTTCTTGCTTACTGACTTATTCTTGTTATTTTATTAAAACATTTATGCTTTTCATACCTTAATCTATTATTTAAAATTGTTGATTCTAATTCTATCTCACTTTAAATCTATAGATGTCTCATAATCCGAAGACTGCTCGACTCAGCACCGCCGGCTATCGTGCAATGTTCACCCCGCGTGCCCCACCGGCGGAGAGGGAGATTGTGATCATCTCCGATGACGAGGAGATGGCTACACCGACGCCTACACCTACTCCTACACCAGTCGCCGTGCCCGTCTACCCTGTGGTAGCTACACCTGAGGAGTCGATGGCTACTTCCCCTACACCTGCACCCTCCCCAGCTGCCCCCGTGGAGGACGAGGAGATTGGCTGGAAGTGCAAGTACTACTTCAAGCCAGCTCCAGAGACAGCCTACTACCACACTCTCCTCACCCACGTGCTGGACGACTACTTCCCCGACTTGCACGCCTCCATCAGCTACCACTGCGCCGAGTACAAGCACCCACTGGAGGCTACCTTCTGGAAGGTAGAGCTGGTGGTCACCGCATGGAATGATATCATTAATGGACATGAGGTGGAGACTGTCCACAGTGCCCCTGCCAGGAGAGCCCATGCTTTGGATGGCATGGAGGATGCAGCACAGAATGCCTACATCCACTACCATGGTCGTCGCTTTGAGGCCATGAGGGAGGATCGCTTCAGGTTCCTTCCTCGAAATGATCATGAGGGTGTTTGGCAGGTTTTGGCTCCACCAGAGAATGACCCAACTCTGGAGGCAACGGTGCAGCATGTCCACGCTATGCAGGGAGTGGATGATGAAGTCAAAGGAGAACTGCGTGCATCTCAGAGGGCGCAGAGACGTCTTCAGAAACAAGTGGATGAACTTCGAGCACAACTGGGACAGCCTTCCATCTACAAGAAGAAGCGCCGTTCCTTCACCATGATTGACACCGCTCCATAGGTGTTAGGTGCCTTGATCTAGATTACCACGTCGTTAGATTCGTGTTCTTAATTAGTCTTGTTGGTCTTGTGAACTTGGTTGATTAGATGTTTAATTGTGAACTTGGTTGATTTGGTATTTTGCTTGATTGCTGGAAGTTTGTGGGCATGTCCACAACTTCCTTAGATTGGAACTTTAAGTTTAGAATGAAATCTTAATGCAGATGTTTCATTTTATCTTATCTCTGCTGTGCTGATTCCTGGAGCAGCCTGTGTTCTTTATCTGGTATCTTGAAATCTGAGATGATAAAATTCTGAAATTTTTGTGGGGATAACTAGACCTCTGTATCTTTCAAGTGTCTTTGGAATCACGTCAATAGCTGTTCAGGTTTGGGAGATCTAGCTGACACAAGTTGATGTTCCTGCGCTGTCTGGAACTTAGAACAGTTTCGGTTTAGCTCTACTTTTGACTATGTGTGAGTTCGAATCTGTAAAAGTGGTCTAAATGAAAGTTGTAGCTGATGTCCTAAGCTTTCTAACGAATCTTGGTGCACCTCTGTTGGATCTCTGAAACTCGAGTTATAGCAGTTTTACTGAACTGCTGAATTTGAATCTTGTCCAGAAAATTCTCAGCATTGTTTCTTATCTTTTGTAAGCTCTCTATAATTGAAAAAAATCTCTAAATTTTGCACATTTGTTGGAAAACAGATGGCCGCAAGAGGAGGAAGAGGCAGAGGCCGTGGTCGTGGGCGTGATGCTCTTATAAATCCACCACCGCCACCTGTGACCATGGAACAGATATTGGGAATGCAAGCGCAGCTGATGCAAGCTATGATGCAGCGCTTGGACAATGAACCTGCAAGAGGGCCACCGCCTGTCTAGGTTAGAGATAAGCGTGGAGAGTTTATGAAAGGTCGTCCACCGGTGTTCACCCATGCCTCAGACCCTATGGAGGCCGATGATTGGTTGCGTGCTGTGGAGAAACAACTGAACATAGCACAATGCAACGACCTTGAAAAGGTGTTGTACGCTTCTGGGCAACTCCAAGGAGCTGCTCAGGATTGGTGGGAATCATTCCAGTTTGGACGTCCCAACAATGCTCCTTGCTATCACTTGGCAGGAATTAAGGACAGTTTCGGATCATACCATATTCCTGATGGACTAGTGGAACTGAAGCAGGAAGAATTCAGATCTCTCAAGCAAGGATCAATGACTGTGGCGGAATATCGGGACAAGTTCGCACAACTATCACGCTACGCTCCTAATGATGTAGCGGATGACAAGGATAAGCAACGCCGTTTCCTCAAGGGACTCTATGATGGACTGCAGCTCCAGCTGATGTCTAATACTTATCCTAACTTCCAGTCTTTGGTGAATCGCGCAATCGTGATTGATGATAAGCGCAAGGAGATGGAAGCTAAGAAGAGAAGGCTCCAAGGGCAAGCTTCTGGAAGCAACACTCGCCCACGTGCTTATCCCCAGCAAGGTTTCCAGTAGAGAAATCAAGGACCAACTCACCAGGGAAAACCGTGGTCAGTATCCCTCAGCGGAACCAGTTCCAGCAACGCCCTCAGTATCAGCAATAGTTTGGAAATCAGCGTCCCCCGCAACAGACTAGCAATCCTGCAACACGCCAGGGAGTGCCTAACAATGCTCCTAGTGAAGAGTGGTGCACCCAACAATCCCAATGCCTGTTACTGATGTGGAGAAGTAGGTCACTATGCTCATCAGTGTCCTAAGAAGCAGAACCAACAAGCACCTCAGAACCAGACCAACAATCAGAAGTTCAACGCCCGACCACCTCTCACAGCGAAGGTGAACTATGTGTCATCTGATGCAGCTCAGGAGACGCCTGAGGTCATGATTGGGTACGTTCAGCGTCAACTCTATTTCTGCTACCTGTACTTTTTGATTCTGGTGCTTCGCATTCTTTTATCTCCCAAGCTTTTGTTAGAATGCATAGCATACCTTTGTGTGCCATGAAAAACCCCATACTAGTGAATTCCCCGGGAGGTAGTATGCCCGCTTCTTATTGGAGCCCCTCAACTAGCATTTCCTTAAGGGGGGTAGACTTCAAAGGTGAAGCCTATTGTGTTGAGAACAGCGGGAATCGATCTTATTCTGGGAATGGATTGGATGAAACAACACCGGGCAGTGATTTAGTGTCAGGAGAAATCTGTGGTTGTGACATCACTCAATGGAGATAGGATCTGTGTAGAAGTGGTAGTGCAAGCTCAGCCTACAGCCATAGTGAATCAGCTAGAAGGTGAAGTCAATGAACAAGATCGTGTCGCGGAGGAGTTCCCGGATGTCTTCCTCGATGACTTGCCAGGTATGCCACCTGATCGAGACATTGAATTCATTATCGAATTATTACCTGGAACTGCACCAATAGCTAAACGTCCATATAGAATGGGAGTTAATGAATTAGAAGAGCTTAAGAAACAACTAAAAGAGTTGCAAGAAAAAGGTTTCATACGCCCCAGTTCTTCCCCATGGGGGGCACCTGTGATCTTTGTGGATAAGAAGGATGGTAGTCAACGGATGTGTGTGGATTACCGCTCACTTAATGAGGTTACCATCAAGAATAAATACCCTTTGCCTAGGATTGATGATTTGTTTGATCAGTTGAGAGGAGCCCATGTGTTCTCCAAGATTGATCTCCGATCTGGGTATCATCAGCTTAAGATTCGGAACTCGGACATACCCAAGACAGCATTCACTACACGGTATGGATTATATGAGTACACCGTTATGTCTTTTGGATTGACCAATGCACCCTGCATACTTCATGTATCTGATGAATAAGGTGTTCATGGAGTTTCTGGATAAATTTGTGGTAGTATTCATAGATGACATACTAATATTCTCCAAGACTGAAGAAGAACATGCGGAACACATAAGGATGGTCTTGCAAAAGCTTAGAGAACATAAGTTGTACTGCTACGTGGAAGCAAGTGTGAGTTTTGGTTAAAGGAAGTCTCTTTTCTGGGTCATGTTGTCTCAATGGTGGAATAGCAGTGGATCCAGGCAAAGTGCAGGATGTACTGAATTGGAAACCACCAACAACTGTAAGTGAGATTCGTAGCTTTTTGGGATTAGCTGGTTATTACCGAAGGTTCATTGAAGGTTTTTCCAAGCTAGCCAAGCCTATGACAGCTCTGTTGGAAAAGAATGCTAAGTATGTATGGTCGGATAAACGCTAGGCAAACTTTGAAGAGTTAAAGAAGAGATTGACTACAGCTCCAGTATTAATCTTGCCCGATTTAAGCAAGAACTTCTCTATATATTGTGATGCATCCCGTTTGGGTCTTGGATGTGTGCTTATGCAAGAAGGAAGAGTGGTTGCATATGCATCTAGACAACTAAGGAAGCATGAGTTGAATTATCCTACTCATGACTTGGAATTGGCAGCTGTGGTTCATGCTTTAAAGATCTGGAGACATTATCTGATTGGACATAAGAGTGATATCTATACTGATCATAAGAGTTTGAAGTATATCTTTACCCAATCAGATCTGAATCTAAGACAACATCGTTGGTTGGAATTGATCAAAGACTATGATTTGGAAGTGCATTATCACCCGGGAAAAGCAAACGTCGTAGCTGATGCACTTAGCAGAAAGAGCTATGCTAATGGAATTCAGATAACACCTATGTCAGCAGACTTGTGTGCTAAAATGGAGTATCTCAACTTGAGCCTAGTCACTAATGCAATGGAATTGGTGATAGAGCCTACATTGGAGCAGGAGATACGTAAAGGACAATTGGAGGATGAAAAACTTAAGGAGATAGCAGAGAATGTAGTGCTTGGAAAGGCACCTGGATTCAGAATGGATGAGAATGGAACTCTTTGGTTCGGGAAAAGGATATGTGTACCGGAAGTGAAAGCTATCCGAGATGCAATTCTGCAAGAGGCCCATGAGTCTGCTTATTCTATACATCCTGGAAGTACCAAGATGTACTTAGATCTCAAGGAGAAGTATTGGTGGTATGGTTTGAAGAGAGATGTGGCAGAATATGTGGCTTTGTGTGACACTTGTCAAAGAGTGAAAGCTGAGCATCAAAGACCTGCAGGGTTACAACAACCAATGAAGATCCCTGAATGGAAATGGGAAGAAGTTGGTATGGACTTTGTCGTAGGATTACCCCGCACTCAAAGAGGTTATGACTCTATGGGTAATAGTGGATCGACTCACCAAAGTTGCTCACTTTTTACCAGTCAAGACTTCCTATAATGGTGCAAGATTAGCAGAGTTGTACATGGAAAGAATAGTGTGCTTACATGGTGTTCCCAAGAAAATTGTGTCGGATAGAGGCACCCAATTTACATCGCAATTCTAGCATAAAGTACATAGATCTTTAGGAACAAAGTTGAATTTCAGTTCTGCTTACCACCCGCAAACTGATGGACAGACTGAAAGGATCAACCAGAATTTGGAAGATATGTTGAGAGCCTGTGCACTTCAGTATGGTGATAGTTGGGATAAGAGTCTGCCTTACGCAGAGTTCTCATACAACAACAGTTATCAAAAGAGCCTCAAGATGGCACCTTTCGTGGCGTTGTATGGACGTAAGTGTAGAACGCCTTTGTTCTGGAATCAGACTAGAGAAACTCAAGTGTTTGGTCCCGATGTCCTTAGAAACACGGAAGAACAAGTGAGAATGATTAGATACAATTTGAGAGTAGCTCAGTCCCGACAGAAGAGTTACGTGGATACCCGCAGAAGAGAGCTGACTTTCGAGATTGGTGATTATGTGTACTTGAAAGTGTCACCAATGAGAAGTGTGAGAAGATTCAATATGAAGGGAAAATTAGCACCAAGGTATATAGGACCTTTTAAGATCCTAGAGAGATGTGGAGAAGTAGCTTATCAGTTGGAACTGCCTGAGAGCTTGTCCGGTGTGCACGACGTGTTCCATGTTTCCCAGTTGAAAAAGTGTCTAAGGGTACCAGAAGAACAAATTCCTTTGGAAGAACTTGTTGTCAAGGAAGATCTTACTTATGAAGAGTATCCGATAAAGATTTTGGAAACTGCCGAAAGAGTTACGAGAAGCCGAACAGTAAAGATGTGCAAGGTGCAGTGGAATCGTTATACAGAGGATGAGGCTACTTGGAAAAGAGAAGAGGATCTGAGAAAGACTTATCCCCAACTGTTTGAGTAAGCAATCACCCGAATCTCGAGGACGAGATTCATCTTAAGGGGGGTAGAATTGTAACACCCTAAATTTGCATTTTCTAGAAATAGCCAAATTGATTTATTTAAGCAATTTTGGTGAGCATTGAAATATAGGAAACAAATAATTTTTATAAAACTAAAATCAAATATAGTTTAAGATTAGAAACTTTTGGATGCATACATGCTGCTGCAATATTTATTCATGGGATGATTGTTCTTGAATTAGAGTTCAATGAATTCAAATTTACCTTGAAAATGAGATTTGAAAATTTTTAAAAAAAAAAGAAATTTCTTCTCTCCACTCCCTTCCTCGGTTTCGGCCCAGGCCTTTTCCGTGGCCCGTCACCCTCCTCTCCCCTTCCCCGCTCAGCCCAGCGCCGCCGCCCCGCCCGCCAGCAGCCCGCGCCTCGGTGTCGCCAGCCCAGCAGCCGCGCCCAGCCCAGCCGCGCCGCCAGCAACAACGCCCAGCCCCGCCCAGCCGCTGACCGCCCGGCCCGCTTGTCGGCGCTTCACCCCGCGCTCCTCGGAACCGCCCCAGGCCGCATGCCGCAACCGCCCCACTCCGCGTCGTGGGAGCGTGCCCCCCTCCGCCCGGCCGCTTTTAAATCGGCACCGAGCCGTCTCCGCCCCTCCCTGCTGCCCCCCGCTCTCATTTCGCGTTTGCCGAGCACCGTGGAAGCCGCAGCCGTCGCCCCGGGATCTCCGAGCTCCGTCGACCGCCCCTCCGCGAGGACAGCCTCCTCGAGCCGCCTCCGTCTCCATATCCCCCTTGGTGAGCTTCGCCGTCCTCCCCTCCATCTCCCGGTATCTTTTTTTCTCGTTTTGTTGGCTTCCCGAGCCTTGGCCGTGAGCTCCGCGGGCCATGGTCGCTGGCCATGGCGGCCACCGCTGCTAGCCCCGTTTCCGGCCGCCGCAACGGCATGGCCGCGACCCCCTTCTCCCCCCGAGCTCACGGGTGCCCTCGGTGGTCAATTTGGTGAACCGTAGGCCCTAATCCGCGCGCGACCGAGTCCTTCATGCCGCCGGCCATGGCGCCTGGCCGCCGGTGTTACTGTTCTGGCCGGCCGACCCCCCCCAGGCCGATCGTAGCCGCCCATCGCGAGATCAACGGCCAGGAATAGAAGATACCCCTTCGCGGGTGATTTTGCATAAGAGCCCCTAGACTTTTCTATGTCCTAACCCGCAGTCCAAAACGTATTTCCCCGAATGCGCAACCTCGATTAGAAAGCGTAAACTCCACGGCTTAAGTCAAAAGTACGCTTTCAGTATTTACAGAAATGCCATTCGAACTGTTTCGCTTATAAAATTGTCGTTTTAGCTCCGAATTGATCCATTCAAATCGCGTTAGCTTCGTAATTTCATAAGCTACATGTTGGAGCTACTGTTAGTCAAGTTTGGAACTTTTTAATTCATGATTAGATTTAATTAAATATATGGCTATAGGAAAACCCGTTTAAATCATAACTTTCGCATTTTAGCTCCGTTTTTCGTGAACTTCGCGTTGACGTGATCGTAGCGAGACGTAGATTAGTTTTACAAACATTTTATCTTGATTTCAATACTGTTGGTGTACTGTTCTAATGATAGGAATGTTTGCTTTGCATGAATGCTTTTGGAATGTTGTATGTTGCTGTGTTGGTCGCGTTCAGACGGTGAGGAAAACGTTGGAGACCAAGAACTCTTCGACGACCAGCAGGACCAGCACGAGTTTGTGAACCAAGGCAAGTATAACATGGGCCTTCCTTGATGTCCTATTTCACTTTAATCAATTACTCATTTGCATGTGTCTAATTTTGATACCCGTAAGGACATCCTAGTGATTGTTATCCTGTTCCTTGTCTCCTATGGGTTAAATGCATATGGGTAGATTGCTAGTGCTCTAACTGAACTTGATATACATGTTGATGAATGATACTATGGAACAAAGTGAGTAACATGATTTATAACAACTGTTCCATAGGGCGAAAGTGCAAATGACCTTTGTTCATGTTGCTCCCGGCCCTCCATAAGGACTTATCTGTCGGCAAAAGCTGGGACTGACAGTGCAACCGGGAGAGTCATATGGCTCTGACTTTAGCTCAGTAATAGGATCTTTCCTAGCTGGTTAGAGGTTACCTTTTTGGCGCAAATGGGGCTTGCCACTTTGGGTATAGGGCTGCCTCTGTTCCTATGAGTATAGCCGCTGATGGATTTGTGCCATAGGAAAAGGGGGTCCCTACATCTGCCTGCCAAGGAAACCTAGCGGCCCTAACTTGTTAGGGAAACCTATGAAATGGCTTCATAGTGTACCCTGCCCGCTCACCTTGGTAGTGACATGGGAGTAATTAACCCGGGCATATGGGGATCACGACTCGCGGTGAATGTGCACCACCTCTACAGAGGGTAACAAACTGTTATAACAGCCGTGCTCACGGTTACGAGCGGCCCGGAAAACTCACAGAATAACTGGTTACTTGTTGATGATCATTTAAAGTTGTTCAATGATGATATATGGTACACCTTGACCCCGATATATGTTCTTATGGGAATTAAATGGGAGCTTAAGCATAACTTGATAATACTTGAGAATAAAAGCTTGACCTATTAAAAATGCTAACTGCAGTAAACCAGAGTCTATCCTTTTTGAGCTTCATAACCCTATGTTAGCTTGCTAAGTACGGAATGTACTTACACTTGTTTATTTTCTTTACTTGGATTTAAAAAAAATCCCGGATGGGTAACAGATGACAACGGGTATGAGGATTTCCCGGAGGATTATTAGGTTTGTGGTCAACCAGTTGACCTTCCCTGTGACGACGGCCACGAGAGTTTTATTATCTTTTTATTTTTCCGCTGTGATGTATAAGACTAAGTTTTATTATAACTCTGATGTATGAGACACCGTGATGATACTATATGTAATTTGTCAGCTTGTGTGTGTGATTGATTCCTGGGCACACACGAGTTTTGTGCATTCAATTTTATCCTTAAAATTGGGTGTGACAAATTAGTATCAGAGCCGTGTTGACTGTAGGACGTAAGCCTAGTTAGAAAATAGGTCGTTTTAGCATCTTTGCTCCTCTGGTTTCTTGCTTACTGTACTTATTCTTGTTATTTTATTAAAACATTTATGCTTTTCATACCTTAATCTATTATTTAAAATTGTTGATTCTAATTCTATCTCACTTTAAATCTATAGATGTCTCATAATCCGAAGACTGCTCGACTCAGCACCGCCGGCTATCGTGCCATGTTCACCCCGCGTGCCCCACCGGCGGAGAGGGAGATTGTGATCATCTCCGACGACGAGGAGATGGCTACACCGACGCCTACACCTACTCCTACACCAGTCGCCGTGCCCGTCTACCCTGTGGTAGCTACACCTGAGGAGTCGACGGCTACTTCCCCTACACCTGCACCCTCCCCAGCTGCCCCCATGGAGGACGAGGAGATTGGCTGGAAGTGCAAGTACTACTTCAAGCCAGCTCCAGAGACAGCCTACTACCACACTCTCCTCACCCACGTGCTGGACGACTACTTCCCCGACTTGCACGCCTCCATCAGCTACCACTGCGCCGAGTACAAGCACCCACTGGAGGCTACCTTCTGGAAGGTAGAGCTGGTGGTCACCGCATGGAATGATATCATTAATGGACATGAGGTGGAGACTGTCCACATGTGCCCCTGCCAGGAGAGCCCATGCTTTGGATGGCATGGAGGATGCAGCACAGAATGCCTACATCCACTACCATGGTCGTCGCTTTGAGGCCATGAGGGAGGATCGCTTTAGGTTCCTTCCTCGAAATGATCATGAGGGTGTTTGGCAGGTTTTGGCTCCACCAGAGAATGACCCAACTCTGGAGGCAACGGTGCAGCATGTCCACGCTATGCAGGGAGTGGATGATGAAGTCAAAGGAGAACTGCGTGCATCTCAGAGGGCGCAGAGACGTCTTCAGAAACAAGTGGATGAACTTCGAGCACAACTGGGACAGCCTTCCATCTACAAGAAGAAGCGCCGTTCCTTCACCATGATTGACACCGCTCCATAGGTGTTAGGTGCCTTGATCTAGATTACCACGTCGATTAGATTCGTGTTCTTAATTAGTCTTGTTGGTCTTGTGAACTTGGTTGATTAGATGTTTAATTTGTGAACTTGGTTGATTTGGTATTTTGCTTGATTGCTGGAAGTTTGTAGGCATGTCCACAACTTCCTTAGATTGGAACTTTAAGTTTAGAATGAAATCTTAATGCAGATGTTTCAGTTTTATCTTATCTCTGCTGTGCTGATTTCTGGAGCAGCCTGTGTTCTTTATCTGGTATCTCGAAATCTGGGATGATAAAATTCTGAAATTTTTGTGGAAATAACTAGACCTCTGTATCTTTCAAGTGTCTTTGGAATCACGTCAATAGCTGTTCAGGTTTGGGAGATCTAGCTGACACAAGTTGATGTTCCTGCGCTGTCTGGAACTCAGAACAGTTTCGGTTTAGCTCTACTTTTGACTATGTGCGAGTTCGAATCTGTAAAAGTGGTCTAAATGAAAGTTGTAGCTGATGTCCTAAGCTTTCTAACGAATCTTGGTGCACCTCTGTTGGATCTCTGAAACTCGAGTTATAACAGTTTTACTGAACTGCTGAATTTGAATCTTGTCCCAGAAAATTCTCAGCATTGTTTCTTATCTTTTGTAAGCTCTCTATAATTGGAAAAAATCTCTAAATTTTGCACATTTGTTGGAAAACAGATGGCCGCAAGAGGAGGAAGAGGCAGAGGCCGTGGTCGTGGGCGTGATGCTCTTATAAATCCACCACCGCCACCTGTGACCATGGAACAGATATTGGGAATGCAAGCGCAGCTGATGCAAGCTATGATGCAGCGCTTGGACAATGAACCTGCAAGAGGGCCACCGCCTGTCCAGGTTAGAGATAAGCGTGGAGAGTTTATGAAAGGTCGTCCACCGGTGTTCACCCATGCCATCAGACCCTATGGAGGCCGATGATTGGTTGCGTGCTGTGGAGAAACAACTGAACATAGCACAATGCAACGACCTTGAGAAGGTGTTGTACGCTTCCGGACAACTCCAAGGAGCTGCTCAGGATTGGTGGGAATCATTCCAGTTTGGACGTCCCAACAATGCTCCTGCTATCACTTGGCAGGAATTCAAGGACAGTTTCTGATCATACCATATTCCTGATGGACTAGTGGAACTGAAGCAGGAAGAATTCAGATCTCTCAAGCAAGGATCAATGACTGTGGCGGAATATCGGGATAAGTTCGCACAACTATCTCGCTACGCTCCTAATGATGTGGCAGATGACAAGGATAAGCAACGCCGTTTCCTCAAGGGACTCTATGATGGACTGCAGCTCCAGCTGATGTCTAATACTTATCCTAACTTCTAGTCTTTGGTGAATCGCGCAATCGTGATTGATGATAAGCGCAAGGAGATGGAAGCTAAGAAGAGAAGGCTCCAAGGGCAAGCTTCTAGAAGCAATACTCGCCCACGTGCTTATCCCCAGCAAGGTTTCTAGCAGAGGAATCAAGGACCAACTCATCAGGGAAACCATGGTCAGTATCCTCAGAGGAACCAGTTCCAACAACGCCCTCAGTATCAGCAACAGTTTGGAAATCAGCGTCCCCCGCAACAGACTAGCAATCCTGCAACACGCTAGGGAGTGCCTAACAATGCTCATGTGAAGAGTGGTGCACCCAACAATCCCAATGCCTGTTACTGATGTGGAGAAGTAGGGCACTATGCTCATCAGTGTCCTAAGAAGCAGAACCAACAAGCACCTCAGAACTAGACCAACAATCAGAAGTTCAACGCCCAACCACCTTTCACAGCGAAGGTGAACTATGTGTCATCTGATGTAGCTCAGGAGACGCCTAAGGTCATGTTGGGTACATTTAGTGTCAACTCTAATTCTGCTACCGTACTTTTTAATTCTGGTGCTTCGCATTCTTTTATCTCCCAAGCTTTTATTAGAATGCATAGCGTACCTTTGTGTGCCATGAAAAACCCAATACTAGTGAATTCCCCGGGAGGTAGTATGCCCGCTTCTTATTGGAGCCCCTCAACTAGCATTTCCTTAAGGGGGGTAGACTTCAAGGTGAAGCCTATTGTGTTGAGAACAGCGGGAATTGACCTTATCCTGGGAATGGATTGGATGAAACAACACCGGGCAGTGATACAGTGTTAGGAGAAATCTGTGGTTGTGACATCACTCAATGGGGATAGAATCTATGTAGAAGTAGTAGTGCAAGCTCAGCCTACAGCCACAGTGAACTAGCTAGATGGTGAAGTCAATGAACAAGATCATGTCGTGGAGGAGTTCCCGGATATCTTCCCCGATGACTTGCCAGGTATGCCACCTGACCGAGACATTGAATTCATTATTGAATTATTACCTGGAACTGCACCAATAGCTAAATGCCCATATAGAATGGGAGTTAATGAATTAGAAGAGCTTAAGAAACAACTAAAAGAGTTGCAAGAAAAAGGTTTCATACGCCCCAGTTCTTCCCCATGGGGGGCACCTGTGATCTTTGTGGATAAGAAGGATGGTAGTCAACGGATGTGTGTGGATTACCGCTCACTTAATGAGGTTACCATCAAGAATAAATACCCTTTGCCTAGGATAGATGATTTGTTTGATCAGTTGAGAGGAGCTCATGTGTTCTCCAAGATTGATCTCCGATCTGGTTATCATCAGCTTAAGATTCGGAACTCGGATATACCCAAGACAGCATTCACTACATGGTATGGATTGTATGAGTACACCGTTATGTCTTTTGGATTGACCAATGCACCTACATACTTCATGTATTTGATGAATAAGGTGTTCATGGAGTTTCTGGATAAATTTGTGGTAGTATTCATATATGACATACTAATATTCTCCAAGACTGAAGAAGAACATGCGGAACACATAAGGATGGTCTTGCAAAAGCTTAGAGAGCATAAGTTGTACGCTAAGCGGAGCAAGTGTGAGTTTTGGTTAAAGGAAGTCTCTTTTCTGGGTCATGTTGTCTCCAATGGTGGAATAGCGGTGGATCCAGGCAAAGTGCAAGATGTACTAAATTGGAAACCACCAACAACTGTAAGTGAGATCCGTAGCTTTTTGGGATTAGCTGGTTATTACCGAAGGTTCATTGAAGGTTTTTCCAAGCTAGCCAAGCCCATGACAGCTCTGTTGGAAAAGAGTGCTAAGTATGTATGGTCGGATAAATGCCAGGCAAACTTTGAAGAGTTAAAGAAGAGATTGACTACTGCTCCAGCATTAATTTTGCTCGACTTAAGCAAGAACTTCTCTATATATTGTGATGCATCCCGTTTGGGTCTTGGTTGTGTGCTTATGCAAGAAGGAAGGGTGGTTGCATATGCATCTAGACAACTAAGGAAGCATGAGTTGAATTATCCTACTCATGACTTGGAATTGGCAGCTGTGGTTCATGCTTTGAAGATCTAGAGACATTATCTGATTGGACATAAGAGTGATATCTATACTGACCATAAGAGTTTGAAATATATCTTCACCCAATCAGATCTGAATCTAAGACAACATCGTTGGTTGGAATTGATCAAAGACTATGATTTGGAAGTGCATTATCACCCGGAAAAGGCAAACGTCGTAGCTGATGCACTTAGCAGAAAGAGCTATGCCAATGGACTTCAGATAACATCTATGTCAGCAGAGTTGTGTGCTGAAATGGAGTATCTCAACTTGAGCCTGGTCACTAATGCAATGGAATTGGTGATAGAGCCTACATTGGAGCAGGAGATACACAAAGGTCAATTGGAGGATGAAAAACTTAAAGAGATAGCAGAGAATGTAGTGCTTGGAAAGGCACCCGGATTCAGAATGGATGAGAATGGTACCCTTTGGTTCGGAAAACGGATATGTGTACCAGAAGTGAAAGCTATCTGTGATACAATTCTGCAAGAGGCCCATGAGTCTGCTTATTCTATACATCCCGGAAGTACCAAGATGTACTTGGATCTCAAAAAAAAGTATTGGTGATATGGTTTGAAGAGAGATGTGGCAGAATATGTGGCTTTGTGTGACACTTGTCAAAGAGTGAAAGCTGAGCATCAAAGACCTGTAGGGTTACTACAACCAATGAAGATCCCTAAATGGAAATAGGAAGAAGTTGGTATGGATTTTATTGTAGGATTACCCCGCACTCAAAGAGGTTATGATTCAATATGGGTAATAGTGGATCGACTCACCAAGGTCGCTCACTTTTTACCAGTCAAGACTACTTATAATGGTGCAAGATTAGCAGAGTTATACATGGAACGAATAGTGTGCTTACATGGTGTTCCCAAGAAAATTGTGTCGGATAGAGGCACCCAATTTACATCGCAATTCTGGCATAAAGTACATAGATCTTTGGGAACAAAGTTGAATTTCAGTTCTGCTTACCACCCGCAAACTGATGGACAGACAGAAAGGATCAACCAGATTTTGGAAGATATGTTGAGAGCCTGTGCACTTCAGTATGGTGATAGTTGGGATAAGAGTCTGCCTTACGCAGAGTTCTCGTACAACAACAGTTATCAAAAGAGCCTCAAGATGGCACCTTTCGAGGCATTGTATGGACGTAAGTGTAGAACGCCTTTGTTCTGGAATCAGACTAGAGAAACTCAAGTGTTTGGTCCCGATGTCCTTAGAGACGCGGAAGAACAAGTGAGAATGATTAGAGACAATTTGAGAGTACCTCAGTCTCGACAGAAGAGTTACGCTAATACCCACAGAAGAGAGCTGACTTTCGAGATTGGTGATTATGTGTACCTGAAAGTGTCACCAATGAGAAGTGTGAGAAGATTCAATATGAAAGGAAAGTTAGCCCTAAGGTATATAGGACCTTTTAAGATCCTAGAGAGACGAGGAGAAGTAGCTTATCAGTTGGAACTGCCTGAGAGCTTGTCCGGTGTGCACGACGTGTTCCATGTTTCTCAGTTGAAAAAGTGTCTGAGGGTACCAGAAGAACAAATTCCTTTGGAAGAACTTGTTGTCAAGGAAGATCTTACTTATGAAGAGTATCCGATAAAGATCTTGGAAACTGCCAAAAGAGTTACAAGGAGCCGAACAGTAAAGATGTGCAAGGTACAATGGAATCGTTATACAGAGGATGAGGCTACTTGGGAAAGAGAAGAGGATCTGAGAAAGACTTATCCCCAACTGTTTGAGTAAGCAATCACCCGAATCTCGAGGACGAGATTCATCTTAAGGGGGGTAGAATTGTAACACCCTAAAATTTACATTGTTTTAAAATAGTAAATTTGATTTATTTATGTTATTTTGTGTGCATTCAAATATAGGAAAAATAATATTTTTGGTGAAATTAAAATGATTAATAAGGAATAGATACAAGTTGAGGCATTCATGCTGCTGCACATTGTTTTTGTAGTGATTAGCTTTGACTAAAATTTGAATTGAATTCAAATTTACCTTGAAAATGAGATTTGAAAAATTTATTAATAAAAAGAAAAAAAGAAATTTCTTTCTCTCCACTCCCTTCCTCGGTTTCGGCCTACAGGCCCTTTCTTCCGTGGCCCGTTCACCCTCCTCTCCCCTTCCCCGCTCAGCCCAGCCGCCGCTCAGCCCAACCGCTGCTCTCGGCCCAGCAGCCTCGCGCCTCGGTGTCGCCAGCCCAGCAGCCGCGCCCAGCCCAGTAGCCGCGCCTACGCCAGCAATAGGCAATCGCCCATGCCCTGCGCCCAGCCGCTGACCGCCCGAGCCCGCTTGTCGGCGCTATCTTCACCCCGCGCTCCTTGGAACCGCCAGGCCAGGCCGCATGCCGCAACCGCCCCACTCCGCATCGTGGGAGCGTGCCCCCCCCCCCTCGTGCCCGGCCGCTTTAAATCGGCACTGAGCCATCTCCGCCCCTCCCTGCTGCCCCCCGCTCTCAATTCCGCGTTTGCCGAGCACCGTGGAAGCCGCAGCCGTCGCCCCGGGATCTCCAAGCTCCGTTGACCGCCCCTCCGCGCAGACAACCTCCTCTGAGCCACCTCCGTCTCCATATCCTCCTTGGTGAGCTTCGCCGTCCTCCCCTCCATCTCCCGGTATCTTTTTTTCTCATTTTTGTTGGCTTCCCGAGCCTTGGCCGCGAGCTCCGCGGGCCATGGTCGCCGGCCATGGCAGCCACCGTGCTAGCCCCTGTTTCCGGCCGCCGCAACGGCATGGCCGTGACCCCCTTCTCCCCCCGAGCTCATGGGTGCCCTCGGTGGTCAATTTGGTGAACTGTAGGCCCTAATCCGCACGCGACCGAGTCCTTCATGCCACCGGCCATGGCGCCTGGCCACCGGTGTTACTGTTCCGGTCGGTCGACCCCCCCCCCAGGCCGATCCTAGCCGCCCATCGCGAGATCAACGGCCAGGAATAGAAGATACCCCTTCGCGGGTGATTTTGCATAAGAGCCCCTGGACTTTTCTAAGTCCTAACCCGTAGTCCAAAATGTATTTCCCCGAATGTGCAACCTCGATTAGAAAGCGTAAACTCCACGGCTTAAGTCAAAAGTACGCTTTCAGTATTTACAGAAATGCCATTCGAACTGTTTCGCTTATAAAATTGTCGTTTTAGCTCTGAATTGATCCATTCAAATCGCGTTAGCTTCGTAATTTCATAAGCTACATGTTGGAGCTACTATTAGTCAAGTTTGGAACTTTTTAATTTCATGATTAGATTTAATTAAATATAGGGCTATAGGAAAACCCGTTTTAATCATAACTTTCGTATTTTAGCTCCGTTTTTCGTGAACTTCGTGTTGACGTGATCGTAGCGAAACGTAGATTAGTTTTACAAACATTTTATCTTGATTTCAATACTATTGGTGTACTATTCTAATGATAGGAATGTTTGCTTTGCATGAATGCTTTTGGAATGTTGTATGTTGCCATGTTGGTCGCGTTCAGACGGTGAGGAAAACGTTGGAGACCAAGAACTCTTCGACGACCAGCAGGACTAGCACGAGTTTGTGAACCAAGGCAAGTATAACATGGGCCTTCCTTGATGTCCTATTTCACTTTAATCAATTACTCATTTGCATGTGTCTAATTTTGATACCCGTAAGGACATCCTAGTGATTGTTATCCTGTTCCTTGTCTCCTATGGGTTAAATGCATATGGGTAGATTGCTAGTGCTCTAACTGAACTTAATATACATGTTGATGAATAATACTATGGAACAAAGTGAGTAACATGATTTATAACAACTGTTCCATAGGGCAAAAGTGCAAATGACCTTTGTTCATGTTGCTCCCGACCCTCCATAAGGACTTATCTGTCAGCAAAAGCTGGGACTGACAGTGCAACCAGGAGAGTCATATGGCTCTGACTTTAGCTCAGTAATAGGATCTTTCCTAGCTGGTTAGAGGTTACCTTTTTGGCACAAATGGGGCTTGCCACTTTGGGTATAGGGCTGCCTCTGTTTCTATGAGTATAGCTGTGATGGATTTGTGCCATAGGAAAGGGGGGTCCCTACATCTGCCTGCCAAGGAAACCTAGCGGCCCTAACTTGTTAGGGAAACCTATGAAATGGCTTCATAGTGTACCCTGCCCGCTCACCTTGGTAGTGACATGGGAGTAATTAACCCGGGCATATGGGGATCACGACTCGCGGTGAATGTGCACCACCTCTACAGAGGGTAACAAACTGTTATAACAGCCGTGCTCGCGGTTACGGCAGCCCGTTAAACTCACAGAATAACTGGTTAATTGTTGATGATCATTTAAAGTTGTTCAATGATGATATATGGTACACCTGACCCCGATATTTGTTCTTATGGGAATTATATGGGAGCTTAAGCAAAACTCGATTATACTTGAGAATAAAAGTTTGACCTATTAAAAATGCTAACTGCAGTAAACCAGAGTCTATCCTTTTTGAGCTTCATAACCCCATGTTAGCTTGCTAAGTACGGAATGTACTTACACTTGTTTATTTTCTTTACTTGGATAAAAATCCCGGATGGGTAACAGATGACAACGGGTATGAGGATTTCCCAGAGGATTATTAGGCTTGTGGTCAACCAGTTGACCTTCCCTGTGATGACGACCATGAGAGTTTATTATCTTTTTATTATTCTGCTGTGATGTATAAGACTAAGTTTTATTATAACTCTGATGTATGAGACACCGTGATGATACTATTTGTAATTTGTCAGCTTATGTGTGTGATTGATTCCTGGGCACACATGAGTTTTGTGCATTCAATTTTATCCTTAAAATTGGGTGTGACAATTATACTGTATTACAAATCCAAAACTCTGCTGATTCACAGCGATGTAATCCGTCACCAAAGGCTGCAACACCAATACTTGAGAATTTGATGGACTCCAGCCGATTCCAGGTGGTCTGTTCGCTTCCAGCTCCATCTTTCTAATGATCCAACTCTTCCTCCATCACCGCACTGAGAATTGGTTTCCACCTCCTTAAAGTTCTTGAGATCCATAGCAGCACCTTCTTCGTCCCTATCCACACATCTTCATGAAAACAAATTTTATTTTGCAATTTCTATAGACACCAAATGTCATAATCTTTTCCAGGAGGGGCCGGTTAGGGGAGGCTAGGGCAGGGAGGGAGGTGGCGAAGAGGGCTGGACGGCGGCGGTGGCTGGCCGCAACAGCTGCTGCTGGAGGAGGTGGCGGCATCGGCTAGGGCAGGGAGAGGGGGTGGCGGCACTAGAGCTAGAGGACGAGGGAGATTTGTTTTAGCAGCAATGCTCTATTCCCTTCTTGAATTGAAATAGTTACAATGCTCATATATTTATAGTCCCTATTGGACTTGACCCTAAGTAGTCTAAACTTAACCTTGAAGAAACTAGGAGTCCTTTGATCATCTCCATGAGTAGCCAATAATCCTTCCCGGTCCATGATTTTTGGAAAGAATGAAAAAAAATCCATCTCTAACAACTCCTAAACTCACCTCCCAGTCTTTTGGCACTTAGTAAAAATCCCCCTTTGCGCGTAAAGATGCGCAGACTCTAGGTTGTGCGTATCTTCTCCTGCGACAATCCAAATGCTCGTATACTTTGGCCAATCTAAAGCTGGAAGGGCGAGGAAAGAATAAAGAGTAAAAAAAGGTTACTGATGCAAATATACAAAAGAAAGAATATATAAAAGTGGTTAGGATAATTTAGATATAATATAGGATTCCTTATGTAAAATTATCTTCTATATTTATATTTTAGAAGTGAGTTATTGAAAACTGTTGGAGATGATCTTATTTATTCTTCCCAATATTTTTTGACGAGTTGGAAAACTCCATGGTTTCAGGAAGAAATTCTTAGGAACTCTGGAGATGCTCTTATAGATTTGGACTTCCTCTTTACAAGCAAAAACTATTTATTTTTTAATAAATCTTGATCTATTTTTTCTAAGCAAATCTTTATTTATTTTTATACTTTTTCTAACTTTCCTTTTCATTCTGGATCTCCTCAGATATCGAGAGATTTGAGGGTCAGTGGTTAGTCCACTTGATTATCTCAATTATCCAAAAAGGGACCTTATGCAAATGTTCCATGATCTTCGCTCTGGAACCTTGCTTCTTTTTAGCCTTAATTTTGGCATCATAACCCTAATCCCTAAAGTCTAAGAAGCAAATAGAATTCAATAGTATATGCCAATATGCTTGTTAAATGTTAGCTTTAAAAATTTCACTAAAGTGGACACTATTAGAATCAAGTCCGTAGCCGACCATATAGTTGGCCCAACTCAAACCGCTTTTATGCGAGGACGTAACATACTTGAGGGAGGGACTTATCATCTTGCATGAGGCAGTTCATGAGTTGCATCATAAAAAGCAAAGTGGGGTTATTTTTAAAATAGATTTCAAACATGCAAATAATAAAGTGAGATGGCCTTTCTTACTGTAAACATTGTGGATGGAAGTTTTTTCTCCTAAGTGGATCTCTTGGGTGCAAGCTTTTATATCAGGTGGGAGTGTGGCAATCAATGTTAACAATACTAGGAATATCCACTTCTAGGACGAAAATCTTAATGACAAATCTGAAACCATCATAGAAGATCGCTTTATATGACGAATATTTCAGTTTCGTCATAGATCAGTGATGATGATCCTCCAACCCTCCCTATATATGACTAAATCAGGCATTGTCACAAAAACATCATAGAAGAGCACAGTGTTTCATCGCACATCACTCGCGCGACCCATCTATGACGATCTCCTTTAATACTATGACGAATAGGGCTTCGTCATTGAACTAATTACACATTTGTGATGAACAATATTCGATCTTTAACAAATAATGCTTCATCATAGATGTCCACACAATACTTTCTCCATCTAACATGTACATGTGGGACCTGCAGTTACTCATCTGTGATGCTTGCAATTCGTCATAAAAGTCTCCGCTCGATCCTTTCTCCATGCGACATGTACATGTGGAACCCTTCTCCATCCGACGTGTACCTGTGGGACCTACAGTTACTCATCCGTGACGCTTGCATATCATCATAGAAGTCTCCGCTCGGTCCTTTCTCCATCTGATGTGTACCTGCGAGACCCTTCAGCATCTGACCTGTGGGACCTAACGGCTTATGTGTCATGTGTACCTGTGGGACCGTTCTCCATCTCCATCTGACCAGTGGGACCCAATAGCTTACGTGTCACGTGTACCTATGGGGCCGTTCTCCATCTCCATCTGACCTGTGGGACCCAATAGGCCCATCTCCATCCGACCTGTGAGACCCAACGGCTTGCGTTTCACTTGACGCTTGCAATTCATCATAAAAGTCTCCCGCTTAGTCCTGCATCTGACCTGTGGGACCCAATGGCTTATGTGTCATGTGTACCTGTAAGACCTTTCTCCATGTCCATCTGACCTGTGGGGCCTAATGGTTTGCATGTCACTTGTACCATGTGTGCCGTCGAGGTTTAATTTCTCAAAAAAAAGGTCTGATACCTAGGAGTTGAACCTAGGATCTGGACCAAGAAATGGAGCATCTTTACCATTGCGCTAGACGCCTAGCTGTGTTGACATCTCTTTAGAGTAGCTATAGTATCCTATTGGCTATGTAGATGCCCTACAGGTTGACCTAAATTGGATATCCCCTACAAGTGATAACAAATCTGTGCCTACTGGACTTGCAGCGGCGGAGGCAGAGGATCCTCGGTCTGCTATGGTGGCTCAGGCGTCCTTTTGGTGGCATGGTAGGGCTCTCCCGGTGGAGCGTGGCGACATTGGTGTCCGCGTGATCAGGTGTGTGCCGCGGCAGAGGCAGCTTGTAGCCAAGCCATGGCAGTTCATAGAACAAAGGTATGAGTACCTTCTTCTATGATTATAGGACTACATTTTCTATACACGATAAAGTAAAGTACACATAAAGAAAGTCTATTGTGTATGAATTTCAATTGAAATCAATGCTTTTGTCAAACAAAAATAGAAAACCATACTGTCCCATCGTATGATATGAACAAATGCACAGATTAGTGCTTTTAAACATTGTATGCTTTGTTCTAATGCTAGTTTTGCCATTGTCCACCCAATGGTCTAAACTCTAATGAACTTTGCATACTTTTGCTACAACAGATGGACAGATTCTGGATTCCTAATGGGAGACCATTCTCGTCGATGTTCATCGTAGGAGTTGAAGAGTTCATGGATACAGTTAAACAAAGATACCCAGGGCAAAAGATCCCTTGCCTGTGTACACATTGTCTTAACTAGGTGGTTAAAATTTGGCAGCACGTGAACGATGACTTACTTTTATATAGAATGTCACCCACATACACCACATGGATTCATCATGGGGAAGAGGGAGGAGGTACTAACATTATAGAGCCATCAGATGTGCATGGATCTCATCATGATGGTTGGATTGCGAAGGAGGAGCAAGAGGACGGTGATGATAACATATTACAAGATTTTGATGATTTAGTTCAAAACCTGTTGACATCTGAAGAGCGTGCTAGAAGAGTCCCAAAGTTTGAAAGAGTATTGGATGAGTTAAAGCAATTAGTTTCTTCTAGATCTACCTTCTCAAGATTCTCCTTCCTTGTAGGTTTCTCTATATCAAGTCCCACTATCGAGTTAGCAACAACTATTTTGATGCACTATTGGTGTTGCTGTAAGATGCATTCCCTAGTAGCAACATACCAAAATCATGTGAGGAGGCATGCAAATATATTCAAGAATTGGGACAAGGTTATGAAAGTATCCATGTGTGCAAGAACAACTGTGTGCTTTTTTGGGGTGATCATGAGGAATTGCAAGCGTGCCTAAAATGCAAAGAGTCTATAAGGTTTTGAGGCATTTTCCTCTAATACCGAGGTTGCAAAGGATCTTTGTTGCTCGAGGAACAACAGCGGACGCCGAATGGCACGAGACTAAGTGAGAGAAGAATACCGGTGAAATGAGCCATTCAGCAGATGGGGAGGCATGGCAGGACTTTGATAGAAAGCACAAAACTTTTGTAGATGATCCAAGGAACTTGAGGCTTGCCGTCACCATAGATGGTTTCAATCCATTTGACAACTTTAGCTCGACATATAGTATGTGGCATGTTCTTGTAACGCCTCTGAAGCTGCCACCATGGGAATGTGTGAACCCATCGAATTACTTTATGTCTCTACTGATCCCGAGCCCAACCTCTCTAGGAAAGGATTTTGATGTATTCTTAGAGCCTCTTATAGATGAACTGCAAAAACTTTGGAAGGGTGTCAACACTTTTCATGTACTACATCAAGATAAAGGCTTCACTCTGCGCACTGCCATGCTTTGGTGCATACACAATTTTCCCGCATTGAGCACCTTGTTAGGCCGAACTACAAAAGGTTATTATGCATGTATTTATTGCGACAAAAATCCATTGTCAAGGAGCCTAAGAAAGAAGCTAGGCTACCTTGGACACCGTCATTACCTTCCTAGGGATCACCCTTGGAGGAAGAGCTTAGATTTTGATGGAGAAATTGATAATCGAGATGCACCAAAAAAGTTCACCTTACAGGAGATCCTTGAGGAACTCGAGAAGGTGAAACATGTCTGCCTAGGTAAGTATGGTGGAAAAAGGAAATGAAAGCTTGAAAAGCCAGTGATTTATAATCGAAAATCTGCTTGGTGGGGGCTGCCGTATTGGAAGGACCTGTTGCTGCCACATGTTGACACCTATGGTAGCACATAGAGACAAAATCCGCAAGCGCATGGGTATCGAAGTAGTTTTCACCCGGTGTATTATCAAGTATCATATTCATAGGGAAACGTGTGTGTTGTCTAATAACTAGTTTGTCCTGGGATATCAATCAAGGTTTAAGGTATGAGTAGAGAGGATTCATATGGTTATGACCCTATGCAAAGCAAGGCTTATGATTCTAGTGTTCACTTTGGGACGCCGCTTAGACGATAAAGCACCGCTAATAGATAACCCTACTAACGTGACTATGATCCTACTAATTCAAGAACCTGCTCAATTCGGTGTGGGCTACAAAGGATAGATGGGGCTATCACCTTCTGCTGCTACCACACAACCAAGAAACAGGGAGAAAACATAGGTAGCTGATAGCCTAAGCACCATGCTTATGCTAACGATTACTACTCTAATCTAGAGATCTAACAAGGACTAGAGCACTCAAAAGAACTGTGAACCCATGAACAAAAGAGCACAAAACTTACTTTACACAGAAATTAATTACCAGAGGTATCTCAGATGTAGACTTGGAGAAGCCTAGATCCACCAAAGTATGAGCCGTAGAGATAGCACCGACAGGCTGGTACTTCCTCCAAACTCTTCCCTAACTCTCTCTCTCTATTAGTGTACAAAGAATAGATCCTAGCTAGAGGGCTAATCTCTCTTGAATGCGATGCCCTGATCCTGAGATGAGGATATGAATTAGGGTTTCAGGATGGCTCCAGAGAGGGGGGTAGGGGCTGGTATATATAGGTCGAAGCATCAATTCTAAGCCCTCGGATCAAACCAACTTGAAAGGACGATGTAGATGCAATCTAGAAGGCGGTGGAGAATAGACATTCGAAGGAGACACTGAGCCATGGGTCCCACAGGCTGGCCGGCCTATAGGTGGGGCCGGCCAACACCACTTGGTAGCCCCTCGTGGTCTTCTTTGGTGTGGTGTCCTCTGGAACCTTCTGGAGTTGTTTATGCCGCGATTAAGCTTACTTTGATGAATAGGTCCACCTTGATGGTTTTCTACATAAACCCTCCTAAAAACACAGATTCACCAAAACTCATAGAATTTGTTAGTTTAAACCCCTAAACCTATATTGGTGATCATTTGTATGCATTTATACAAGTTATGTGGATGGTTTATGATTAATGTTAACGACCATCAACACCACACAATCTTGATGTCATGCACATTGAGAAGAACATATGTGAAAACATTCTTTGGACATTGCTGAAAGTGGAGGGCAAGACAAAGGACACAACAAACGCTAGGCTAGATTTGCATGATATGAACATAAGGCCTCAATATCATGGCGTGCAGCAAGGCACCTCAGTTAAATTCCTGGAAGCTCACTATGTCATGACAGAAAAATACAGAGCAGAATTTTGTAAGTTCCTTAAAGGTGTTAGGTTTCCATATGGTTATGCCGCCAACCTAGCAAAATCCACAAGTGCAGATGGTACCAAGGTAGTTGGCAAGTTGAAAATGCATACTTGTCAAGTCCTTCTCCAAAGGATCATACCTACAGGCTTAAGAGGTTTTGTTCCCAAAGATGTATATGAAGTTGTTTTAGAACTTGGGAACTTCTTCAGGCAACTGTGCAGCAAAATTCTAGGAAAGAAGTCATGGAAAAGCTAAAACAGGACATCCCACTCATCTTATGCAAGCTTGAGAAGATTTTTCCACCGGCCTTTTTTGATGTTATGGTGCACTTGGCTGTCCATCTACCTAACGAGGCACTTCTTAGAGGGCCTGTACAGTATGGTTGGATGTACCCAATAGGACGGTGGCTGGGCATGTTGAAGAATTTATTAAGGAACAGGGCCAAGACTAAAGGATCAATTGTGGAGGCTTACTTAGAAAGTGAGACATTGGCATTTTAGGAGAGGTTCATGTATGATATTAAAACAAGATATAACCGGAATGACAATATGTCACATGATGGCCCAGCACATGGTGAGACCTCTGTTTTCATGCATGGTGTCAAGCCCGTTGGCCAGATTAGGGTAAAGGACATCAAGGATAAAGCCAAAATCAATAAGCTAGCTTGGTATGTGCTTAATAACTGTGATGAGGTTGGACCATATTTGCAGTAAGTATGATTTTTTATATGCTGATTTGCTATTTCCTATATTACATATAAAATGTTACCAATAATAATGCTTATATGTGCTATAGAATATACAGACAAATTTTAGATGAACAAGGGGCAAGTGATGATGTTGATAGTAGGCTAGCAACAGAGTTTCCAGCGTGGTTTAAGTCTCATGTACGTGATTAGCATATTTTAGTTCTGTTAGGCCTATCATTGGCAAAATTATACGACAACTTAGTGGTGATGGTGGTTTCATGTTTGTGTGCAGATCAAGGAGCTCCGTAGAGAGAAACCAACAGAGGTCAATGAAGGTTTGTATGCACTATCATGTGGTCCTGATACCCGAGTCCGGGTCTGTGCAGCTTGTAGTATTAATGGAGTCAGGTATAGCACTGTTGACTGCGAGAAATCACTGCATACACAGAACAGTGGTGTCATGACCGCCATCACACATGAAGGCCAATCAGTGGAATTTTATGGTGTCCTTAGAGAAGTTATTCAGTTGATGTATAACTCCAATGTACAAAGCCATAGGACGGTGGTTCTTCTGCGCTATGATTGGTACGATCAAGATGGCACTACGAAGTCTATAGGCATTGATGATGACGGACATTATAGATCTATCAACATTAAATCATTCTGGTATAAGGATAACCCTTTCATTCGCCTGACCAGGCAAGGAAGATTTTTTATCTACAGGACACCTCCTTGGGCAAAGATTGGCGGGTCATGCAGAAGTTCGAACATAGGTATATGTATGACATGAATGAAATAGAGCCTATAGTGCACCAAGATGATCATTGTTCTGACAACAAGCATGAAGTCCTGCTGGGTGATGGTGATCAGGTTATGCATGAAGCTAGTCATGATGGAGAAGGCACTATCATTGAAGTCAATTTAGAAGACCTTCTAAGAGATAAGAGGGAAGTAGTTTGTATACTTGAAAGCAGCGAGGATGAAGATGATACTGGAAATTAGTATTGCAGTGACGACAGTAACTATGGCAGCAGAGATCACATGTCTAGAGATGACGATGACTTGTAGGAGATTTCATGTATAATCTCTAGGAAAACATGTATTCTAAAACTGCACTTTGCTTTGGATTTCTGGCTTTGTATTCTGAACATGTTTGATATGCTCAATTGTTATAAACTTCTGCTTTCAGCGGACACATAGGCTTTGTCCATCAAGGTCCGTACTGCACTATGCAAACTATCTATTATGTACATGACTATTCCATTCAATTGTGACTAGTACTTGTTATAGGTTCATATACACTTCATAAGCCATTGACATAAAGCTTTCCTTTCACACAACATGCTTCAACCACTATGGCGAGATCATTAATCAGTTCAACCAGTGTTGGGTAGTCATGTAGATGATCATCGTCGGAGTTTGTTGTGATGTTTCCCGGAGAGCCCTCGAACTCACCCACGGCCTTGATGGACAGCGAGTGAGACCACACTGAGGCCACAGTGGTGAGAGCGAAGTGACGAGTTAGGTTCAACACAGATCAAAGCCACTCATGAGTACTAATACCACTACTGATACATGTTTGGTTCACTAAACCAAGGCACAAAGCAACCCTTGCGTGGTTGGATTGAGATATGTCTAGCCTGCTCAGGTTTACAATGCTTGGACTATCACGTGCGCAGAAAGATAATGGTAAATGATACTTTGTGAACCAAAATGTCCACACAAATGCGCACATTACATGCATAATAAGAGGATATCAGTGCTACTAGATAGAAAGAGAACGGCAAACCAGACTTCATATATATGTGGATTACAGCAATGATACGAGTTAAGCCTATATAACCGTGCCTTCATCTGCCATAATAATAAGAGGGGATCCCACTACTCAAAGTCATCCAACTACTACCTAGACATACTATTTCTAACTACAGATGATTAACATGACTTCATACTAATTCTAATGTTACCTGGCAACACACTAGTCCTAACTATATATGTTGACATGACTTGATACTACTAATGAGGAGTGCCATCCTACACCTCTACGCAAGTCATGCAATAAGGGCACCAACAGGTGCGAACAAAATCCAACACCTACAAGGTAAACCGACCTCGATTGAAGCCAACAAACCTCTCCACCACAATGAACCAGCGCGGCCGGACGATCCTTTTAGGCCATCCAACATTGGTTCCTTGCCAGGGCGTGATGGCGGGCAACGTTCTTGTTGTTGGTGTTATGGATGGCAACGGCCACATTACCCATGGGTAGAGGGTTTACAAACCCGCACCCGCAAGGCAAATCCTGTGCCCGCACCTGTGCCCATGACCCATCACCCGTGGGCATAGTGTACCCGTGGGCACATCCATGCCTGCCAGCCAAAACACAAATTCATAGTTCACAATCACAAACCTGTATAGATCATAGATGCAATGCACAATAGCACAAGTTCACAAATAATAGTTCACAACTATTGTTCAACATCTTAATAACAAGAGTACAAGCCAAATAAATATGGTTCAACAAGCACAAGTAATAAGTCTAGAACAGCACGCACATGGCTCAAATCACACAAATATTATTCACAAAACAGATACAAATGAACAACAAGCTTAATCAGATTCGATGCCAGAGATGCAAGGTTCTTCCTTCATTTCTTCTTCAATGCCTTCAAGGCAAGACCAAAAGGACAAATGCACATTGGAATAAGAAGACAACATTAGTAAGCTACTACCATAAGATCATTAGAATGAGATGACAAAATTGCGAGAAATCCTTATACTCACGCCAGTGAGTCTCAAAGCTTGTCTTCACATGAGAAGAGCCCTCATGATATTTTTTAGAGTCAACCAGATCTCATGAGCAGTCTAAAGAACCAACACACGCTCAGACTCTGAGAGGCAAAGAGAAGTAAACAAAGCATTTCTAGCTTTGTTGTTGGCCACATGTTGGTCATCTTGATCCTAACCATCCCGATCGAGCAGGCAAAACCACACAGTCTTAATCCAAACAAATATCCCAAAAATGATAATTGAGACTCTGACGGTAAGCGAACATGCAAATATTTCAATAAGCATAATTGGTTCCATCGAAAAATGTGGGCTTTCTGCTACTACGCTCCATTGTCACCTTCATGGATCACAAAGCCAGTTAAGGTGGTATGATCCTTAACCCACTCTAATACCAATTGACGGACCTAAAAACAGCAACCAAAGGGGGGGTGAATGGGAGCCAATTAAAAATCTTCAAAAGAACTTGTCCTTTGTCCCAACCCTAACGAAAAGCACTTTTCTCAGTCCTTCTAGGACTTACAAGTCAATACGTGAAAGGATGAACCTAGAGGATACCAGCAGAAATTTAGAGAAATGTCAAAAGCAAAACTAAGGAAGATCTAGTGACTATCACGGAGAATCCTAGACCACAGAGGCTCTGTGACTATGTGCGGAGGTGTTTCGAGATGTGGAGTCTTCGCCCATGAGTGCGGAAGTTCCGCATTCTATCAGAACCGAAATTACAGGGCCAAACTTTGTGGAAAACTTCAAAACTCAACCAAATCAAGTTGAAACTGCACCAAATTTTACATACATCTCTACTAGGATACTATGAACTTATCCCCAAAACAACTTTTTGAAAAGCTCAAAATTTGGGCATGAAAAAGGTTTTTTTCTTTCCTCAAATTAGGGGTTTTCATAGTATTTCTAGAGAGTGGTCTTCTATAGGTGCTCGTGGGAAATCAGTAGAGGCATGGCCAAGACATGTTTTCCATGGGTCATGGCACTGAAGAAGAGATCATAACATGTTCCAAAATCTCAGTTCATAGGATTATCAAGAAAAAACTAAAAAGAGGGAGACTTGAAGAGTTTTTGGTCTTGGAACCACGAGCTTTGAAGTTGGCTTCAAGAAAAGATTTGAATAAGTTCCAAGGATCCAAGGACTCTCGAGGACTCAAAAATGTGTCAAAAGATCAGCCAAACAAGCAGCATGAAAATCTCCAAAAAGGCCACAAAAATCATCAAAAAGGGAAAACTAGAGAGGGGAAAAGATGAACTCGAGATTTCAGAGGTCAACTTGATTGAATTACTAAGAGATCATCTTTACAAGATCAGGTCTAGCCTCCTCCCTTCATCCTCCCTCTAGAGATAAAAAACTAGAGCTAGAGGTGCTCATCCTCTCTACTTCTAATCTCCTCTAAATAAGATGCACTTAGCTAGCCTATGGAAATAAACATGAGGGGTGACAGCGATGGCTATTGTTGGCAGCCACAACCGTTATTTATAGGGCTATTTGTACATCCAAGAGTGCCCCTAGGTTTAGCCTTAAACTACTTAGCCATCCGGGGTGAAATGGTCCAATTTGGTTTCCATGCACTGGACATGTGGATGGCAACGGGCACATTACCCACAGGTAGAGGATTTACAAACCCGCACCCACGAGGCAAACCCTGTGCCCGCACCCGCGCCTACGACCCATCACGGGCACAAAATTGAACCTGCACCCATACCCATGGGCACATCCATGCCCGCCAGCCAGAACACAAATTCATAGTTCACAACCACAAACCTGTACAGATCATAGATCAAATGCACAACAGCATAAGTTCACAAATAATAGTTCATAACTATTGTTCAACATCTTAATAACAAGAGTACAAGCCAAATAAATATGGTTCAACAAGCACAAGTGACAATTATAGAACAGTACACACATGGCTCAAATCACACAAATATTGTTCACATAACAGATACAAATAAACAGCAAGGTTAATCAGAGTCGACAGTAGAGATGCAAGTTTCTTCCTTCATTTCTTCTTCAATGTCTTTATGGCAGGACCAAAATGTGTCAATCTTTCCATCATCTTGACCAACAAATGCACATTGGAATAAGAAAACGATATTAGTAAGTTGCTGCCATAAGATCATTAGAATGAGATGACAAAATTGACAAGATGAAGGAATCAAAAGCATAATTCTTTACCTTTAAGATTGTGACGAAACCAACTTTGGTTGCACATCAAAGCTTCCAACATTTGTGGAGTAAGACAGCTGCAATGCTCACTTAGAACCCTCCCACTAGTGCTAAAAGAGGATTCAGAAGCTACTGTGGTTATGGAAATTGCCAAAATATCACAAGCAATCAACATCAAAGTAGGGAAGCGAGTTCCAGCCACCTTCCACCAACCCAAGACAGCAAAGTACTCATTCTCATCATGAGGAAGAGGATCTTCATCCAAGTACCGATCTAACTCACTCTTTGCTTTAACAAGACTAGAGGTCTTCTTAGTGGCAACAAGTGTTTTGAATATGGACAGAACAGCAGTAGCTCTAACAGTAGAGTTTGAAGCCCCATATGATGAAGTACCCACAACCTCTTGATCAATTTGCACTTGGTACTCATCCATCAATTGAGTTAGTAATTCATAGCTCTTTTGACAATATCTATCAGCTTCTTTTTGACCCAAAAGAGCCATATAGCAAGCTTGTAGCATGATCATCTTAAGGCGTGGATCAAGAATAACAACAACAGCCATGAGACCTTGGATATCATACCAATACTTATCATACTTCTCTATCATTGCAGTGGACATGTTTCTAATGATCTCATTTTCATCTTCTTTCCAAGAGTTAATTTTAAGTTTGATCTCACATACTAAAGGAAAGAAGATATTAGCTGTCACATACTTTGTTCCATAAAACAAATTAGTGACCTAATGGAACAATTATAATTTCTCACAAACAATAGCTACAAATTTACAATCATCATTTAGTGCGCAAACAAAGTGTTGGTCAAGAGTGCCCAAACTATCAAAAACCTTCCGATAAGGTATAGCAGTGCTAAGCATGACAAAAGTTGAATTCCATCTAGTTTTGCAATCAAGACACAGTTTTTTCTTCAATTCAACCTTCTGTTGTTGAGCTTCTTTCACAAATTTTTCATACCTCTTTGGTGCAGCAATCCAATAAGCAATGCCCTCTCTGATTCTTGCAATAGATTTCTTGATCACTTCCAATCCATCTTGTACAATGAGGTTCAATATGTGCGCACAGCAACGGGTATGCAAGTGCTTTCCACCCAGCAACATATTACCCACCCCAAGCCTTGATTCCATTAGACCAATCATGTCGTGATTGACACTGCAATTGTCAAGTGTCACAGTGGACACCCTGCAATGAAGATCCCAACTCTGGAGGCATTTAAGTAGTGCATCACAAATAACTTTAGCAGTATGGGGGCATGGCACATATACAAACCTAGAAAAGACAATTGAAATAAGTTGGAGTAAAAGAAAAATAGGACAGCAACTAATTGAAGTGAAACACAAATAGGACAATAAGTAATTGAAGTAGGACAGCAAGAAATCACGTCAAAATGCAGCTTCTAAGGGTCCATGAGTCATCAATAAAATGTCCAGTGACAGCCATATATCCTCTTTTCTGATTATCAGCAGTCCATAGGTCCGTTGTAATGGCTACACGACAACTAAGCTTCTGAAGAAACATCCTAGCTTTTCTTTTCTCCACATCATAGCAGTTCAGGATGCCCTTCCTAATAGTGTTTCTAGTTACTATCTTGAACAAGGGTTGCAAAGCACTAACAAATTAATGAAAACCAAGATGATCCACAATGGACAGAACTCATGCAGTGTAATCATTGTGTAAAGTGCTTTCCTAGCCACATCTTGATCAAACATATAATTTTCAATAGCTACTGCACCCTTGTCAGTGGATGCAAACCTCAAATTTGCTTGCACTTTCTCACCGGGCTTCTTCCTATAGATGTAGATTTTCAGATGAGTACACAGATGGTTAGTACCATTTCTTGTTGTAGCTGAAAGCTTCTTGCCACAGTGGTCGCACTTTGCCTTCCAAACTCCATCATCATCACAAACTCATGTGAATTCCTTCCATACAGTAGATGTGAGCTTCCTATGTGAACCCCCGTGAGTGAGTTATACCAGCAGTCCCATCCTTGGCCTCACGATCAACAACTCCATCATCAATGGCGATAACCTGATTACTAGGGAGAGCTTTGTCAATAGGGGTGGAAGCCTGCGTGACCTGCTCAGGTTGGACACTGCTTCTAGGAGTCTCCATCACCAATGCAATCTACAGTCCAACAACATGGCACAAGTTAACAACATATCACCAGAATTGAACCATCCAAATTGAACAAAAAAGCTACTGACAATCACAAAAATAGCTACTGACAATCACAAAATCATTCATTCAATCTAGACAGAACACTGCCTATCACTAGATCACAAAATCATTCATTCATTTTATCTACTGAACACTACAACCACTGAACAAAATCACCAAATCATTCATTCAGTCACAAAATTGTTCATTCATTCTAGACAATCACAAAATCACAAACTAGACATGACATATCACCAGATCTAGCATTAATCAATGGCAAGGCAGAAGTGTAGTTCATGGATCTATCATTCTACTAAATAGAGAATGAAGAAAAAGTGAGAGGACAGTGACTGACTTAGGGCGGCGATAGGAATACAGGCGCTAGGCAGAGCGGCCTTGCTAGCAGCGAGCGCCAGAGCAGGTGGCTGGCGACGAAGCAGGTGTCAGCGGGGAGGTGGGCGACTAGGCGGGCACCGAGCAGAGCAGTGGCGGTGGGGAGGTGGTGGCGGGGGAGAGAGGGTGAGCAGAAAAAGTGGCGGCGGGGAGGTGGCGGCCGACGGGAAGGGATGGCTGAGGGCGGGTGGTGGCCGAAGGGGAACTATCGGCTGCTGCCTAGGCGCGAGGCGTGGGAGGCTAGGAGCGATCGAGCAGAAGATGAGGGAGGCAGCGCCGCTACAACCTAGCATGTGGGAGGCCGGGATTGTGGCTATGCGGGGGAGGATAAGGGGAACCCAAAAATTCCTTTATATACTTGTGTAGCAAGCCCACATGTCAGGCAGGTTCATGGGTTTGCAGGCACGGGTAAGGTATTTTCATACCCGCAATTTTTTTGCCCGCGGGCACAAAATCAAACCCGCACCCATGCCTGTGGGTACAAAATGGTACCCGTATCCTCACCCTAACGGGTTTTTACCCGCTGGCATGTGGGTAATTTGTACCCATTGCCATCCATAGTTGGTGTAGGTGCCATCTAGGGGGCGTGTTCCCTCGCCGGCACATGCACCCTAGCATTGGCCTTGCTCCAACCATGGGCCTTATGGTTGGGGCAGACGAGGCACACCAGACCACCATATGGGCTAAATCGCAAGAATAGATTCAAGCCTAGGAGAACAGGCGTTGTGTAGCCATGCAGATGACAATCCTCTGAGTCTGTCGTGACATAGCCCAAAGAGTCGTCGGACTCAGCCTCAGCCTCAGCCAAGATGTCGGCCACGGCCTCGGCCTCGGCCAAGATGTCGACCTCATCGTCGGCCTCGACGGATGGCGAGGGGGACCATGAGGGTGCAGGTGACCCACCCACATGAGGAGTGGATCCAACGATGGTGAGCGAATCTAGTGACAGCGAGCAGGACCACATCGGGGCTCATGGTGGTGAGTGAACCACTAGTGCTGGTGGCATCAGCATCGTCACTAAGGGCAATAGGGAGAGTAGAAGCCTAGGAGATGGCGTGAGTCTCGGTGACAAGAACGCTGATCTATGCTGACAATAGTCAGCTCTACCTGCCCAAAGTGGAGCCGAGGAGTTTCACAGTGATCCTAAAGAAGTACCACCTCAAAGCGAAGTATTTGGTGAGCACTCAAATGAAACACAGAACGTACCGATGTCGCAAGTTACCAGTTTTGTCTTTCTCATCAATCGTTTTTTGTGCGAGGCAAAGAATGTGCCAGTGGACTTTGAGGTAGCACATGGTTACTAGTAGTAGCAAGCTATTAAGCTTCCAATGGCTAGGCAGTCCTGGTTTGTGGCCTTAGAGAGAACCCACACGAACAACAAAGTGCACACGTCGTTCAAGTACGGGTGGGACGAGTTCTGTGCAAACAACCACCTCAACATCGATGACACCTGCTTCTTTAGCATGATCTACAAGGCCACCTACAGCGATGACAAGGATGAGGAATGGGAGGATGAGCAGGAGTACGATGAAGCTAAGCTCAAGGTGGAGGTGAGCAAGACGAACGGTGGATGGTTGTTGTGAACTCGACGTAAGAGTTGACATGATCTGTATTTTGTTGTTTCATCAGAACTATTATTGGCCTATCAAGATTTCCTAGTATCAAACTGTCTTAGACCCTGTTTGGATGGACTATGACTAGTTAGCCATGGCTAAAAAAGCAAACCAATTGTTGAGTTCTATAGACTAGAACTAGTTGTCAGCCCCTGATAGTTGGGTTCTATGGACTAGTTGGATAGCCCCTAGTAGTTGCCAGCACTGTATTTCATTATTCATCGACTCGCAGTGATCCGGATGCACAGGTTGACCACCTGATGAGGTGGGCATTTGAGATTTTGCCCCAGAAAATACTTGACCTCCTACAGGGTGAGTTCCCTAGAAAAGATTGGCAGGGTGCTCTGTGCAGGTGATTCTTAACAGTAGATTGCGATGACAAGATGGATGCCATTCGTCGATAGGCTCATTGTACCATGCTTGGCATCCCAGTTCATTGCCATTAGTGTTGTCCCATCGAATGAAGGGTACAACATGTTCCACATGCTCATCGCTAGGTGGAAGCCGATCGTGTCACCGAAGTTGATGATGAAGAAGGTCCTGAAGTGCTTCATGGAGAAATGGACCGACGGGATGTGCCACTGGATGTTCAATGTGCAACCCACAAAGCAGGAAGCCGTGGCCTGGTGCTAGGAATGGATGTGGCTCTTGACGTCGGATCTGCTTGCCATCAACAGTGAAATGCACAATGGCCTCCAATAGATCCACGAAACATATGAAATATCGTAGGTAACTTGTAACTTATTAGTGTATTTCTATTCTAAATGCTTGCACCTACGTCGTCAGGCATTGTAAATGCTAATCGTTGGCACAATGTGTATTACTCTTTTCTGAATGCACAAGTGAGAAAGTCTAAAACCTACATGATTGTAACGTGCTAGACAATGACTGAATGCTTTCACCTGCATCAGTCATTGTATAAATGTTAATCATTGGCACAATGTGTACTACTCTTTTCTGAATGCACACGTGAGAAAGCCCAATACTATGTGACTGTAACATGCCAGACAATATCTATTACTCTTTTTCTGATTGCACCCATTGCAACCTATTGCTTGGAAATCCATAGCAATTAAATCTATATTAAATTTTCATGAAACCCAGAGAGCCCAGTGTGCCTGGTTGTAACACCTCGGGTGTTTTAAATACTAAAATCTGTCGTGTCATCATATGCATACACATTATTCATGTGTTAGTGAAAATTTTGATATGCATCCACTAAAACAAGTTTACTTGTATGTTATATGTGTTGACTTGTATGGTTGGATCGAGTCGAAATCGTTGTGTTGAATTAAATTTCCGAAAACCCTGATTTTCAGTATTTAAATTCTACCCTGAAAACCCATTTCAAAATCTAAGCACATTTTGTGGTTGAGCCTTAAAGCAAAAGTGTAGAGCTTGTCGAGTTGTACAAAGTTAGTTTTTGGAGTTTTCAAAGTTGTTTTATAAAATTTGAAGTAATTTGAAAAGGTGTAATTCTTTAAATGTTCCCTTTTTGAATTCAAATTTGCATTTCAAAATGTAGACCAAATTAGGGGGTGGTTATAAAAGCAAAGTTGTAGAACTTTAAATTTTGAACAACTTTTATTTTTGGAGATTTTTGAGTTGTTACATAAAATTGGGAGTAATTTGGATTTTTAAATCGAATGGCAGTTTGGTAATTTTGGTGAACAGTAACCATGGAAGCCAACTCACCGTCTGCGATCTTCCTTCTGCTTCTAGCCGCCCTTGGCTTCGCGCTGGCATGGTGAAGGGCGTGTCGTGGCTTCCTCTTGCTTCCTGGCCGTCATATATAGCTTGTGCCATCGTCGTTCGTCTCCTTTCTCCTCTATTTTCCAGCCGCCATTGCTGCCGCTCCGTTGAGTTTTTGCCATCGATTCAGTGCCGTTGCCGTCTTGGCAAAGCCTGTCCTAGCTTCGCTAGTTCCTTGCGCACCCAGCCAGCCAGTTCTGGTCACTTGATTTCACCGGGAACCCCCGTTCGTTGCTCTTCTTCCTCGCGGCCAGCAGCACCGCCGTCACGAGCGCATCGCCGTGGCCAGAGCTCTTTGGTGTGTATTTGTCCTTGCTCAGCGTAGCTCCAGCTTCGCCTTGATCCCATGATGCTCTATGACCGATTGTTTGATCCTTTTGACCACCGCAGTCGCCGAAACGGCGCCACCGATGACTGTTGCTCCGCCATGGGTGCTATGCACGTCAAACCACTCATCCGTTGCTCTTTCGATCCAGCTTTATGCTCTAGTGCGTTCGGGGTGAGCTCTTGGTTGTTCCCGAGTTATTTGTGTGAGCTCCTGGTTCTTCCCAAGTTGTTTGTGTGAGCTCCTGGTTCTTCCCGAGTTGTTTGTGTGAGCTCCTAGTTCTTCCCGAGTTGTTTGTGTGAGCTCCTAGTTCTTCCCAAGTTGTTTGTGTGAGCTCCTGGTTCTTCCTGAGTTGTTTGTGTGAGCGGGTGATTTGAAAATGAATTTTTCCTTTTTCAGAAATGATTAAATAGTGCTGTAATTTGTTATTTTTGTGTAGATTTATTTAGAGGTCCAAAAATTATAAAAATTTTTGTGTGACCTCTCTGTGATGTATATTATTTAGAAAAATATAAAATGTTACTTTTCAGTAATTTATGAATGTGATAAAATTGCTCAATTAATTAATAAATGAGTTTCCCTGATTTTTCTAGGTTTAAATAATTATCCAAAAATTATGAAAATTGTTTTGCCACTTAGTTATCATGTGATGAACCTTTACAAAAATTTTGAGCTCAATTGGAACAAATTGATTTATTTCATAAATTTGAATTAAATAATTAATTCATAAAAGCAAATAGTAACATTTAATGATTTAAGTTTTGATTGAATTTTGGATTGAGTGATGACCTTGGGTCATTAGTTGGTAATGATCCTTGGCAATTGAAATAAGTTTTATGAAAATGTTTAATTAGTTATTGGCTTGCAACTGTACCGCGAAGGAAAGTTGTGTTCAAGTTGTTAATTTTGCATCCATCATCGAGCATCATATTTTGTATCTCGCATCATGTTAAACATGGCATTGTTACTACGTGTAGTGAACGAAGGTGAGCACGTGGTAGTTAATCAAGTTGTGGAGGAAGTTAATCCGCCTGTTGAGGTCAGATTTGATATTTATGGAACGTCTCCTGAACCGAACTTTTCCGTCAACGAAGGCAAGCCCCGGATATATTTAAACCTACCTTGTGTTTTACAAATTGATTTCACGTTTGCTTTTCTTTACTGCATTAAGTGATTAGGAGTTAAGTGAAAACCTAATTGGTGCATTACCAACCTTATTTTTCCATATCTACCTTGTTACCAGTTTTACTTCGTAAATGCCTAGTTATGCTTAGACTGATAAAAGTCGGGTGATTACCTGTCACCTGCGAGTTTTAAATGGATCTTTGGTTATGCTTGGTTACTTATGTTATCATGAGATATGAGCATGTGGAGTAATAAATCTAGACCGAGCGAACTCGGTGTATGGGAGCCACAAGACATGGAGGTCTTATGAGCGTGTTCTTTCCGCCTGTGTCGATTAAGACACGTCCGTTGTTGAATTGCATGAGGTGAGACTTTGTAGTACTAACCACATACTCTGGTAAGCCTTAACTTGGCTATTCTATTACGAGAATGGCTACTCGTGCACTGGGAGTGGAGAGATGGTGGGAATAGCGTGTACCCACGTGGCAATGGGCTAGATTGGTGGAGTACTGTATTCTCGGGTGGCGCGGACCCGTTCTTTTTTTAGAGGATCTGAGGGTAGGTTGATATATGTAGGTCGGGGACCTGCATATGTCGTGTGGTCTGGAATTCCCAGCTAGGTTATAATCGGTTCGAATCATCGTTGCTCCTCGGTTATGGAGACTCAACTCACTGTTCATCATCGTAGTTTAATAAATAAAACTTGAGCTAGATTTGAGAAAGAGTTTGATATGAAGTTCATGATCTCATTATGGATCATGGCAGATTCATATGTGGTTCTTATAAAGTTTTACATGTTAAAATAAAGAATTTTGTTAAAGAGCTTTTACGCAAAAGAACTTTGATTATTGCTAAAGCCATACCTTGAATCCCTGAGCCTGCATTCCTGAGTTCTATCAGTTTCTATTTCGGTTAAGTCTTGTTGAGTACTTTTGTACTCAGGGTTCGTTGGCCCTTGTTGTAGGTGAGCCTCATGAGTAGGTCTATTTTGGGCCATGCTGCATGACTGTCGTTTGATCCGATGACGAGATGTAAATGTGTGGCCCTTAGGCAGGGCAGTTTAATTGTGTGTTTTGTATTATGTTATAATGCCACTCCACTACTACTATGGTTTGTAATATTTACCAAACTTAGTTTGAAAAGTTTGAAACAACTGGTTTGTAAACTAAGTTATTATAAGACTTCCGCTAATTTACTCTGGTGTAGATATTTGAATAAATATTGTAATACTGCAATAACTCTGTAATGTGATCCTGCTCGGAAATCGTGGATGATTTAGGGTTCCCTAGGGACACCCGACGGTCTTCTTAAGTTACCGGGAACATATGCATAGTCATCAGAGGTCATTGGACAATGACAGGTGCATGTGGGTCCTATAATTTAGGAGGTTCTACCACACTGGTTTATCCATAAATCTATGAGAGAGGTACTAGAGCGAGGCAACCTCTCTTCACTATCTTCCTATCATACTCCTTCGCCTTCTCTCTAGCCTCGAGCGAGTCACATCTTCGGCCGGAGTGATGGACTATGGGAAGCGCCCAGCGGAGAACCCTCCAGAGGGGAGCGGTCCTCCGCCATGTATCCACTCTCATTTGTGGTGCCTTGGGTAAGGCAGTCTTATTCTTAGTTGCCGGAGTCATTCTATTCTAATCTCCTTAATCTTTTAAGGGTCATTTCTCACGCCACGATGCTAGAGGTCAGGCGGTTCTCCAGTGCCGCCCGCTCTCCAGATGCACGCCCTGCGGAACTAGAGGGGTCTTCTCCCCTCGGTCGCTAGGAAGTCCACAAGCCCCTCTGTGATCGGGATGTGGCTCGCGACCCACGCTTCGACCCCAGGCATGAGGTTAGTCGGCTTGCGCTCTACCTCGATGTCGTCTAGACTACCCTTGCCACCTGGGAGCAGGAGACTATTGATGCCTGGGCTACAGCGGGCAATGCTTAGGCCAAGACAATTGGTAAGGTTTCCTTCATCGAGAAGCTCTATCCAAATGTCCATGGCCTTATTTTGATAGTTTTTCGTGTTGTCAGCCCTAGAGGAGGAGTTGGCCGCTCTTCGAGAGGCGGCCCTCGTCGCCATCAATGATGTGAACACAGGGGGTCTCCTACCTAAGGACTGTCTACGGGCCATGCCAGCTCATGTTAGGATGGTGGCCCTTCATGGGGTATGCCATGGGGCTGCCTTAGCCCTAGCCATGGTGCAGCTGAAAGATCCTAATGGCTAGAGGGGGGGTGAATAGCCTATTAAAAATTTCTACAACAACACTAAAACAAGTGATTAGTCAATAAGATGGCGAAGCAAATTTTGTGCTAGCACTAGACTTGGGGTTGTAAGCCACCTACCCAATTCTAATTTCTATGATCTCTAGTATGTCACACAGAGCTATGTCACTAAATTACACCTTGGTGAACAAAGCTAGCTAGATAACTACAACTAAAGAGCTACACAAGCTACAAGCACTACACAAGGTGAATACAAAGTAATAAGGGAGATGGGTAGACGTGATATACTACCATGGCAAGTGATCGATCAATGAATATCAATGAATACCGAGGAGACAATCAAGACACAATGATTTTTCCTCTAAGGTTCACTTGCTTGCCAGCAAGCTAGTTACCATTGTGGCGATTCACTCACTTAGAGGTTCACGTGCTAATAGGCATCACACGCCTAACCCACAACCCACACATCGGGGAAGGCACAAGAACCCCTCACAATCATAATGATCAGAGCTGGAGACAATCACCTTCCTCCGCTCGACGATCCACCAATCACCGGGCCATCTAGGTGTTAGCAAACACCAAGAGTAACAAGATCTCCACCAGCCCAAATCGCCCAACTACTACCACAAGATGCTAGAACACTAAGCAATACACTAGAGGCTCTCCAATCTCACTCAAGATGATGAAATCAAGTGTGCAAGTGAGTGGAGTGGTGTGCTCAGCTCTCAAAGGGTGTATGCAACTGTTAGAAGTGTCAAGAGAGTGGCCAAGGCCGGCCACTAGCTCTATTTGTAAGCCCACAAGCAAATAGAGCTGTTACCACTTTGGGAAGTAGCTTTCTGTGAGGGCATCAGACATGGCGGTGCCCCTCCCAACGGTCACTTTCCAATGCCTAAAAACTAGCCGTTGGGGCACCGGACAGGGTGACAGTGGCTGCCCAGCCATTTGCCCGAATACCCCCTTCTCTAGACTTTTATGGTGGTGCACCGCCATCAGGGTGGTGGTGCCCACAGTGGAGCCCAGCAGCCCTTCCCCTGCTCTTCGAATAAAAGAGGCGGTGCCACCACCCCACCAATGGCGATGACCAGGCGGTGAACACCAGACACACTGGTGCCCATGCCTCCATTGCTGCTCTTGGCCAGAGTCTAGGTGGGCACTACCCGAGGGGTGGTGGTGCCACCGGATAGGGTGGCGGTGCCACTAGGGCAACCCGCTGCTCTTGGGCTCCTAGCCGGTCACTGCCACAGGGGTGGCGGTGCCCTAGTGGTAGCACCCCAAGCCGAGTTTCACCTCTGTTTCTTCACCTTTCTCACCACCTTTGCAAATGTACTAACACTCTAAGTGTTTCACCATCACGTGCAAGTGTGTTAGCATTTTCACAATCAGTTTTCAAAGGTTAAACACTTCTCACCGATTGTGCACTAGGCCTAAATTGCAATGCAAGTATTTCAACACCTAGTGGCACTAGATGATCGAGTTGTCTGATAAGAGCTCCCCTCTTAATAGTATGACCATCTATCCTAAATGTGATCACACTCTCTATAGTGTCTTGATCACCAAAACAAAAAGGGCCCTATTGATATCACCTTTGCCTTGAGTCCATTTTGTTTTTCTCTTTCTTCTTTTCCAAGTCTTGGAGCTTGATCATCATCACATGTCCACACCACCACCATGGACTTTATTTCATGTGACCATCTTCATCCATGAGTGCCACCTAGCTCCTCCACTTGGATTGGACTATCTTATCTAATCACACACTTAGATGCAAAGATTAGTCCAACTAGGTTTCATCAATTATCCAAAACTAAACTAGGGCTTTCAGCAGCTTCGTTCCTGCCATGATCTTTGTCTGCTTGAACCTGGCTTCCCAGTTGGCGCCGATGAGGAGGAGCTCATTGGCGACTTTACTGCCGCCACAGAGGCGATCATGGTGGCCACACATGCGGGAGATGTCGTCCTCACTGCCTTCTTTGAGCTATAGATTGTATCTAGGGTCATTCCAATCTTAATGAAAGGCTAGTTTGTTACTTTAATTCGAAGAGCAACTTATGCACGTCGCTTTGTCTTTCACGGTGTTTGCTTCTTGTGCTTGGATGCGATTGGCTTGTGCGGCCGACATGCTCGGATGAGGTGATTAGGAGGTCATGGGCCGGATCCTGCCTCCCCTCTCAAAAGGGAGTTAGGTTTTAGGGAAGCTTCCTTCCCTCTTATGAAACACCATAGGTAACTTAGTAACTTCGCATATTTCTATTCTGAATGCTTCCACCTACGTCAAGCATTGTAAATGTTAATCGTTGGCACAATGTGTATTACTCTTTTCTGAATGCACACACGAGAAAGTCTGATGCTATGCGATTGTAACATGCCGGGCAATATATATTACTCTTTTCTGAATGCGCACGCAAGATTTGATTGTGCACAAAAGAAAGTCCCCTACTCTATGTTTGTAACGCGTTGGACAATAGATTTTGTGTCCAGGTGACTCCTCGACTTGCAATGGGGTTATTTGACCCTGTAGTTCTCTCTTAAGAGGAACAACTCAAGTTGCAACGAGGTAGTCAGACTAGATAGATGTCGCTCATATCACACTTAGATGTTAGGTTTAATTTACAGTGGCAACATAGTTATAAAAATAGTTCAACATGTACAACTTATTACAGAACAGTAAAATAGACATTGTGTCGTAAGCAAGACTTCAATTATTACATCAAGAATCATTTTAAATCCAATTTTCGATGCCTATGTGACAACATAGTGATAAAAAGGGTTCAGCATGTACAACTTATTACAGAACCATAAAATAGATATTGTGTCATAAGCAAGATTTTAATTATTACATCAAGAATGATTCTAAATCCAAATTTTGATGCCTCCGTTCCCTCACCTTCTATCGCGTCCCTCCCTTCGACTGTTGAACTATCACCAATCTCTTGTACGTCCCTTGCTCGGTAGTCAATCTAGGTGACTACGCATCCAAAGGATGTGGTAATGACAATGAAGCAGGCATCGAAGTCATGATGGTGTTGTTGAGGTCAAACTCATCTGGTGAGTACGCTAAAATCTCATCATCCTAATCCGATGTATCATCATGCTCAGTGACGTGGTTACCTGGACGAATGGTGGACTCTCCGGTCTGCTGAACTGAAGTAGTAGTGTCAGACCCTAGGGTCAACTCAACTCTATTAATGGTAGGATTAGTAGCTCGGTGGTCGCATCAGGCTCTACAATTGTTGGGGAACCCTTGGGAGGCTCTATATGTTCCCCTATGGCGTCGCACATAGTATCTGGCCCCTTGACCTGATTGGGCGTGGAAGGTCGATCAGCTGCCTCATGAGCTGAAGCTAAACTCTGCTTATGTTCGGCTGTAGTAATACTAGCATTAGCATGTTCAGGCATCTCGGTCATTGGAGAAGCCCCAAGAGGCTCTGTATATGTTCCCATGGTGGCTTGTACCTTGACCTGAGGGGGCAAAGAAGGTGGATCACCTGCCTCATCAAAACCTGAAGCTAGCTCAGATATATCAAGCATTAGAGAAGCCCTAAGAGGCTCTGTATGGGCCTCCATGGTGACTTGCACCTCAACCTAAGGGGGTGAAGAAGGTGGATCACTGGCCTGATCAGGACCTAAAGCTAAACTCTGCTTATGTAGTGTCATCACAATGGGTAACTCTGTGTGGATAGTTGTATTAGTAGGACCAGTCAGATAACCAACAATGGGGTTGACCTGACTACCACATTGCAACTAAAGCATCTAAAAGTCAGGGGCCTTAAACCCTGTGGCACTGTATAGTTGATTAAAGCAACCGGTGAACATATTGCACATCAGGTCAAATTTTTTGGCCTTGTTGGTTGATGGCCTCACAAAAAGCAGATGATTGTTGGCTCATTTGCTCTTTGAGAAGGACTACACTCTCCGCTTGCTTATCAATATTTGCTTTCAAACACCTCTCTTATCATTCCATACACTTGTCTTGTCGTTCCATACGCTTCTGATTTTCTTCCTGGCCGACAACTATCCTAGTAAGTATCTGTCCAAGCTCCGATGGTTGCTGAATGGACACTGGAGGCAGTGTCTACTTGGCTAACGTCTCTATAGTAGGTGGAACATCGTCCATCTCTTTGTCGGCCACACCAAAGGAGGACGATCCTCCCTTGTCTTGGTCGTCTGACATAGGGTCACGGTAGTCGCTGTCATCGGAGTCTGAATCTTGCATTCATACATTCGAGATTCCTCCAATCCTAGACTAGTGCTCTACCTACTCTAGGGCTGCATCCACTATTTTGTGTCTTTCTCTATCCTATATGGGTAACAGCTCTTGAATGGACCGAAGGGCACGCTGTCCACAATGATGATCATCCAAACTTGCTGGCATGTAGGTCATAACCTCATAGATCGACTCATTGTACAACAGCCTATTCTTTTCAAAGTCAATCGTGCGTAGCAGATAGCTGATGATGTGAGGGTACATGTGCTGCCATCCAGTACTGATAGCGTCAGCAATCACATCCTCGATCTCAGACAGGAAAAGTATAAGAAGTCAAACTGCTTGCCTCTCTATATTGATAGTAGTAGCCACTATTACAAGCTGGTCAACGACTCCTTGTTGCCGCCATGAGGAAGGACTGTCTTCCTTAGAGCCATGTGTAGAACATAAGCCTTTGGACGCAGTCTGTCCGGTGTACACAAGGATCCATCAGCGAAGGGCTCCATGAAGAGTGGCCAAATCTCCTGATTTGTAGGAAAAGTACCTCTAGCCCTGCTATAATGTGAAGGAAGAGCATCTCCATAGACTATATCGTGGAGCTTCCTGTCTGAAGTTTGAACCCCAAGGAGTTCTTATAGGCAGTCATAGGACAATCGCTCTAGCCGACCATGGAGCATAAAAGCAATGTAGTCATGCTCCAGATGAATCCACACTATTGCATAGAACTGACGCACCCAGCTTATCACAATTCGATCAACCTCACTAAAAAGGTGAACGAAGCCCGGAAACCGCTCAAAGAGGGGCTAGATGGGTATACCAGCTGCTCTCTCAAGCTCATCCCAATCAAGTATCCTTTGGTCTACTAGTGCCATCCCTCTAGCACGGTAGCTCTAGAAGAAACTCTCCTAAGTCATAGTCTAGAAACTGTGATTTTATGCCAGGCTCTTTGAGTAGTGGAAACCAGAACTCAATATCCTAGAACCTGATGCTCTATATCTTCTTTGAGTTATAATATCGAAACTCATAGAACTGAGCCACCTCTTTCCTTCTCTCAATATTACTACTCCTCATAGCACCATTGGTAGACATCAAACCTCCTCGACTGCTCCTCGTACCACCATTGGCAAATATCAAATTACCTCCTCAACTACTCCTCATACCACTAATTGTGGCATACATCAAATTACCTCCTCAACTACTCCTCATACTAGTAATTGTGGCACACATCGAACCTCCATGAGTGCGAGCGCATGCGCCCCCATGAGTAGCAGCAGATTTGATCTAGGAAGGTGCAAAGTGACTGGTCTAGTTTTTGGAGTGGAACTCAGTCATTTGCTATAGTTGTTCCTCAGTGAGCTCCTCCTCCCTGATCTCCCTTTTTAGCACTCTCCTCATGCTGCTGCTGTTAGTAGGTTGTTTGAGTCCATTTGTGAGAATTCCCAAACTCTAGGGCTAACATAGCTTTATTTACTTCTTCCTTTGCTTCTCGGATACTGTTTGCCTTCCTCTGCCTCTTCATGGGCTATGGTGGTGCTTGTTCCTCTACTTCTGGGAAACTACGAGCCTTCCTTTGGCTCTTCCAGGGCTATGGTGGTTCCTGTTCCTCTACTTCTCAGAGAATGGTTGCCTGCCTCTAACTCTTTTCTGCGATGTGGTAGTTCTACCCGCTTTGATTTCACTAGTGCCATCTGCAACAATCAGAAAAAATTACACATGTGTTTCATCAAACACCATAAATTCATGAAGAAAAAAAGAGAGGAGATCGCAAATGGCCTCACTGTGCTAAGGTGAGAAGGCAATCTCGACCGGCTTGCTTGTTGGAAGAGTGGTGCGTTGACAAATGGCGACGTAGTAGATCGCCGTGGCGCAGAAGATCCCTACGGCATAGAAGAATCTAGGCAAGAGGTTTCAATGTGCGGGGGGAGGGGGTGGGGGAGCGGGGAGGGGGAGGGGGAGGCGGTGCAGGGTGGGTGGCACCGAAGAGGGAAAACGGTGATGGAAAAGATGGGTACTAAGAGAATGCCTTTAGGAGCAGACTGTCCCATGTGCCGCATAATTGCATCACCGACACATAAACGTTGTGAAGAGTCGCCATCCACTAAAACTTAGAGGGTCCACCGAAACATGGGGGATTAATATTGGTGATCTGATGGTTAATACACATTAGTGTATTACTCCGTATATATCATCACCATTCGTCATATATAATTCAGTCTCTGCTCACAAGACGTCAGACGGGGCAGCCATTTGCCCATGCAAAAATTTGATTTTAGACAAAAATGAAATCCCAGCGCCTAGCAGTGCCGCCAACATGAACCAAAAATTAGATCTCTCTCTTTTGCCTTGCTCACGGAAAATTGGTTTACCATGCCATTGATTTCAGACAAGGGTATTTGCGGTATTGTGATGGCCACATAAAAGCGGAAGAAGTCATCGTCTCTGCCTCCATCTCCATTCTCCAGCCAGACCAGCCGCACCGTCTCTCCTCCCGCTCCAAAGCCTAGCCCCCTCTACCACCTCAGTCCGAACCCTAGCTAGGCATATCAGCATAGTAGCATGACTCCCTCTCCACTCTCCAGCTGCACCCTCTCTCATACCTTTCTAAACCCTAGCCGGAGCCAGAGCCGGATCCAAATCTGATCCCCTTCACCGACAACAGGTCCGCTGATGGCAAAAGGACCACAGTCAGTGGTGGTACACGCCGGATTCGGACCCCCTACATTGGCACCTATCACGATTGAGCCCCAGCATCATCATTGACGACCACCACAACGGATCTGCTACCCCTTCGTGTCGATGTCGGCCACACCACTTTCGAGACCAAGATGACAAGAGGGTGGTGCCGATGACACAGCGTAGCCAGGAATAGGAAGAGGTACCCAAATTCCTTTTATGATGTGTGTTGTACTCTAGTGGTTGAACTTGGGACATGTAGATATATAGTGATGGGGTTACATATTTCTTAGTTGATTGTAGTTCACATGTGCTTTATTTGAGTATAATAGCTTCCGTATAGGCTGTAGTTCACATCTGCTTTATTCAAGTAATGGTTTCTGTATAAGCTATAGTTTAGGCGCCTAATTTGCACGCTCTTGCTCTGTTTTGTTGGCATTCGGTACAAGGTTAACTCAATAAATGCATTTATGATCTACATGTTGACATCCAGAATATCTCCTTGAAGCAGGGGAGCATGTTCAGGGATATGGTGATACAGATACATATTTAGAAGAGCCAGTACCCCTTGCAATTGAGGTGCTTGTTCTATCTTGTCATGTTGGGATGGGAGGGGGTTGGTTTAGGTAGCAGTGCAATTCATTTTTTTTGCTGTGTGGATAGCAATACAATTTTTACATGCTTGCCGCTTAAGTTTGTTTCTCCAATTTTCAGGCTGTGGGTTGAACAAGCCATAGAGAAGTCCCTACCAGTAGGGCAAAAGGCAGCACCGATATGGGTCCTGGGGGATGGCAATCTAAGAGAGTGAAGCCAACTAGTCCAGTAGAGTTGCAGCATCTTGTAGTTCCAACTAGGTCCAAAAGTCAGCACACACAAGGTGAACAAAGTCTTGTGAGGGACTGGTCATATGAAGATGACCTTAGCCATGCTGAAGAGGAGACTCCACCTCCCCACTAGCAGAATGACCAAACTTGCGAAGGTTGGTACTACCTTAGACATGTCTATAAATCAAGTCACACTATTTGATATCCATGTTACTTTTCTAACAATATGAATGTATAAAAACTATGTAGTACCATTGCAGAGAAGAGCGAGGAAGTCGAGGCAAGCAACTAAGGGGGTTGGGCTTTCACAAAATCACCCAATCAATGGGAACAAGGATGCCCATCTCAGTTGTCAAAGGGAACAGAAGGCCACAAGATCCATTGCAAGCTGCCAAGTTTGCCTCAGAGGCAGGTGTAGTAGTCAGGTCTCAAGTACCAATATTCCCACACTAGAAACATTACAAGCAACGGATCAAACATCTCAATGGATTTGTGGCTAAGCTATCTGTAAGTATGTATATCCTCTACTAACATTCAACTCTGCCTTGAGCAACTTAGTAATGGATTTAATTTGTATTCACACTTCTATAGTTGAGGCTGGCCATTGATGACAATGATGAAGCAACAAAAGAAGCATGCATGAGTGTATTCCAATCTATTGTACAATAGATGCGGTATAGGTTTAAATGATCTTACTTCAACGGCATCCCCTTCTGATGAAATCAGAAAGACCTCTCATGTGTCTTGCATGAATGACACACAGTGGTGTGCACTTGTCCATATATGGTTAAGTTCCAAGAACAAGGTGTGTGTGTGAACTCATTTATTTCTTGTCTAGTCTTTATGTGGTCTACTTGTGCTGCAGTCTAACATAATTGTGATTATAGGCAGTCTCGGAGCAGAACAAGCAAAAATGTGCAAAAGTCAAGTGCCACCAGATTATAGGATCTCGCATCTATATTGCCCACCTGCAAGCATATGTAAGTGATGGTTGTGTTACTCTTTTTATATCAAATACGCAATGCCTTTTGTATCAATAGAAAGGCATGTGCAATTTTAACAGAAGGACAAAAACACGAAGGACGTAGGACATGATCAAGAAGTACTCGTTGAAGAACATGATTGACCTCACAAAGATGTTAATGTAGTGCAAATCTTCAATAACTTCCATACCAATAGCAACATGGGACTGAGAGATGCTATAAGAGAAGCAGTGGTAAGTACCTTCATTTGCTTTGTTTGAAATCTACTGAAACCATTGGCATAAAAGAAGGAAAAGTAGGAGGAGCCTAAAGTGGCACCATCATTTTGAAGTTGTAATATTACAATAATTAATATGTTACCTATGTATTGTGCTTATGAATCTCAGTCGGCAATAGGCTGAGGAAGACCTATGTATTAATTGTAATGAAATAATCTCTTGGTTCTGCAATTTAAGTTCTCTTCCTAATGTTTACTTCTTGATTTTCGTAGGAAGCCATAGAAACTATACGAGCAGAACCTGTTGCTGATATTGTTTCTAAGGTTCTCTCCCAGGTCAGCTGAAACACCTTTTCTTTGAAGAATGTTGGTATTAGGACAAGCTGCTCTAGACTTTGAAAATGGCTTGCTGCTTATCAGAAAAGTTCAGCTGTGCTCACCGAACAGGTGGATTAACTAAAGAGGAAGGCGGAAACACTGATAGGGAGTTTAAGGAGTTAAAGAAATAGCAACAAGAGTAGTACAATAAGCTTCATGAGCATATCGTGCTCTTAAGCGCTGGTAACTCTCAGTCTTGTTGATGTAGTGAATATGTTGTTTATTTGCTGTTTTGATATGAAATTTTGGTGGCTTGATATGTGAACTCTGTCAGTGGTATGCTGCTGAGCTAAACTGTTGTTATTTGATTCAGGTTCAATATAATTATGTATGTAGTTATTTTGTGCAGCAGTGTAGATCTAAAATTATTTTCTCTGATATAATACTTAGTGTGCACGTGATAGATCCGACATAGGCACGTTGTTAAATAAGAATTTGACATATGAACGAACCAGTGAATGATATGTGTAAGAGCCACGGCAGGGCACGTGGCCCAATACAAACAAAATACGTGGTATAAATCCGTCCTACCATGTGGTCGAATCAGAAAAAGACACATGGATAGCTCAGGGCACGACACGTGGCCCAATAAAATACTGACATGTGGACGTACAATATCGAGACACCTGGTCGAGAAAAAGAAAGACACGTGGGGTATTATGGTCATGCCACATGGACTAATAAAAATACGACACATGGTCCAATGAAGAAGTGACACGTGATCCAACCGCAACACGACACGTGTGCCAATAGAAAACTAACATGTGGAACAATAGGGTCCCGACACGTGGTCCAATAAAACACATGAAACGTGCAAGAACCAGAAATGGCTACGTTGTGCAATAAGAAGGTGACACATACTTGAACCATCTCCAATGCAACCGGCTATAGCATGTACATGTGGAAAGCATTTTTAACGGAAGTACCCGCCAGCGTGGCTGTCCCTGCCACACATGCCAAAGCAGTTCTATGACGTTCAATTTTCGTCATAGATCTATCCAAATCTATGATGAATTTCTAGAATCGTCATAGAATTTCAAGAATGACGAGACTTCTATGATGAATCGTTTTTCATCATAAATTCGTCATAAAACTAAAATTATGACGAATTTGGCTCCTTCAATGACGAAATCTGTTCGTCATAGAAGTGAATATTTCTAGTAGTGTAATGATGAAGTCGGGCCTTATTTTCAAACGAAGAAAGGTCTTCGACAGAGGATCCATTATCTCCCATTCTGTTTAACATCTTAGCTAATATGCTAGAGGTACTAATTAAAAGAGCCAAGATAGATGATCAGGTGAGTGGAATAGTGCCACATCTTGTTGATGGGGGCTTATCTATTCTACAGTATGCCGATGATACATTACTCTTTATGGACCATGGCCTTGAAAAGGATCGCAACATGAGGTAATTGCTTTGTGCGTTTGAACAACTTTCGGGGCTTAAAATAAATTTCCATAAGAGTGAAATTTTTTGTTTTGGGGCAGCACAAGAAGTAATGTCACAATATACTGAACTATTCGGCTGTAACCAAGGAGATTTTCCTATGAGGTATTTGGGCATACCTATACACTATAGAAGGCTATCAAATGCAGATTGGAGAAGAGTAGAAGAACATTTTGAAAAGAGACTAACTAGTTGGAAAGAAAAAACATCTGTCAACTGGTGGGCGCCTAACACTAATTAACTCAGTACTTAGCAGCTTAACTATGTATGATGTCCTTTTTTTAATCCCAGGAGAAGTTCTCAGGAAACTAGATTACTTTTAATCAGGGTTCTTTTGGTAAAGCGATGAACAAATAAGGAAATACAAACTCAGCCAAATGAGATATCATATGCCAACCCAAAGATCAAGGTGGGCTTGGAATTCATAACCTCGACATCAAGAACATAGCTCTTCTCATTACGTGGCTTTTTAAGCTGACCACAATAGATAGTACTTGGCAACCAATACTACGCAACAAATATTTAGAATCTAAGCCTCTCTCTCAAGTTCAATGGAAGAACGTGGACTCATATTTTTGGGCTAGCTTTATGAAAGGTAAACCAGATTTTCTCCAATTTGGAACCTTCATAATTAAAGATAGCTCACAGTTCGGATTCTGGGAAGACAGATGGTTAGGACAAACAACTCTACACGAGCAATACCCTTGCCTTTATTACACAGCCCATCGTAAATAGTATACTGTAGCAGAAGTGTTAAACACCTCACCACCTGCTATCTCATGGCAAAGGGACCTAATTGGACATAAATTAGTGGCTTGGAATGATTTACTCCCTCCCATCACTAATATTGTGTTAAGCTAGGAAGAAGATGTATTTCGCTAGAACCCACATCCTAAAGGATAATTCTCGGTTAAATCCAATTACCTGGCTATGCCGCATAATGATATTCCTAACATTAATAAACACTTATGAAAAATAAAAGCTCCATAGAAAATCAAGGTCTTTTTTGATACCTACGTAGGGGCGCAGTGTTAACCAAAGATAATTTAGTTAAATGCAATTAGCAAGGTAGCAAACCATATTATTTTTGTCATAAAGATAAGAGAATTACACACCTTTCTTTAAATGCCACTTTGCTTGTGCTGTTTGGTTTGTCATTCAAGCGGCTTCGCAGTTATCTCAACTACATAGTGTGTCTAGTATGTTTGAAACTTGGTTATGGGGTCTTTGTAAAGATTTGAAATCGTTAGCTTGGCTAGGAGCAGCAGTAACTAAGTGTTGGTCGCTATGGTTACATACAAATGATATATTTTTTAAAAGAAACGAAATTCTTCCTCTTTGCAAGTTACATACTCTGTTATGCACTGGCTTTGTATATGGGCCATCCTCCAAAAACCAATATCATAAGATTTGGTTGCAGCGGCGTTTCAACATTTGGCATGGGTGGCTAAGAAGTTTTTTTTTTTCCAGACACATGAGTGATATTTTAGTTTACAAATTGAGTATTATTAGTGTGTCTGAACCTTATAAAACTTTGTAAGGCTGTGTGCATCCTAATTATGCAGGGATCGAGAGCGTTTGAATATCCTTGTATCATCTCAAGCCTCCTTATCGAAAAAATATGTGTAGTCATTGTGCCTGCAGAAAAAGAAATTTAAAAGGATAAATCAGTCCAATGGCCCGCGGTCACACCTGTTTGCTGCTGTTCTTCGGTTCACCGCAGCCTGCCCGAGACCGACGCGATTCGACCGTTTCCGCCGGGGCCAGGTTTCTCGACCGTACGGGTCCAGGGCTAGCATCAGTGCAAGCAACCGCCGCCGCACTACTCCGAACTGCCTAGGTCTTCGTCGAATCGTCGGGCCCTTTGCCGGCGACGAGCACTGAGCATCCGAACCCTAATTTAAGCTATCTGGCTACTGAGCATCCGAACACCAGGTATGCCTGCCCCTACCCTCCTTCCTCCTGTGCAAAACTGAGAATCCGAACCCTAATTTAAGCTATCTGGCTATCGGATCGGATCTAATCTAATTACGAGTGTATACATGTATGTATTGTGCCTACTAACTTGTTCTTTTTTTTTGCCAAAAATTATCGGGTGCACATGTGTACACCCATGTCCTTTATTCGGCCCGCCCCTGCACGGTTTCTTCATCAGAGTGATTCAAAGCTCGCAATGGCACAGAAGTGACATCTTGGGAAACAATGAAACGTTTTGTCTATATCAATGATGATTCGTGCCGGTATTCCTACTGTGACAATCGGATATCCAATACCAAGTATTCGCTGTGGAATTTTCTCCCGAAAAATTTATGGGAGCAATTCAGGTTTGTATCTGTTCTTCACTTGTTGGCAATAAAGTAGTTCCATCTCCATCTTAGCCGTTTCATTGCTTCAGCACCTAAGGTAGTTGCAGTTTATCCACTTTTTAGGGCACTTCCTTCAACCTAAATGACTGGAGGGGGTCTAACATAAAACATTATTCCTGCCATTTGATGGAAGCTGCAATTCTAGTACCATGTTGCTTAATGAGTTTTATTATATGTACAATGCATCAACCATGCTTGCGTCCGCATATGAAAATTTTCAGTGTCATCTTGCCTGAAGGACTAAATTAGTATCAGTGCACTTTGTAAAGATGCATAAAGAGAGCTCCATGTGCGGGGTCTGGGGAAGGGTGTTAGTGGCAAGCCTTACCCTCGCCTGTGCAATGCGAGGAGACCACGACTCGAACCCGGGACCTTCCGGTCACAGGCGGTAAGACTCTACCGCTTGCACCAGGCCCGCCCTTCGCACTAGATAAAGATGCATACTAACGATAAATAGTTTACTTATTTTGTAATTAACTGGTTCGAGAACTTCTAGATAGCTTTCACACTGAATATGGTGCTCTTATTTGCAACATGAGACAAAATGCTTCTTGGTCAAAGGACCGCTCTTATTTGCAACATGAGACAAAAGGCTTCTTGGTCACTTGGTCAAAGGACCTGCAGGAACTCATTCTTTCTATTTGACTAATGAATTTCAGTTCCATCAGAATTTTAATTTCTTTTCATTTCTCTAAGTATTTCAGGCGTTTCATGAATCAGTATTTTCTACTAATAGCCTGCCTCCAGTTGTGGTCCCGTATTACTCCTGTCAGTCCTGCAACTACATGGGGTCCACTTATCATCATCTTCATTGTTTCTGCTTCAAAAGAGGCTTGGGATGATTACAATAGGTATCTTTCTGACAAGAAAGCAAATGAAAGGAAAATATGGCTGGTAAAGGATGGCATCCATAGACAGGTTTTTTTCTTTTCTCCATCTAATTTGCTTTAACTTCATTGAAAATATGGCCTTCTTGATCTATTGTACTCCGTTCCAAATTATAAGACGTTTTGGCTTTTCTAAATTCATTGTTTTTACTATGCATCTAGACATAATGTATATCTAAGTACATAGCAAAAACTATGTATCTAGAAAAGCCAAAATGTCTTATAATTTGGAATGGAGTAAGATGTAAGCCATTCACAGAACATTGTTTGCCAGGCCTAGCAGCTTATCGTGTTTAGGTCACCAGTCTGCACCAAAAATTCATTTTTGCCTAAAGGTCACCAGTAAGATGTAAGCCATTCACAGAACATTGTTTGCCAGGCCTAGCAGCTTATCGTGTTTAGGGTTTAGGGTTTAGGTCACAGTTTAATATCAAATTTTGTGATGTGACAGAGAACATCATAAGTTATGTTAGAAAAATATATCTTAAATTTTTTACACTATTTTGATAGCTTAGGAAATTTAATAATAAATTAACACTTGAGATACAATATTGTACACAACATACACAAAATATGATGTCCTCTATGACTCTATCACAAAATTTGAAACTAAAACACAATTTGTAATAGAGAAACAAAAAAGAAAAATCTTTTAAGGTGTAAATTGGAACAACTTAAATAGTTGGAGGGAATAAATTGAACCAAATGTTAGTTTAGGGGGCTATCTGGACAAAGGCCAAACTTGGAGGGAGTAATTTGGACTTTTGCCTTTTGCTTTTTACGTGTTGGAATTGGTATGCTGTAATATATTCTAAAAACCAAGTGGTCTAATAGCACTGGTATATGGAATGATCAGAGTATTGATGAATGTGGATGAGTAAAAAGTTGTATTGTTCCTGTAGTTTTCTTCATCACCAAAACGTACAACTATATCTGTATTTTCTAATGATGCATATGGGATTACTTGGATTTATTATTGGAATATTTCAATGTGCTTTTGTTCTGTAGATCAAAGCACAGGAGATACATGTTGGAGATGTAGTGTGGCTCCATGAGAATGACGAGATACCATGTGATCTTGTTCTCATCGGGACTTCTGATCCTCAAGGCATTTGTTATGTTGAGGTAAATGATTTTTTTCTCGAACATGCATGAGAGCTGCGAATCATTATATTAAGTAGAAAGAAAGGGGTTTAGAACCTGTACAAGCCCAACACACTCACAAATTTACATAAAACACACACTCGTCTTTGGAACACAAGCAAGGCAAAACGAAATTACCCACAAGCAGCAGTACATATGTTTGTTTGTTGCACATAGAGACATACTATTATAGGAGTTCGTATAATTTTCCGAGATGGTCGTAGCCATTGCCTTGACAAAGTAACGAACTTAGTACCAGGTAGGTTAAGGCGTAATAAGTCAAAGAGGTCTTAGCGGAACTCGATAGGCCAAAAAGGAGGGACTCATCAAAGGAAGTTGCCGACTCGGGTAGGTAAGCAAGAAAGTAGACTCCTTCATCGGCCAGGGTACTCCTGAAATCTATCTCAGTAGGGAAAAGTGGAGTTATGGTATAGAGAATTCTGACCTAAATGGATGCATTGATTAGGGTATTTGTCCCTAAGAAATCCATCCTTACGAATACAAGAGTGGTTTTTTTGGGTATAGCAGGACTTGAACCTGCGACCATTAGGTTAAAAGCCCAATACTCTACCAACTGAGCTATACACCCGATTTTACAAGAAGGCTTGGTGCAGAAAAGAAAAGAGGGTGACCTGGCCCCTTTTCTTCTTATCATATCACAAGGGCGTGGCTCTGTATGGGGCTCGTACTGAACCTGACTGTCCTGTGATGAATTTACCTCTAGATTGCCCTAACCTTTTTTTTTGAACCGTGAGTACAGCAAAGAGGTCAAAGAGCTGCACAAAAAAACTATTATAGAGATTGCCCCAACCTTACGCCTGATCATATCACAATGGACTACAGATTTTCCATGGATGCATATTCTGATCCCACTGCTTGAGTGGTATTTTGTTATATTCCCACATAGAATCTGAACTTGATTCCATTACCTCAACTTAGAAACCAAGGAGAACCAATTCCTATCACGTGGTGAAGTTCCCAGAACTTCTGTTTGCTTTACCCCCTTCCCTGCAAAAAATGCTTCTCCAATTTTCCATCATGACATCAGTTTCTTCTCCCCCTGCCAGAAGCCAATGTGTCATTGACATGGCAGTACATGAATTTTCAAAGTCAGGACTGCTACTAAGAGTTAAAGAGTATCAGATATGACAGGTTCAAGAATGGATGAGCATAGCAAAGTTCATAGAGAGTGTTACAGATTATTGTCCCACACCTGCTCCAATGGGTTGGAGCTCTGCATGGAGAATCCAAGAGTTAGGAATATTTTTTTGGTATTATTCTATTATTATGCTGAACTGTCATGTTTTGTGGCATTTCATTAATGCTTGGTACTTTCTTTGATGCTGAGTATAGACCTTGAAGCCTGAACTTGGCTATGTCGTGCCAAAACATTTATTCCTGTTAAAATCTTTAAAAGCCTTCATCAGAAATACAATTGAGAATCCTTCACCTCCACCCCCACCCCCTGGGGGTGACTTATTAATACACTGGATCGATTGTTTGATGTTACAGACATAATTTTCAACTCCCAGCCCATGGTACTGTGTTGCTTGTATTGTAGCCAATGTTCTGGGAAATGAAGGAAACTTCTTATCAATTGCTGTTAACGTAGTTGATGTCTAACTGTGTTTCCCATTGTTACTCCAGACTGCTGCTTTGGATGGTGAAACTGACTTGAAAACAAGAATCATTCCTACAATTTCTGCTAACTTGTCAGTAGAGCAGCTAGGAAAAGTCAAGGTGAGTCTTTCTGCACTTCTCCTTTGATATTTCTTATTTTTCTGATTACTTCTGTTTAATTTGTGCAGGGTGTAGTTGAGTGCCCCAACCCAGATAATGACATACGAAGATTTGATGCTAACATGCGCTTGTTCCTCCCTATAATTGACAATGAAAAATGTCCTTTGACTATCAACAATACACTTCTTCAGTCTTGTTACCTACGGTACACTGAATGGGCTTGTGGAGTTGCAGTTTACACAGGTAAATACAGAATATGATACATGATGCCTTACTTAATGTGCCGATTCATTTGTTTTGCAAGTAGCGGACCTGAAAACATTGTAGTGGCATGGTTAACCCACCAATCATTCATTGCAGGCAATGAAACCAAATCTGGAATGAGTAGGGGAGCTGCAGAGCCCAAGCTCACTGCTGCTGATGCAATAATAGACAAGCTCACTATTGCAATATTCATGTTCCAAATTGTTGTTGTACTTGTTCTGGGTTATTTTGGGAATGCTTGGAAGTACACTCAGGGGCTTAAGGTGCTATATCTTTTTGATAATCAGTGTTCTGATGCAGAAAATTCACTGTAATTTGCATGCATGTTGTTGTACCCTCTCATGGGCACTTGCTATTGTATTTTGTGATGTAGATGATTTCATCTATAAGGAATTGAATATATAGTTATGTCATCTGTATTCTGTGATCTGATATGTCATTTTCTTTATGTAGCAATGGTATCTTATGTATCCTGTGGAGGGAGAGGCCCCATGGTATGATTTCTCAATTATCCCATTACGCTTTGAGCTGTTGTGCTCCATAATGATTCCGATCTCCATAAAGGTATGCTTGCAGGTTGAATTGTTGCTAACTCTTTCTTTGTTTGTTAGTCCAGTTTGGTTTTCGCCTCCAGTGTATCAAGCCAAAATTTGGCAGTGGCCAAGTTAGGCATTGCCAAAATTTGGTCATATACAAGATGTTCGGATTAGAACCATGCCAAAATGCTAGGAGGATTAACAAACCATTGTTTGAGTATGACATGTGACTCACATTTTTCAAAAATAATTTAATAACTGATAGGTAATATGGATCTTGATTTGGTGATTCAATTGCATGGAGTACTACTGTGAAATCGGATTATATATTAGAGTCATGGTTCAACTGGTATAATCAATGCAATTTTAGAAATGAAGCAATCAACGCTAGGGGTACCACCAATCTCTGCCATGTCAGGTTGGCATGCAATTTGGCTTCTTAAAAAAAACTCGATCTGCGGGGGGGTATGACGGCCCCCGGTATTTTTTAGAAGGATGGTCTTCTCACACAGATCGAGAAAACCCCCGAACCCCCGCCCCCATCCTGACGCAGCGGAATCCGTTGCCCTGTGAGAACCGGGTTGAGCCGTTCTGCGCTTTGGCTTTTGGGGACGGGCGAGGGGATTTTTTTACCCCCCGCCTGAAATTCGCTCCCACGGGGAATCGAACTCAGGACCTGAGGGGTGCCGCCGGAATTCCCTAATCACTTGGGCTAGTCCTTTGGCGCAATTTGGCTTCTTGGGTAGCTCGGGCCAGCAATTTGGGCGCCTGGAATGGCTGGTCATTCCAAATTTTTTTCTGCCCTTCAACCAAATGATGACCTAATTTTTTTGGCATGGCCTGCTAGGGCCAAAAACAAAGCATGTCCTTATTCTAATGTACACCAATACACCATATTAAAAGTTACTGTACAATTTGTTATACTATTTGGTTGTCAATTTTATTTCATATAGAAATTTTTTTTTTCTGTAGGGATACTGCATGTACAGGATGTTTATATTGACTAATACACCTAACATGATTGAACAAATAGACTTGATGGGCTTAGACAACATCCCTACTGGAAGCGGAAAGCTGCCATAGCCTAGGTTTAGTGCCTTGTTGAGCTCCTTCTGGCTGTTACTAACCTTGGAAATGACAGAAGATGAATCCTCCATTAGTGGAGATGACCATATATAGAGAGAGCCTCATGGGCTATATGGGCCTATAGGATGGGCCTTGATATACACTTAACACCCCCCTTCAAACTCAAGGTGGAAGCGGAGGATCTGAAGCATTGAGTTTGATCAAATGAAGCCGATGTTGCTCTCGAGTCTTGGCTTTAGTGAAAAAATCAGCCAGTTGCAACTCAGAGGGTACATACTGTAGATCAATTGTCTTCTGATGACAGTGAGAACGGGTGAAGAAGGCATCAACACCAATATGCTTAGTAAGCTCATGTTTGACAGGATCATTGGCGATTTGTATGGCTCCAGTGTTATCACACAAAAGAGAGGTAGGGGCATCACAAGAAATACTAAAATCAGCGAGTAACCATCGAAGCCATACAATCTCTGCAGTGGTAGTAGCAAGTGCTCGAAGTTCTGCTTCTGTACTAGAGCGAGACACAACAGCTTGTTTCTTGGACTTCCATGCTAGAGGAGAACAACCAAGAAGAATGCAATAGCCTGTGATAGAGCGGCGATCCGTGGGATCACTTGCCCAAGTGGAGTCCGAGTAAGCATGGAGCTGAAGTGGACTATCGCAAGCAATGTTTTCAGGACGGCTGGTCGAGCCTGGACGCTTGAGGACCGTCCAGGACGATTAATTGACCCTGGACGAGTCCCCTGGTCGTCCCGGTCGTCCCCTACATATGGGGACTGATATATACCATATATATATATTATATAGTTATATATACAGTATAAAATATATACCATATATATATATATATTATATATATATTATATATATATATATATATATATATTATATATATATATATATATATATATATATATATATATATATATACACTAGTATACTACATGTTCTAGGCTCTACTGCTCTAGATAGATAGGTCAGCTGGCCACTTACCTGGCTGCTGCAGAGCCCTTTCTTGTCTTGTTGGCTGCTGCTGCCAAACTGAAATTATAGAAAAATAAAGCACATTAACAAAGGCAATTAGGTGAAAGGCAATGAAGTGATCAACAAAGCAAATTAACACAGTAAAGCACATAATTTAAACCAGTCCAGAACTGCATAGTGCATAGTGGCACACTGCCACTGCCATAGTGCATACTGCATAGTGCATACATCAAATCCAGTACATAAATAGGCAAAATGGCCAAGGATAAGAACTACTCAAGTAAATCAGCATCTACACGAAAGCCGCCTCCATCTCCACGGGTGTCTTCATCCTCCTCCATTGGTACCACAGGATCAGATGCATGTTGATCTTCTTGGGCATCATGGTCACTGTCATCTTCTTCCCCTCCAGATATATCTGGTGCTGCAGAAGTCCTCCTAGGACGCTTCTTGTTCCTAGTATATCTGGCCTCACAAGATCCCCACCTATTTGTTGTCTCATTAGATTAAGTATCCTCCCATGCTTGTATAAAAATCTGCTCACCTTCTTTGCTGAATTTATGACAGTGTTCAACTTCTTAATCTCTCCAATGTCTTGCAGCAGCAAATTCAGGCAATGGGCAGCACAAGGTGTCCAAAACAAGTGCGGGATCCTGTCCACTAAAATCCTTCCCGCTGCCTTGAAGTTGGACCCATTGTCCGTGACAACTTGCACCACATATTCCCTTCCAATCTTGTCAATTTGCTTCTCCAACAAATCTGCTAACATATCCTTATCAGCTACCTCACTTGATGCATCCACTGAACCTAGGAAGAAGGTCCCTACTGGACTGTTTGCAAGAAAATTGATTAGATGACGATGGCTAGTATCTGTCCAACCATCAGACATGAGAGTGCAACCATACTCTTTCCAAGCTTCCTCATGCTTCTTTCTCAGTTCTGTTGTCTTGTTGACAGCCCTTTCTAACAATGGCTCCCTAATTTCATGCATGGATGGTGAGCGGTACCCAGGTCCATACTGTCCAATTGATTCAAGCATAATCTCCCAACTTCTTGAGTTAATGACATTGAATGGTATACGATTTTCATAAAAGAAATCAGCTACATGGTCATCGACAACTTGTTTGTTCTCTTTCTTTGTGCAATGCTCTAGAGTAGGCTGAGAAGTCTTGAATTTGTGCCTTTCTGAAACTACCTCTTCTGGTGTCTTCCGAAGCATGGCAACAACTGACTTGGTGTTCTTTTGATTTGCTGGTTTAGATGAACCAGCAGTAGCTATATAGGCAGCGATGGAAGCTTGAGCTATTTTCTTCTTTTCTTATGCTTGCTTCTGCTTGGTCTTTGTCCCAGAACTAGGCACTTTCTCTGGTTCAACTTCAGTAACTTCATCACCTTCACCCTCTTCAGAATCTTGTTGAACTTCAGGAACTACCACAACTGCAGACCTTGTATGCTTCTTGATGTAAGCATCCATCTTTCTAGCAATAATCTCAGGGCAACTTCCACATTTAATTGCATCACCATAACCTCCAGCAAGGTGTTGTTTGAACCTACTAATTTCTGATGGAGTTATCTTCTTACAAAAAATACATTGTACACTGTCCTTCTTTGTAATATCTGGCCACCACCCATACTTCCATCTAGGGTCTCGAGATTTGGCCTTCCTCTTGGGATCTTTGGCTTCAGCAACCATTTCTGGAGGCAGTTTTGCTATGGCCTTCTCAATAAGAGATGCAACATCTGGAGCAGCTGAGGATGCTGAACCAACAACAGCTGAGCCTGAGGCAACTAAGGAGGCTGGAGTAGAACCAACTTCTCCTTGAACGGCTTCAGGCATGTACACTTCCACTGCACGCTGCCGTTGTCGATCCAGATCTGCACAAGTACATAGAGAAAGAGAGCATAAGCTTCAAGCACAGGTAGAGCATCAAGCTTGAACGAGGAGGTGATGACTGATGACTGACCTGAGGAGGAGGAACTTATCTTCGTCGTGCAGTCCTCCTACCTTGCACAGTTGGACCTGTGCACCCGCTGGATCTGCAGGCCTACGCGCTTGCAGCAGCAGCCGCAAGGAAGAGGGAGGGCAGCTGGAAGGGAGGGAGGAGAGGGAGCAGCTGGGAACTGGAAGGGAGGAGAGGAGAGGGAGCTACAGAACTGCAGCAATGGAGGTGGTTGCTGCTGCTGGACGGGAGAGGTGAGAGGAGTGAGTGTGTTCTGCTGACTTCTGAGTGAGTGAGAGGCTGAGGGAGTGAGGGGTAGGAAAGAAGAGAAACCCTAATGGGCTTGGGCCAAAATATAAGACAACTAGATAGGCCCAACTCTGAGATGCAGCCTACTCTCTGGCTGGACGCCCACACAGCCTAGACGGATGATTAATCGCGACTGGACGACGACTAATCGGACGTCCAATTTCCTGGACGGTCTGGCCGAGTCGGAGGCCCTGGTCGAGTAGCTCCAACCGTCCAGGACGATTAGTCGCGATTAATCGGATGTCTTGAAAACATTGATCGCAAGCATAAAACAAGCACCGAGATGATGTCCCCCTTAAGTATTGTACTACACGAAGCAAATGACCAAAATGAACAGAAGTAGGAGCACTCACAAACTGACTTAGAATGTGAACAGCATGAGCAATGTCAGGTCGAGTAACAGTAAGGTAAACAAGGCTGCCCACAATATGCCGATACCGAGAAGGATCCTCAAGAGGCGTTCCATCAGTAGCACGAAGTTGCAAGTGCATATCCATAGGTGTTGCAGCCGTGCGATTATCAGTAATGCCCGAACGAACAATAAGGTCTTGGATATATTTTGACTGAGAGAGATAATAGCCATTGGCAGAATGTGAAACCTCAATGCCCAAGAAATAACTGAGAGGACCCAAATCAGACATTTGAAATTGCACACCAAGTTGCTTCTTCACATGGGAAATATGTTCCACATCATCTCCTGTAATTAAAATGTCATCAACATATAGAAGGAGCAAGGTACGCCCACGTGAAGAGAGGTGAATAAATAGATCAGGATCATGAGCACTAGGTGAAAAACCAGCAGCTCGTATCACAGAAACAAATCTCTCAAACCAAGCACGATGAGTCTGTTTGAGACCATATAAGGCACGACGAAGACGACAAACATATCCTAAGGGAGCATTAACACTTGGAGGTGGCTGCATGTAAACTTCATTCAAGTCACTATGAAGAAAAGCATTCTTAACATCCATCTGAGAGAGAGCCCAATTCGAAGTGGCAGCCACTGTAATCAGAGTACGAACGGTAGTCATATGAGCAACGGGTGCAAATGTCTCATCATAATCACGTCCTTGAGCTTGCTGGAAACCTCTAGCAACAAGTCTAGCTTTATCTCTCTCTATAGAACCATCAGATTTTCTTTTAATCTTGAACACCCACTTAGATGTTATTGGTACTGCATGTGATGGTAATGGAACAAGATCCCAAGTCCCTTGACGAGCAAGGGCAGCAAGCTCCTCACACATTGCAAGCTGCCTGATATGTGGAGGGTTCATCAACAACAGCATTCACACATGGAAAACCATACTTGTCAGCAGGCCCAATAGTAGTGCGATCCCGAAGATTATATCTTGGACCAACCTGTAACTCATCAGATAAAGCTTGTGACTCATTAGCAACATTAGAAACATTAACAACAGGATCGTCAGGACTGGCCAGGGTGGTAGAGGTAGATGAAGGATTAGTGGGACCTTTGGGACGACGAGTGTAAACCTATGTAATGGGCGGTTTAGATGGAGGTGGAGGTGGATCTGGACTCTCATGTGTAGATATCACATGAGGTGGAGTGGAGGAGGATGGTGCAGGAATATCACCTCCAGATGAATTAGTAGGAAAACACAGAAAGGAGGTGGACTCAGTAGGTGAATATGAAGGTTTAGTAGATGGGTTGTAGAAGAAAGGGTGGTCCTCAACAAAACTCACATCACGGGAGATACGTATACGACGAGAGGTAGAATCATAACACCGATAGCCCTTATGCTCAGGACTATACCCTAGAAAGACACACTCAACAGATTGGGCAGTCAACTTGGTCTGTTCACGAGGTGCAAGCAAAACATAGCATGTACATCCAAAGACTCGAAGATGATCATAGTTGGGAGGAGTACCAAAAAGTACTTCACCAGGACATTTGCCAAACAGTTTGGATGAGGGCTGTCTATTGATGAGATAGACAGCAGTAGAAACAGCTTCCCCCCAAAAATGAGAGGGAACAAATGAGGAAATGAGAAGTGTTCTAGCAGTTTCTATGAGATGGCGGTGTTTGCGTTCAGCAACACCATTTTGAGCATGTGCGCCAGGACAAGAGAGTTGAGCAAGGGTGCCCTTAGAGGTAAAAAACTGGCAAAAATATCAGATAAATACTCACCACCAGATTCAGAGAAACACTAGAGGAATATGGAAGCTGTATTTGCTTTCCAAGCTTGCAACCCTTAACAATGGAAACTAGACTCGACAGATGTATGACCTAGACAACCTTTATTTATTAATGTTGACAAACGGGACCCACATAAACGACCAAGACGGTGATGCCACTTGGCGAAGGACGAGGTGGATGAAGATGCAGCGGACGACACACGAGACGTGGATGTAGCTGAAGAAGGAAGGCGCAAGGTGTCCAAAACGTAGAGGCTAGAAGCACCTTTACGGCGATGGCCAGTCCCAATCACAGTCCCGCTTCGACGATCCTAAATGAAACAAGATGAGTCATCAAATCCAACAAAGCAATTTTGATCAGTAATTTGGCATACTGATAGAAGATTCATGTTCAACTGAGGTATAAGAGAAACATCAGGTGCAGAAAAATGAGAATTGTAGAGAATCCTGATGAGTGATGGACAGGATGTACCATCAGCAGTCTGAATAGAAGCACCATCTGTGACTGACTTGCAAGCAACCAAGTGGGACTGATCAGATGTCACATGGAAGCAAGCGCCTGAATCAAGAACCCAAGACGTCGAGGAAGCACTGACAGGTGAGGCTGCAGCAATAGAAACTGCACCTCGAGAAGTGGAGCCAGTACCACGACCGCGGGCAGCACGATGAGCACGATACTCAGTCAATTTCTGTGGATGTTGAACAAAACAATTTTCTAGAGGATGACCAGTCCTGCCACAATACTTGCAAGGCTCTAAAGAGGTGCCTTTTGGTACACCAGTCCTCTGCGAGGCAGCCACCACACTATGAGGCACAGAAGAAGCAGACATGGACTGAAGATGTGTTTCCTCTGCAAGTAAATCAGCCAAGGCCTGTGCCATAGTGATATTAGAGGAATTGTGAAGCAACCGATTGCGAATGGAATCATATTCTGCTCGAACACCCATGACAAATCTATAGGTAAGGAACTGCTCAATGAATGTAAGTGCTGTACAATTCTCTGCAGCTGTATATTGAGGTACCATGGAGATCAAAGAGCCCATCAAGAGATCAAAAGCGGAGTAGTACTCATCAATGGACATATCTTTCTGTTCAATGACATGAAGTTGTTGCATAAGAGTATGCTTTAGAGCACCACTATCTTGAACATAGCAGTTGCTTCAAATAACCCCACATGGGTTTAGCTTTCTTAAACTTACGAAGACTCATGATCATAGTTTGCTTAACACTATTGACCATGGCTGCCATCACTTTTCCATCATTGATTTCCCAGGTTTTAATAGCAGCAGCGTTACTACCATTAGGGTTACGAGCAGGTGGATCATCAGTCAAATGAAAATAAAGACCACAGCCCCTTAATGCAGTCTCAACAGAAAAAGCCCACTCCGGATAGTTCTGACCATCTAGAGTAATATTGATAACAATTGCATTGATCTGTGACATGGTTGAAAAGACTACTGACAGCTGACCAACAGGTAGACCAACAGGAAGAGGAAGACAGGGATCAGTTACCACCGTTGCAGAAGGAGACCGCCTCTGGTTACTGTGTTGTGCGTCCACAGCCAACCGGAGTAGCAACACAGACGAAGACCCCGGCCGTAGACGATGGAGACAAAGTGTCCTCGCGAGTGCTGTCCTCCCGCGAAGTAGAGGTCTGCGCGATGGGCGCGCGCGGACGGGCGAAGGGGGCGTGCGTGGACGGGCGACGACTCGCGTGGACGGCGCTGGGCGCCGTCTGCGCAGAGACGGTGCGGACGGAAGGCAGGTCGCGGACGAAGTCGCAGTGGCCCTACAGAGACGACTGTCGGTACAAAAAGTGACCAACTAGTAAATATTTATAGTTTTGCTGTACGTTGTGACCGGAGGTGGCCTAACACTCAATGACACAGGGTTTATACTGGTTCAGGCAACGTGCTCTACGTCCAGTTTGAGTCGGTCAGTGACTTTATTCCTGAGCCCAAGTGCTCGAAGTTTACAGTGGGGTTACAAACGAGAAGGAGAAAGATGGGGTGTACAAGAGGTCCGGTCGGAAGGGCCGAGAGCGACAGAAACTCCGCTGCGAGCTAAGTATTCAAGCGTGCGCTTGAGGTTCGAACCTGGCGGTTCTACGGTTGTGGACTAGCGAGCGGCGGTAGAGACCGCTGCGGCGGCGGCAAGGGCGTCGAGGCTGGCAGCGGCGGAGCTGGCAGCAGCCAGAGCGGAGGCGGAAGCAGCGGCGGCATCGGATGCAGCGCGTGCGGCGGCAACAGAGGTCGAGGCCCTGCGCGGCAGCATCAGCAGCTCCGTTTCTGCTGACGACAGCGCCGACGCGGACCTCGAGCTGCTGGGGAGGGAGGCAGGATGAGCGCGGGCGGCGCAGTGGGTAGCCGCGCACGCCCACGATCGCGGCGGCAGCCCAAAGAGGCATGACGCGCCGGCGGCGCTCCTGGAGGAGGCGCGTACGGTGGCGGCGCTCCTGGAGGAGGCGCACACGGCGGCGGCGCTCCTGGAGGAGGCGCGTACGGCGGCGGCGCTCCTGGAGGAGGCGCGCACGGCAACGGTGGCGGACGGGTCGATGGAGGGCACGGCCTTCACAGGCAGCGTGGCTTTCTCTCCCCGGATCGGTACCGTGGTTACCACGGGCTCCCGGCTGTCGTCAGGGACGTCGGCCCCGGCGGTGGGTGGCCTACCCTCACTAAGACCAACTACGTCGAGTGAACTGCGGCGATGAGGGTAAAGCTCCAGGTGCGACACATGTGAGAGGCAGTCCGGTACAGCGGCGTCGACTACGACCTAGATCGACGGGCGTTGGATGCCCTCATCGCTGCAGTCCCGCCCGTGATGTAGTTCTCGCTTACCAACAAGCGGAGTGCCAATGAGGCTTGGGACGCCATCGCTACGGCACGCAGCGGCAGCGACCGCGCCCACAAGTCCACACTGCAGGCACTTCGCAAGGAGTGGGAGAACCTGGCCTTCCAGCCAGGTGAGGACGTTGATGACTTTGCTCTCCGTCTCAACACTCTGTTGCAGAAGATGGTGCAGTTCGGCGATGACACCTACGGCGAGGAGAGAGCTGTCGAAAAGCTCTTCCGCTGCGTCCCCGAGAAGTACAAGCAGATGGCTCGCTCGATCGAGTCCCTGCTAGATCTCTCCACGATGTCGATCGAGGAGGCGATAGGTCGTCTCAAGGTCGTCGATAGCGATGAGCCACAGTTTCTCTCGGGGCCCATCACCACTGGCAGGAAGCTCCTCACTCGGGAGCAGTGGGGTGCCTGCCAAGGTGACCGGAAGAACGGGGAGCCTTCTTCCGCGACTGGCAGCCGCAAGCGTGGCAAGGCGCGCAGAGACGCCCTTGCCGGGGCGCGAGGACGTGCCGAGGGTGATGCCCGCAGAGGCGCCCAGGGCGGCGCCGCCGGCAGGCACAAGCCGGCACGAGACGATACCTGCCGCAACTGCGGCCAGCTTGGCCATTGGGCCAAGGACTGTCGACAGCAACGACGTGGCCAGGCCCACGTCGCACAGGCGGTGGAGCCGACTCTGTTCATGGCACATGCAAGCATCGAGCTACCTCCAGCGGCACCGGCCGCAGCGGCTCTCCTCCACCTTGACAAGCCAAAAGCACACGCCCTCCTCGGCGACGGCTCCGGCAACGACAAGACTGACGGGTGGTGCCTCGACACCGGCGCCACCCATCACATGACCGGTCGACGGGAGTTCTTCACCGAGCTTGACTCTAGAGTCCGAGGCTCCGTCAAGTTTGGGGATGCCTCCGGCGTGGAGATTAAGGGCGTCGGCTCCGTTATCTTCACCGCCGTGTCTGGTGAGCACAGGCTGCTCATCGGAGTCTACTACATCTCCGCGTTGAGGAACTCCATCATCAGCTTGGGACAGCTGGATGAGAACGGTTCGCGCGTGGTGGTTGAGGATGGAGTCATGAGGATTTGGGATCGCCGTCGTCGCCTTTTTACCAAGGTATCCAGAAGCGCAAATCGACTATACGTCCTTAACATGCAGGTGGCACAACCCCTCTGTCTCGCTGCTCGTCGGGACGACGAAGCGTGGCAGTGGCACGAGCGCTTCGGGCACCTTCACTTCGAGGCCTTGAAGCGGCTTAGTGCCGCGGAGATGGTGCGAGGCCTGCCGTGCCTCGACCATGTGGAGCAGCTCTACGACGTCTGCGTGTTGACGAAGCAGAGGCGACTCCCCTTTCCCCAACGGGCGAGCTTTCGAGTCAAGGAGAGGCTCGAGCTTGTGCACGGGGACTTGTGTTGCCCGGTGACACCGGCCATACCGGGAGGACGACCTGCTGCTCGTCGACGACTTCTCCCGCTACATGTGGGTGAGGTCCTCGGCAGCAAGGGAGAGGCTGCGGACGCCATCAGGTGCGCGAAGGCTGCTGCGGAGGCGGAGTGCGTCCGCAAGCTGCGCGTGCTGCGCACTGACAACGGCGGCGAATTCACGGCAGCTGAATTCGCGTCGTATTGCGCTGATGAGGGCATTCAGCGCCACTACTCCGCGCCGTACAGCCCGCAGCAGAACGGCGTCGTCGAGCGGCGCAACCAGATGGTTGTGGGGATGGCTCGGGCCCTTCTCAAGCAGAGGGGGATGCCGGCTGTCTTCTGGGGAGAGGCGGTGGTGTCGGCCGTCTACATCCTCAACCGCTCGCCTACCAAGGCGCTCGACAGCAGGACGCTGTACGAGGCTTGGCATGGGCGCAAGCCGGCGGTCTCCCACTTGTGGGTCTTCGGCTGCCCCGCGTTCGCCAAGGAGCTTGGCCACATCAGCAAGCTCGACGACAGGAGCACTCTGGGAGTGTTCATCAGCTACGCGGAGGGCTCGAAGGCCTACCGCATCCTCGCCCCGAAGACACAGCGTGTGCGCACGGCGCGCGACGTTGTGTTTGACGAAGGGCGAGGATGGGCGTGGGACAAGGTGGTGGATGACGGCTCGGCTCCGGCGTACGACGACTTCACTGTCGAGTACGTCCACTTCGACGAGCGCGTCTACCCCAATCCCTGAGCCTTCACCGACCCCGGCGCCTGCTACTCCGACAGCACCACGCTCTCTAGCCAGGACCTCGACTGCGATGAGTTCTTCGCCGGCTCCACCACAGCCGGCACCGCCACGCACTCCAGCACCGACAGGCACCTCTTCGGGCACGTCTACTCCAACACCAGCTCGTGTCGAGCACAACCCGGTTGAGCTCGCTACTCCGCTCTCTCACGACGAGGAGCGCATCGACGCGTACCACGACGGCTCGCCGTTGCGGTACCGTACGATGGAGAACCTTCTCGGCGACCAGCCGGTGCCGGGACCGGTGCCTCACGACCTGGAGGCGCAGTTGCACCTTGCGTGTGACGACGGCGAGCCTCAGTCGTTTGCAGAGGCCGAGAGACACGCGGCATGGCGCGCCGCGATGTAGTTGGAGATGGATGCGGTCGAGAAGAACCGCACCTGGGAGCTTGCTGACCTTCCTCGTGATCACCGCACAATCACCCTTAAGTGGGTGTACAAGCTGAAGAGGGATGAAGCCGGCGCCATCGTCAAGCACAAGGTTCGCTTGGTGGCACAAGGTTTCGTGCAGCAGGAGGGGGTCGACTTCGACGACACCTTTGCTCCCGTGGCACGGGTGGAGTCCGTGCGACTCCTCCTTGCGCTAGCTGCCCAGGAGGGCTGGCGTGTTCATCACATGGACGTCAAGTCGGCGTTCCTTAACGGCGACTTGAAGGAGGAGGTCTACGTGCACCAGCTGCCGGGATTTGCGATCCCCGGCAAGGAGGGCAAGGTGCTCCGCCTGCGCAATGCCCTCTATGACTTGCGGCAGGCACCGAGGGCGTGGAATGCCAAGTTGGATTCCACGCTAAATGGGATGGGCTTCGAGCAAAGCCCGCACGAGGCGGCCATCTACCGACGGGGCAGTGGAGGAAATGCTTTGCTGGTGGGTGTCTGCGTCGACGACTTGGTGATCACCGGCACCAAGGATGCGGAGGTGGCGGCATTCAAAGAAGAGATGAAGGCCACCTTCTAGATGAGTGATCTGGGGCCTCTCTCCTTCTACCTGGAAATCGAGGTGCACCAAGATGACTCCGGAATCACGCTTCGACAGACCGCCTACACCAAGCGCGTCGTTGAGCTAGCTGGGCTCACCGACTGCAGTCTAGCTCTCACTCCGATGGAGAAGATGCTGAAGCTGAGCCGCGATAGCACGACGGAGGAGGTGGACGCTACACAGTACCGACGTCTTGTGGGGAGCCTTCGCTACCTCGCCCACACATGGCCGGACTTGGCATTCTTCGTCGGCTACGTTAGTCGATTCATGCAGCGACCGACGACGGAGCACCAGCAGGCTGTGAAGAGGATCATCCGCTACGTTGCGGGGACTCTCGATCACGGCCTCTACTAACCTAGGTGCTCTGGGGCGGCACACTTCGTCGGGTACAGCGACAACGACCACGCCGGCGACATCGACACTAGCAAGAGCACGAGCGGGATCCTCTTCTTCTTCGGCAAGTGCCTCGTTAGCTGGCAGTCGGTCAAGCAGCAGGTGGTGGCCCTGTCCAGCTGCGAGGCCGAGTACATAGCGGCCTCCACCGCTTCGACTCAGGCGCTCTGGCTCGCTCGATTGCTTGGTGATCTTCTCGGTAGAGACACTAGAGCGGTGGAGCTCGGGGTGGACAGTAAGTCCGCTCTGGCCCTAGCAAAGAACCCCGTTTTCCATGAACGGAGTAAGCACATCCGGGTAAGATACCACTTCATCCGAGGTTGTTTGGAGGAAGGGAGCATCAAGGCAAGCTACATCAACACCAAGGACCAGCTTGCGGACCTGCTTATCAAGCCTCTTGGGAGGATTAAGTTCCTTGAGCTCTGCTCCAGGATCGGGATGGTTCAACTTTTCGACAAGTCGACGCACAAGACTTAGGGGGAGAATGATGGATAAGTATCTGTGTAGGTCTTTTTGTGGGGCTGCAGCAGCATGGTGGTCTTGCTGCCCATAAAGGACAGCATCCTTGACTGGAGGACAGCATCTTAGCATCTAGGACAGCATCTAGGACAGCATCTAGGACTAGCATCTAGGACAGTATCTAGGACAGCATCTAGGACAACATCTTATACTAGCATCTTGGCATATGCTTGGCTGGCTAGCAGCCTATAAATATGTATCCCCAACCCCTCAGGTTGGCATGGCATTTGTGTGAAAAATAAATCAGAAAATTATCCCAACTCCTAGTGTCATCCTCTCTCAATGAGAGTAAGAATTCTGCTACTACCAAGAGTAAGAATTCAGTGACTAACAAATGCACTTAACTTGGTTGAAGTCATTTGTCTTTCTCTCACTGAACCCTAGCCATCCTATAAATGTCCTTCTCTACTTCCTTCGTACCCAAATGTTGGTAAAGATCCTCGTACGCTCTAACCTTTGCTTAAACTTACAGCTCGCTTTGCAGTCTTTTTTGCCACCTTGTACTTCTCTATGCTGTCCACACTCCTGTCATGGTACAAGCGTCTATAGCATTCTTTCTTCTCCTTAATAGCCCTTTGGACTTCTTCGTTCCACCACCAAGTATCTTTAACCTCGCCTCCACTTCCTTTGGTTACTCCACACACCTCTGAGACCACCTTCCGGATGTTGGTTGCCATCTTCTCCTACATGTTGTTTATGTCATCTTCTTCCTTCCAAGAGCCCTTTCCCTGAATACCTCTGACGTCTCCCCTTTTAGTTTCCACCACTTTGTTCTTTCAATCTTAGCTTGTTTATCCCTACGGGCACGTACCTGAAAACGAAAGTCTGCCATCCAAAAGCTTATGTTGAGAAACAACACACTCCCCTGGTATCACCTTGCAACCCAAGCATGCTCGTTTGTCCTTTCTTCCTGCGAGGACAAAGTCAATCTGGCTAGAGTGTTGTCCGCTACTGAAGGTCACTAGATGAGATTCTCTCTTTCTAAAGAAAGTGTTGGCTATCATCAGGTCAAAAGTTACCGCGAAGTCCAGAACTTCCTCCCCCTCCTGATTCCTACTACCATACCCAAAACCTCCATGAACTGCCTCGAAACCTACGCTTGTAGTACCTACATGCCCATTAAGATCTCATATAAAAAGCTTCTCACTACTAGGTACAGCTCTAATCAGGCCATCTAAGTCTTTCCAGAACTGTCTCTTAGCACTCTCGTCGAGGCCTACTTGGGGGGCATACGCACTAATTACGTTCAAGACCATATCACCAATGACAAGCTTGACTAAGAAATATTTTGAAAAGAAAAAAGCAAAAGCTTGAAGGAAATAACTATAACTGTGTCCTCTGCAGTAACAACATTGAAGAAACTGCTTTCCATCTTTTCTTCAGCTGTCCCTTTAGCCAAACTTGTTGGCAGCACCTTGGAATTAATTGGGATTTCACAAGAGAATTTTTCAAGATGATGCAGCAAGCTAAAGCTCAATCTCAGAATCCCTTTTTCATGGAGTTCTTCACCATTGTGGCATGGCAAATTTGGAAGCAGAGAAATAACTTCATCTTTGATAGGGATCATTGGCCTTCTTTTATCTCTTGGAAGAGCTCATTCTGTGAAGAAGCTAGGCTTCAAGCTCATAGGTTCAATGTTGTAAAGCGTCTAGAGTTCCTTTCCTGTATAGTCCCTCTAGCCTAGTTCTTCTGCCTCCCCAGGGCCTGCTTTTTGTGTAGCTCCTTCTTCCCTTGCTGTGTCGCCTTTGTACAGTGCTGTTTCTCTTTTTGGTTTTAATAAAATTCACAGTGGGGGCCTCCCCTGCTGTATATTTCGCTCAAAAAAAGAAAAACCCATTGTGGGTGCCCTTAGGACACTACTTTCTTCATTGTGCCAATGTTTGCTCAGTTGAGAACTTAAGTGGTGTGTAATCATCAAATACTTTGACTGTAGAAACTAGAAAAATTTCAAGACATCATATTCCTGTAGATGTTATCTGTCTGAGTGTTGAAAGCAACAAGGTTTACTTTTATAATTTAGATACTATAGGTTAACTGTTCCTTTTTAGTGTTGGAAACAAATTCATAAATAGTCAAATTTGGAGGTTACTTTGCTGTTTTATGTGGATAGCTGTAGCTGAAGAAGCTGAACAAACTTTCTCTAGCTCACCCGCATTTTTCCTTGATGTATTTCTCCTGTTACTATGCCTGACATGATGATGTGTGTTGGAAGATCGAAATCAAACAGGTCCATCTTGTGCAATTTTGATGCTACAAGTAAGAGCTGAAGGCGTAAATGAATTGTTTGGGCACTTCAAGAAGTTCAGATACTGTTGTTAATAATTTTCTATACTTATACGATCTCTATTATTTTAAAATATTTTTTATTCTTGGTTGTAGGTTACTCTTGATTTGGCTAAAGGTGTGTATGCAAAGTTTATTGATTGGGATGAGCAAATGTTTGATTGGGAAACAAATACACCTGCTCATTCAGCTAAGTGTGTGCTGCAATTTATCTGTTTCTGTAAACTTTAAAGTTTGTTGCATCTAGATTATGTATTTCTTAAAGCTTATTAGATAATTGTATCCTTCAGCACAGCTATTAGCGAGGACCTCGGACATGTTGAATATATTTTGAGTGACAAAACTGGGACACTGACAGAGAACAAAATGATCCTCAAACGATGCTGCATAAGTGGTACTTTGTATGGAAATGACAACGGAGATGCATTAAACGGTTGTCCACTTACTCATTATGCTCTTTACATCCTATTAAGGGACAATGTTTATCCTTTTCTTTTCTCTATTTAGTAGGGCTTAGTATGAAGCATGCTTGTTATGTGTATAGATTATGAGAAATTGGGGAGGTGGAATTGGGGGATAAGGGTACATCGGCCCTCTATAAACAGAGGAGACTGAGCTGGGCATGATACAACACCGGTCCTATTCCTACGAGTGAGCAGTACCTGTTAACAGTAGTACAGTATTACAGCCTGACCAGGCCACTTGTTAGGGTCCTGGCCATGACACATGCTATTTGTTTGCGCAAATGTGGCATCTCAGTGGCTGGAAATTCTCAGGGACTGGAAGTGCAGTAGTGCACACTTCACTGCAACTTGAATCTCACTCTTGCTGTCTTTCCCCTTTTCCTCATAATATAATGATATGCAGCTAAACTGTGTGTTCGAGAGAAAAAAAAATCACTTTCTGTAGTTGGTAGTCATACATAACAATTTTCATGTACTCCTATTTTTTTATTAGGAGGGATGGAACATGGTAGTTGAAATTCATACTATACAAAGCTTTGTATAAGAAAAAATATTAAGGTGTTTATATGTAGAACGGTCAACAGTGACTTTTTAACTTTTGTAACAACTTTAAAATTCATGATATATGTTTTCTAATGGTGCCCTAGACTGTTAGTGCACTTCACAATGCCATGATGTTATTGGAAATGTGTTATAAATTCTATTCATGGATTTTGAGTTTTTTTTCTCGAATATGCAGGAGAGCTGCAAATCAATATATTAAGAAGAAGAAAAGGGGTTTAGAACCCATACAACACCACACATACAGAACACTCACACAAAAATAGGCTCGCCAATGACTACAAACAGCAAACAACCTTGACCATCAAACTAACTATCACTAAACCCAAGGGCGAGGAGATGTGAAACCCTCGAGCCCCAGCTAAACACCAAAAAAGTAGTTCCTCCCTGATGAACTCTAAAACCCCATTCAAACTAGGCAAGATCCCATCAAACACGCAACGATTGTGGTGATTCCAGATTGCCCATGCTCCAAGGATGATAATGGACTTGAGACCTTTATGGACTTGACCATCCACTCTTTCATTTGTTTTGGCCCACCAATCATCAAAGGAAAAATCTTCCGGTTGAGGGGTTAAATCTTGAAAGCCTACTTTCTGCAAGAGGGGATATACCATACTTGTCAAGCAAATACACATGAGACAAGTAAATGATCAATTGTTTCTCCAGCCTGGGACAGCACGCAGCGATCATGGATTTTGAGTTACCATTTTCGATATTGTTATTGCCTAACTTGTGCTCTAAATGTGCCACCCAAACTGTTGCAGAAGCAAACCTGTTTTTCGGCCACTGACAATTCTCTCAACTTAGATGTCAGACTTGTAAATGCGATCTCAAGTAATGATCCTGATGTCATCAAATTTCTGTTGGTTATGGCTCTTTGCAATACAGTGGTTCCTATCAAAAGGCAAGTTACAGTTTCTTTTCGTTACTCTACTCTGCATGATATTAAGCTGTTCTTTATAAAATTTTCATACTTCTAGCAATGATGATACTGTGTCATACAAAGCACAATCCCAAGATGAGGAAGCTTTAGTTAACGCTGCAGCAAACCTGAATATGATGCTCATCAGTAAAGACAGCAGTACAGCTGGTTAGTGGATGTTCATTGGATTGTGATGAGATTATTACACTTTCATTAAGCTGTTCGATTGAATTCTCTTCTGTTTCTTCAGAAATTTGTTTCAATGGGTCTAAGTTTCGGTATGAGTTGTTGGACATTTTGGAATTCACTTCTGATCGCAAAAGAATGTCTGTAGTGGTAAAGGAAGGGCAGACCGGTAAGATCCTTCTTTTATCAAAAGGTGCGGATGAAGCTCTCCTGCCTCTTGCCTGTCCAGGTATATGGTATAGCCATGAAAAGTGCATTACGGCATGATTCATCAAGATATTGAATTTAGCCTGTTATGCTTTGGTTTTGTTAGTTTTGTTAGTCGCTGAATTCTCACTCTTGGTAGTAGGAGAATTCTTACTCTCATCGAGAGAGGATGACACTAGGAGTTGGGGCAATTTTCTTGTCTATTTCTCACACAAGCTCACACAAATGCCATACCAACCTGAGGGGTTGGGGTTACATATTTATAGGCTGCTAGCCAGCCAAGCATATGCCAAGATGCTAGTCTAAGATGCTAATATGCTGTCCTAGCTAAGATGCTGTCCTCTAGTATAAGATGCTGTCCTCTAAGATGCTGTCCTCTAGTCTAAGATGCTGTCCTAAAAACAGAAAAAACAGCCACAAGGACCATGACCATGTGAGCATCATAGCCCCACAAAGACCATCCACACATGAGACTTATCCATCATTCTCCCCCTAAGTCTTGTGCGTCGTCTTGTGGGAGAGTTGAACCATCCCGGTTCTGGAGCAGAGCTCAAGGAACTTGATCCTCCCAAGGGGCTTGGTGAGCAGGTCCGCAAGCTGGTCCTTGGTGTTGATGTAGCTCGCCTTGATGCTCCCTTCCTCCAAACAGCCTCGGATGAAGTGGTACCTCACCCGGATGTGCTTGCTGTGTTCGTGGAACACGGGGTTCTTTGCCAGGGCCAGAGCGGACTTGCTGTCCACCCTGAGCTCCACCGCTCTAGTGTCTCTGCCGAGGAGATCACCAAGCAGTCGAGCGAGCCAGAGCGCCTGAGTCGAAGCGGTGGAGGCCGCTATGTACTCGGCCTCGCAGCTAGACAGGGCCACCACCTGCTGCTTGACCGACTGCCAGCTAACGAGGCACTTGCCGAGGAAGAAGAGGATCCCGCTCGTGCTCTTGCTGGTGTCGATGTCGCCGGCGTGGTCGCTGTCGCTGTACCCGACGAAGTGTGCCGCCCCAGGGCACCTCGGGTAGTAGAGGCCGTGGTCGAGAGTCCCCGCAACGTAGCGGATGATCCTCTTCACAGCCTGCTAGTGCTCCGTCGTCGGTCGCTGCATGAACCGACTAACGTAGCCGACGGAGAATGCCAAGTCCGACCGTGTGTGGGCGAGGTAGCGAAGGCTCCCCACAAGACGCCGGTACTGCGTAGCGTCCACCTCCTCCGTCGTGCTGTCGCGGCTCAGCTTCAGCCTCTCCTCCATCGGAGTGAGAGCTGGGTTGCAGTCGGTGAGCCCAGCTAGCTCAACGACACGCTTGGCGTAGGCGGTCTGTCGAAGCGTGATCCCAGAGTCATCCTGGTGTACCTCGATTCCCAGGTAGAAGGAGAGAGGCCCCAGGTCACTCATCTGGAAGGTGGCCTTCATCTCTTCCTTGAATGCCGCCACCTCCACATCCTTGCCGGTGATCACCAAGTCGTCGACGTAGACACCCACCAGCAGGGCATTACCTCCATTGCCCCGTCGGTAGATGGCCGCCTCGTGCGGGCTTTGCTTGAAGCCCATCCCCTTTAGCGTGGAATCCAGCTTGGCATTCCACGCCCTCGGTGCCTGCCGCAAGCCATAGAGGGCCTTGCGCAGGCGGAGCACCTTGCCCTCCTTGCCGGGGATCGCAAATCCCGGCGGCTGGTGCACGTAGACCTCCTCCTTCAAGTCGCCGTTAATGAACGCCGACTTGACGTCCATGTGATGAACACGCCAGCCCTCCTGGGCAGCTAGCGCAAGGAGGAGTCGCACGGACTCCATCCGTGCCACAGGAGCAAAGGCGTCGTCGAAGTCGACCCCCTCCTGCTGCACGAAACCTCGTGCCACCAAGCGAGCCTTGTGCTTGACGATGGCGCCGGCTTCATCCCTCTTCAACTTGTACACCCACTTAAGGGTGATCGCGCGGTGACCACGAGGAAGGTCAGCAAGCTCCCAGGTGCGGTTCTTCTCAACCGCATCCATCTCCAACTGCATCGCGGTGCGCCATGCCGCGTGTCTCTCGGCCTATGCAAACGACCGAGGCTCGCCGTCGTCACAAGCAAGGTGCAACTGCGCCTCCAGGTCGTGAGGCACCGGTCCCGGCACCGGCTGGTCGCCGAGAAGGTTCTCCACCGTACGGTACCGCAACGGCTCGCCGTCGTGGTACGCGTCGACGCGCTCCACGTTGTGAGAGAGCGGAGTAGCGAGCTCAACCGGGCCGTGCTCGACACGAGCTGGTGGTGGAGTAGACGTGCCCGGAGTGGTGCCTGTCGGTGCTGGAGTGCGTGGCGTTGCCGGCTGTGGTGGAGCCGGCGAAGAGCTCATCGCAGCCGAGGTCCTGGTTGGAGAGCGTGGTGCTGTCGGAGTAGCAGGTGCCGGGGTCGGTGGAGGCTCGGAGACTGGGGTAGACGCGCTCGCCGAAGAAGAACTGCCTACTCCCCCAGCTCCCTCGAAGTGGACGTACTCGACAGTGAAGTCGTCGTACGTCGGAGCCGAGCCGTCGTCCACTGCCTTGTCCCACGCCCATCCTCGCCCTTCGTCGAACACAACGTCGCGCGCCGTGCGCACACGCTGTGTCTTCAGGTCGAGGATGCGGTAGGCCTTCGAGCCCTCCGCGTAGCCGATGAACACTCCCGGAGTGCTCCTGTCGTCGAGCTTGCTGATGTGGCCAAGCTCCTTGGCGAATGCGAGGCAGCCGATGTGACAGAACCGTCCAATTTATACAAGATCAAGTACGGTTGTCCCCGCTAACACGTTGACACACCCATACTTTCACTCATATAAACCCGGTAGTCCGCCGAGTGTCCCGAAAGACCTCGGTAAATCAACATCACAACCAAGATCGCGTGATTAAGCAAATACACATCACATACATCGGGTTGCAGCGGAAATAATATTACAAAGGGGTTAACAAATAATAGTACAAGTTTGGGTTTCAAAATCGCTTAGTGAAAACAACATAGCTTTCAAATGATTACATTAATATAAGTTCCAAATATATTGCTAGCATAGTGACATCATCCGACAAAAGCATATAGATGAGAAGTAAGTATAGAATCACCGAGTCCACCGGTGGTTAGCCACCATCATCAACAGGTCGAGAACATCACCTGCAACAAGGTGGGATAAACCCTGAGTACTCGAATGTACTCAGCCAGACTTACCCGTCTTAAACCAAAATAAAGCGACACCAAGGATTATGCAAGGCTTTCTTTAGTGGGCTAGCTGACTTATTTGCGAAAAGCATAAGCTAACATGAAGAAACCATTTTAAATACTTTGCATCATCTTTATTATGACCTATCCATCTAGGTAAGCACCTGTACTATAGCAATCACTTGATTAACCAATAACATCCAGTTACCAATTTAGATTTAGCATATCCCATGCCATCCAGATAACCATCATTGTTCTATAATAATTACTACGATGAAGTAACTCGAGTCAAGTGCTCACTATCCAGGAGTGATGGCGATTCGAATCGATTCCTAACCAGCTGGTGATTTATTCCTTACACAAACCTCACTCACCCGCTAAAGTGAGATATTGATCACCGAGTCAACTTTCCAGGAATCTCGAGTTTGCCAGGAACCACATGTACCCGGGGGCCGACCGACTGCACTTTGGTCTTATCATCTCGCCCCGTGTCCTACCACACCTGCTCCAGCACAGTGCGTTGCGGGCAATCTACTCGGCCCGAAAAATCTCCCAGCTTCGCGGTCGGAAGGTACTTTATCCGGCCAGCTAAATGTAAGGCATGCGTTCAACATGACTCGAGGCCCAACAACGGTCGGTCCTTAATCGACACAGACGGAAACTAACAGCACCCCAGAACCCTGTCTGGTTGCCTCCAACTTTTTCCGTCCGGTCTCCAATTCTCCATCACACATGGTTAATTCTAGGATATCATTCTTTCCATAGCTAAATTCTTCCAGTAACCACCTATCAATGTAGGTGACCGGATATCACCGATCGCTACCGGTCTAAGCAAGGCTAAGCAGTTATTCGATCCTGACCTAACAGGGTAAAAAGGTAATAAGGTAGGCAATGATAGTAATAAATGCATCAACGGTTTCAATCAACTCCTACAACTTAATGCAACAATATATAACTCATATATAGAAAGAATTGCTTTTATAAATTAGGAGACTTATAATGCTCCGGGGCTTGCCTGGGATCCGACACAAGTCAGTTCAGTTAGCTTGCACCATCCTGGTGACATCTCAGATCCTAGCACTCGCTTAGTCCTTCCATCTTCGGGACAGATCCATCAAACACCGTCTTCGGGTTTGGCTCCAACATCACGTCATTCACGTGGTTCATCTAGCGTACCTAAATGAGATGCAAGATGCATGTGTATGAATGGTAACACAAGATGCATCACATAAGCATTCAAGACAACACAAGATTATGTAAGACATAGACACCAATAGCTATTTAACTATCATCACACAACTAACTATAGAGAGCAAGCACATCAAGCATGACACAAGTTTAATAAGGTCACAAGTATCATAACTTGATCATCAACAAAGCCACACTTAGCAATATACAAGCAAACAACTATAATTGGAATCTGTCAATTTCTGGACATGCAAACAGCAGCTATAAGATTTAGCTATAACTGGAGTTACACAAATCCAAATGACTTGCAAGAAGACATTCTGGAAAGCTTATGAAATTTTCTACAATTCATCTTTAATCATCTTAGCATGATTCTCAAGTTAACTAAGTCAAATATATCTATTTACAGAAACTGGTCCACAATTGACAGAAAACAGCCATTTCTGAAACCCAACTTTAAACAGCTGTAACTCTTAAACTACTTGGCCAAATGACACCAAATTTTAATAGAAGTTAGATACTTGAATTATCTACAACTTTTGTATAAACAAGTTTCACAACAAAGCACATTATCATGAAGAACTTTGCTAAGTTCTCAGATCTGTCCATAAACCACACCGGCAAGAAAATAATTATTAACTTATGTTGCAAATTCATAATTGGGCTAAACCAACTTTACCAACATTTCACATATGACTAAAGAACACCAGAAAACCTAGTGTCCATGACCAAATAAATTCTTTTAATGCATTTCTTAATTTATTTTAGATAACAAGGTGACTTAATGAACATATACCAAAAGCATATAATAAATTCTACAAAAATTACAGTGGCTCACATATTCTCTCAATAGTCTACTGTACAAATTTCACTCCATTTGGATATGTATAGCAACCTCTATGAAAAAGACAAGTTGCTAAAGCAAGAATTCATGTGAGAGCAAGATAAACCAATAACTCACTCATACTTCATCCAATACTCATGAAATTTTTACCACACATCAACTATCACATGAGTAGCATGCCACAAAAATTTCACTTCATTTGGAGCCCTAGATCTACAGTTATGAAAAATAACAATTTCAACTAGCATTATAACCTTACTGCACAAATCTATTTTTACCGCAAAATATTTAAACTAAAACATGCCATATTATAGATCCACTGCATAGACAATTTCACAAGGATTCCAAAAAGTCCTCATTTGCTATTTTACGAATTTCCTATGAATTACTATGAATTTTCAAAGATTCAGCAAATTACTACAAATAGGTCCTTATCGGCACTATTCATCTGAGTCACTGACTTCGCAGTTAGAACCCTGACTTTCGTCGAATTTTTGTAGGAGGTCCCTAACGGGATTTTGAACAGGGAGGTCGTCGGAGGCTCGCGGTGCCGGCCAGAGGAGGATGTTCGGCGGCGTGTCAGTAGTTAGCCTAGTGTTCTTGTTTTTCATGTTACCTGCTATAAGATATTTACTATTCTCTGTAATGTGTTTCCTTGGCAACCAAGTTGATCATGGTGCCTTGGCAACCAAGTAGGAATCATAGCATCTGCTTTATGCAGTTAGAATATGCTAAGAAGTAGGTACACCACTTGCCTATATATGCAGTGGTTAGCATCTTTGTATCCCTAAGTCATTTTTGCAATACAATCCAAGCGGCCTGTTGGCCAAGCTGCCCTCTGGCAGCCAACAATTGGTATCTAGAGCCGGTTGAGAGATAGGGAAGAGCATGGCCACCTCCGCAGAGAGAGCAGCAGCAGCAGCCGCCGCCGCCGAGCACCGGGCGCAGCGTCTGGCCGCGGCAGAGGCCGCAGCCGCGCAGGCGCAGCAGGCCGCGGAGGCCGCAGCAGCAGCAGCTCGGAACGCAGCCGCCACGGCCGCGGCTCTGCGTCGAGAGTTGGTGGAGGAGGATCCGCCGCGTGATCGCCGCCCGTTTCCGCGGGAGTCCGGAGCGCGAGCGCAGGCAGACGCGGTCGCCCGATCGGGATCAGGATCGCCGCCGCGGACGGGCCAGGGGCCGCTCGCCGGTGATCCAGACCGTGTACAAGGACTCTGGCGCAAGTTCCACCTGGCCGATGCTCAACAAGACAAATTACCATGAGTGGGCCTCGATCATGAAGCTGAAGCTCCAGGCGCGGCAACTCTGGGATGCGATCGAGTACCAGGACCTGCCATACCATGAGGACAGGCGCACGGTGGAGGCGATCATCGCCGCCGTGCCACAGGAGATGCAGATGCCGCTGTCCGAGAAGGGATCGGCCAAGGAGGCCTGGGACTCCATCGCCGCCGCGCGAATCGGAGTCGATCGAGTGCGCCGCGCCACGCTCCAGCGACTCCGCAGCGACTGGGAGAAGCTCGCCTTTCGTCCAGGAGAGCAGATCGAGGACTTCACCCTTCGCTTGATGGCCCTGAAGCAGCAGCTTCTTCTCCACGGCGACAACGACATCGATGAAGAGCGCGCGGTGGAGAGACTCCTGCGCGCCGTGCCGCCAAAGTACGCTCAGCTCCGGATCGCCATCGAGACGCTTCTGGACTTCCAGGACCTCACCATCGAGGAGGTGTCTGGACGCTTGAAGACGGTGGACGACATGGAGGCGTTGGACGCGGAACCGGCCGCCATCGGTGGACTGCTGCTGACAAGGGAGCAGTGGCGTGCCAAGGAGAAGGAGGAGGCTGCCGTTTCCGCGTCGGGCAAGGAACCACGACGTCGTCCACGCGGCGGCAAGAAGCAGCGCGGGAAGGGAAATCGCGGTGGCGACGATCGCGGGGTAAACGACGACACCTGCCTCAACTGTGGTGATCGCGGCCACTGGGCGCGCGACTGCCGCCAGCCGCGCCGTGGTGGTGGTGACCGCGGTGGTGGCGGTGGCAACCAACGCGGAGGAGGCTACCGTGTTGGAGGTGATCGAGGAGGAAGGCGCGGTGGAGGGCGTGGCGGAGCTGCTCACGTCGCAGAAGCAGAGGACGATGATGGTGCTCTGTTTTTCGCCCACGGCTTCCTCAAGCTTGACGAGAAGGACGAAGCCGTCTGCTCCAAGGCCACGGTCTCCCTCGACATCAACGAGCCGCGCGCGCGAGTCTTCCTCAACACCAGCGCCAACGAGGAGGCGCTCGACGGATGGTACCTCGACAGCGGGGCCACGCATCACATGACCGGCCGCCGGGAGCTCTTCGCCGAGCTCGACACCACGGCGCGCGGCACGGTGCGGTTCGGCGACTCGTCTCGAGTGGAAATCAAGGGGACCGGCTCCATCGTCTTCCAGGCCAAAAACGGAGATCAGCGCGTCCTCCACGGCGTCTTCTACATCCCAGCGCTCCGGAACTCGATCATGAGTTTGGGGCAGCTCGACGAAGGAGGCTCCAGGGTGGAGATTGATCATGGAGTGCTCCGCATCTGGGACCGGCGTAGTCGTCTTCTCGCCAAGGTACATCGCGGGCCCAGTCGGTTGTACGTCCTGCACTTGGAGGCCGCGCGGCCGGTATGTCTTGCCGCCACGAAAGAGGACGAGTCATGGAGGTGGCATGAGCGCTACGGGCATCTCAGCTTCGAGGCACTGCACCAGCTCGGCAAGAAGGAGATGGTGAGGGGGATGCCGGTGATCAAGCATGCGGAGCAAGTCTGCGACACCTGCGTCACTACCAAGCTCCGCCGCAAGCCATTTCCGCAGCAGGCGCAGTACCGCGCGCAGGCGCCCTTGGACCTCGTCCACGGCGACCTATGTGGGCCGGTGACGCCGGCGACGCCAGGAGGGCGCCGCTACTTCTTGCTGATGGTGGACGACGCCACCCGCTTCATGTGGGCGGTGCTTCTGCCGACCAAGGATGCTGCTGCGGATGCCGTGAAGCGGGTGAAGGCCGAAGCAGAGAAGGAGACCGGCCGTGAGCTCAAGGTACTGCGGACCGACAATGGAGGAGAGTTCACCGTCGGCGAGCTAGCGCAGTACTTCGCCGCCGAAGGAGTCAAGCGGCACTACTCTGCACCACACTCACCGCAGCAAAACGGTGTTGTGGAACGGCGCAATCAGACGGTCGTGGCGACCGCGCGCGCGCTTCTGAAGCAGAGGTCCATGCCGGCCAAATTCTGGGGGGAGGCGGTAATGACGGCGGTGCATCTGCTCAACCGCGCGCCAACAAGAAGCTTGCAAGGCAAGACCCCCCATGAAGCCTGGCATGGACGAGCGCCGGCGGTGAGCTACCTGCGTACATTCGGCTGCGTCGCCTACACAAGGGAGCTCGGACACCTGCGCAAGCTCGACGACCGCGGCAAGGCTGGGGTCTTCATCGGCTACGCCGAGGGCGCCAAGGCCTATCGGGTCCTCGATCCGGTGACGGGACGCGTGAAGGTGAGCCGCGACGTGGTGTTTGATGAAGGGCGCGGCTGGGATTGGTCCAATTCGGCCGCCGGGACGTCTGCTTCCGCCTCCAGTGACTTCGACATCGAGTTCTGGGGAGTCGACACAGACGGAGCCCCGCCGCACACGCCGTCACCAGCTCCAGGGGAGCATGATCCACAAGCTTCCTCTACTTCACCAGCTTCCTCTGCTTCACCAGCAGCAGAAACAGAGCAGGCGGACCCAGTTGAGTTCGCGTCACCGCTCGAGGACGACGACGATCGCCTTGATGCCTCCTACGGTGGCGAGCAGCTGCGGTACCGTACCATGCCCAACATCATCGGGGACGCACCCACACCGCTGCCGGCTTCACGTCTCTTCGCCGAGCTTCATCTCACGCACGCCGGCGAGCCAGCCAACTTCACGGAGGCTGAAGGCGATCCTGCCTGGCAGGCCGCCATGGAGCAGGAGATCAAGGCAGTTGAGCAGAACTGCACTTGGGAACTTGTGGAGCTTCCTCCCGGTCATCGGCCCATCACTCTGAAGTGGGTCTACAAGCTCAAGAAGGACGAGCGGGGCGCGGTGACCAAGTACAAGGCGCGTTTGGTGGCGCGGGGCTTCGTCCAGCAGGAAGGGATCGACTTCGACGACGCGTTTGCTCCCGTGGCGCGCATGGAATCCGTCCGAGTTCTCCTCGCGCTGGCAGCCCAAGAAGGATGGCGCGTCCACCACATGGACGTCAAATCTGCTTTCCTCAACGGCGACCTCAAGGAGGAGGTGTATGTGAAGCAGCCGTCTGGCTTCACCGTCGCCGGGAAGGAGAAGATGGTGTACCGTCTGCGCAAGGCTCTGTATGGCCTGCGGCAGGCTCCTCGAGCTTGGAACGCCAAGCTGGATGCCACCCTCAAGGAGATGGGTTTCCAGCAAAGCGACCATGAAGCTGCGATGTACAGGCGAGGAACAGGGGAGGAGCTGCTGCTGATCGGTGTCTATGTTGATGATTTGATCATCACCGGTGCCAGCACTCAAGCCATAGAAGGTTTCAAGGCTCAGATGAAGAAGGTCTTCGACATGAGCGACCTCGGCCTTCTGTCTTTCTACCTGGGAGTCGAAGTACATCAAGATTCAGCTGGGATCACTCTGAGGCAGACCCATTATGCCAAGAGGATCCTTGAGCTAGGAGGCATGGATGCCTGCAACCCTGCCCATACACCAATGGAGGAACGGCTGAGGTTGAGCAGGCAGAGCACGGCTGAAGAAGTTGATCCTACCCAATACAGAAGATTGGTGGGCAGCCTGCGATACTTGGTCCACACAAGACCTGACTTAGCCTTCTCAGTTGGCTTTGTCAGTCGGTTCATGGAAAGACCAACAGCAGAGCACCAAGCTGCCATCAAGCGCATCCTGAGATATGTGGCTGGTACTCTGGAATTCGGACTTCACTACACTAAAGCTCCAGGGAGAGCAAGGTTTGTTGGATACTGCGACAGTGACTTGGCTGGGGACATTGACACCAGCAAAAGCACTAGTGGCACTCTGTTCTTCCTGGGAAGCAATCTTGTATGCTGGCAGTCTGTGAAGCAGAAGGTGGTAGCTCTATCTAGTTGTGAAGCTGAGTACATTGCCACTACCACAGCTGCAAAACAAGCTATTTGGCTATCCAGGTTGCTAGCAGACCTCCTTGGAAGGAATGTGGAAGTGGTTGAACTGAAGGTTGACAGTAAGTCTGCACTTGCTCTAGCCAAGAATCCAGTCTTTCATGAGCGCAGTAAACACATCAGAATCAAGTACCATTTCATTAGAAACTGCTTGGAAGATGGAAGTATCAAGGCTGATCACATATCCACCACTAATCAGCTGGCTGACATTCTAACCAAGTCTCTTGGAAGATCAAAATTTGAAGAGATGAGGGGAAGAATTGGGCTCAAGCATATCACTTCCAAGGACCACAAGGCTAAAGGGGAGAATTGTCAGTAGTTAGCCTAGTGTTCTTGTTTTTCATGTTACCTGCTATAAGATATTTACTATTCTCTGTAATGTGTTTCCTTGGCAACCAAGTTGATCATGGTGCCTTGGCAACCAAGTAGGAATCATAGCATCTGCTTTATGCAGTTAGAATATGCTAAGAAGTAGGTACACCACTTGCCTATATATGCAGTGGTTAGCATCTTTGTATCCCTAAGTCATTTTTGCAATACAATCCAAGCGGCCTGTTGGCCAAGCTGCCCTCTGGCAGCCAACACGGCGATGGAGTGGCGGAGGAGCATCAGTGGGTTGTCTCGCACTCGTAGGTGGCCGCGACATGGACGGAGGCGGCCTGTGGCCTGCTGGCCGCGTGAGCAGGCGGAACGCCGACGACTGCTCGGCGGCGACGGCGCCACGACGGTCGAGGTGACTGGAAAAGGGGCGCAGGAGGGGCGGCGCACGACGGAGAAGGTGATGCCGCGCTTGGTTCGGACGGAGGAGGGATGGAGTGGAGGCAGTAGCAGCGGCAGCGAGCTCGGCGGCGGCATTCATGGCGGGCGCGCTCTGGCGCGCGCGTGCAGCGCAGAGGGCGAGGGAGGAGGAGAGCAGGGCGAGCAGAGAGGCGAGTGAGGGCGCTCTGGTGCTCCCCATTTACGCAGGCAGGGGCAGGCGGCTTCGGCGGGGCGCCCACGACGCGTGGAGCAGCGGCGGCGAGCATGACATCCGCGTGTCCCCTATGGGGCCCGCCATCGAACACCTGGCGCGCGTGATGGAGCCCGAGTTCAGACGCGTTTTTCAGCATATTCGGCTTGGATTCGGACCTGGGCGCCTGTAGCAAAGTTGTTGTCCACAAGCTGCTCTCCAACTTTTATTAAGGGTGCATAGACATTAAACTCTCGGATTAGTAGCTAATCAAGCCTCAAGTTGACATTGTCAGTGACTTAACAAGGGTTAAGTGTCGCTCTGCTTGAAGTCGAACTACTTGGTCTAAACATGGTCAAACTGATCCCAACCTTTTGCATGATCTTCTCCAATGAATTAGTTCCAACTTCTATTTTGGGGTCAAGTCAAGTTGCTTAACGAAAACACGAGAACGCGACATGCCAACGTCGACGACGATGAATTCCAGACTTAGAAAAATTCTAAGTCTGAAAACAGCCGCTGATTCAATCTTCGAGCCTCTGTTTGACTTATTTCCAAGTTGATCTAGCTCTTGGTCCAAAGACAAAGTTTGTTCTACATGATATGGACTACAACTTTCATTTAAGGTCCAACCTCAAAACTGGTATAGAACCTACTGTTCTACTTTGACCAAAGTAGGATCACGATGAAGCTTAAATTATCCTTTTTGATCCATTGCAGCATTTTCTTGGCATTTGCCCAACATGAACCTTTCATGACTTTTGTTGTAGAGTTCATCTAGAGTCATTTTGGCAAGGTTGCAAGGTTTGGTTGACATCTCATGTTCTCATTCACTTAATAGTGTAATTCAAGCACTTAGCAAAGTCATTCCAATAAGGATATAACTTATCATTTCATGTGACTTTTTGATTCCAAACTTCACGAAACTTTTCCATGGATCAATATAGATGGGTATTGATGTGAGACACATGAAGATATTCCAATAACACCACCCAAGCATATATCTTGAAAAGGGGTCTATAGGCGAGCAAAAGGTGCAATATCCAAGTTTAGGTTGGGGCTCGTTTCTATAGGTTTGACCTTGACATCTTCATCATCACTTAATATACCATGTTTTAGCTCAAACCCATTGCTTAACTGGTGGCAAACACCTGGGGTGTTACAGCCGAAGACCCGCAAGTGGGAGACCGCCGGCTTGCGCCCATGCCAAGCCTCGTACGGCGTCCTGCCGTCGAGCGCCTTGGTAGGCGAGCGGTTGAGGATGTAGACGGCCGTCACCACCGCCTCTCCCCAGAAGACAGCCGACATCCCCCTCTGCTTGAGAAGGGCCCGAGCCATCCCCACAACCGTCTGGTTGCGCCGCTCGACGACGCCGTTCTGCTGCGGGCTGTACGGCGCGGAGTAGTGGCGCTGAATGCCCTCGTTAGCGCAGTACGACGCGAATTCAGCCGCCGTGAATTCGCCGCCGTTGTCGGTGTGCAGCACGCGCAGCTTGCGGCCGCACTCCGCCTCCGCAGCAGCCTGCACGCGTCTGATGGCGTCCGCAGCTTCTCCCTTGCCGCCGAGGACCATCACCCACATGTAGCAGGAGAGGTCGTCGACGAGCAGCAGGAAGTAGCGTCGTCCTCCCGGTGTGGTCGGTGTCACCGGGCCACACAAGTCCCCGTGCACAAGCTCGAGCCTCTCCTTGGCTCGAAAGCTCGCCCGCTGGGGAAAAGGGAGTCGCCTCTGCTTCGTCAACACGCAGACGTCGCAGAGCTGCTCCACATGGTCGAGGCACGGCAGGCCTCGCACCATCTCCGTGGCACTGAGCCGCTTCAGGGCCTCAAAGTGAAGGTGCCCGAAACGCTTGTGCCATTGCCACGCCTCGTCGTCCCGACGAGCAGCGAGACAGAGGGGTTGTGCCACCTGCACGTTAAGGACGTAGAGTCGATTTGCGCTTCTGGATACCTTGGCAAGAAGGCGACGACGACGATCCCAAATCCTCATGACTCCGTCCTCAACCAGCACGCGCGAACCGTTCTCATCCAGCTGTCCCAAGCTGATGATGGAGTTCCTCAACGCGGGGATGTAGTAGACTCCGGTGAGCAGCCTGTGCTCACCAGACACGGCGGTGAAGATGATGGAGCCGACGCCCTTGATCTCCACGCCGGAGGCATCCCCAAACTTGACGGAGCCTCGGACGCTAGAGTCAAGCTCGGTGAAGAACTCCCGTCGACCGGTCATGTGATGGGTGGCGCCGGTGTCGAGGCACCACCCGTCAGTCTTGTCGTTGCCGGAGCTGTCGCCGAGGAGGGCGTGTGCTTTTGGCTCGTCAAGGTGGAGGAGAGCCGCTGCGGCCGATGCCGCTGGAGGTAGCTCGATGCTGGCATGTGCCATGAACAGAGCCGGCTCCTCCTCCTCCGCCTGTGCGACGTGGGCCTGGCCGCGTCGTGGTTGTCGACAATCCTTGGCCCAATGGCCAAGCTAGCCGCAATTGCGGCAGGCGTCGTCTCGTGCCGGCTTGTGCCTGCCGGCGGCGCCGCCCTGGGCGCCTCCGCGGGCATCACCCTCGGCACGTCCTCGCGCCCCGGCCTGGGTGTCTCTGCGCGCCTTGCGTGGCTTGCCACGCTTGCGGCCGCCTGTCGCGGAAGAAGGCTCCCCCTTCCTCCGGTCACCTTGGCTGGCAAGCCATTACTCCCTAGTGAGAAGGAGCTTCCCGCCAGTGGTGATGGGCCCCGAGAGGGACTGTGGCTCATCGCTGTCGACGACCTTGAGGCGACCTATCGCCTCCTCGATCGACATCGTGGAGAGATCCAGCAGAGACTCGATCGAGCGAGCCATCTGCTTGTACTTCTCGGGGACGCAGCGGAAGAGCTTTTCGACAGCTCTCTCCTCGCCGTAAGTGTCGTCGCCGAATTGCACCATCTTCTGCAACAGAGTGTTGAGACGGAGAGCAAAGTCATCAACGTCCTCACCTGGCTTGAAGGCCAGGTTCTCCCACTCCTTGCGAAGTGCCTGCAGTGTGGACTTGCGGGCGCGGTCGCTGCCGATGCGTGCCGCAGCGATGGCGTCCCAAGCCTCCTTGGCAGTCCGCTTGCTGGTAAGCGAGAACTGCATCTCGGGCGGGACTGCAGCGATGAGAGCATCCAGCGTCCGTCGATCTAGGTCGTAGTCGACATCGCCGTACCGGACTGCCTCCCACATGTGCCGCACCTGGAGCTTTACCCTCATCACCGCAGCCCACTCGACGTAGTTGGTCTTGGTGAGGGTAGGCCACCCACCGCCGGGACCGACGTCTCTGACAACAGCCTGGAGCCCGTGGTAACCACGGTACCGATCCGGGGAGAGAGAGCCACGCTGCCTGTGAAGGCCGCGCTCTCCATCGACCCGTCGGTACCGATCCGGGGAGAGAGAGCCATGCTGCCTGTGAAGGCCGCGCTCTCCATCGACCCGTCCGCCACCGTTGCCGTGCGCGCCTCCTCCAGGAGCGCCGTCGCCGTGCGCGCCTCCTCCAGGAGCGCCAACGGCGCGTCCGCGCCTGTCTGGGCTGCCGCCGCGCTCATGGGCGTGCGCGGCTGCCCCAGGAGCGCCACCGGCGCGTCCGCGCCTGTCTGGGCTACCGCCACGCTCGTGGACGTGCGCGGCTGCCCACTGCGCCGCCCGCGCTCGCGCTGCCTCCCTCCCTAGCAGCTCGAGGTCCGCGTCGGCGGTGTCGTCAGCGGAAATGGAGCTGCCGATGCTGCCGCGCAGAGCCTCGACCTCCGCTGTCGCCGCACGCGCTGCATTCGCCGCCGCCGCTGCCTCCGCCTCCGCTCTGGCTGCTGCCAGCTCCGCCGCTGCCAGCCTCGACGCCCTTGCCGCCGCCGCAGCGGTCTCTGCCGCCGCTCGCTCGCGTTCCTCTGCCGCGGCAAGTTCGGCCTCCTGCCGACTCCGCGTGCTCGAGGCGACCGAGCGCTGAGACTGCCCTGCGGACATGACGCGCTACCGGGGGGCTGCTGCGTGGGGAGAGGGCTGCTTCAGACGAGCTAGGAGAGGAGTGAACAGGAGCGGCCGGAGGAGCTGCTGCTGCCAACAGCTGGGGCTGTTGTGGGGCTGGGAGAGAAGATGAGCAAGAGATGCTTAGGCTATAGGATAATACGGCTCTGATACCAGTTGTTAGTCGCTGAATTTTCACTCTTGGTAGTAGGAGAATTCTTACTCTCATCGAGAGAGGATGACACTAGGAGTTGGGGCAATTTTCTTGTCTATTTCTCACACAAGCTCACACAAATGCCATACCAACCTGAGGGGTTGGGGTTACATATTTATAGGCTGCTAGCCAGCCAAGCATATGCTAAGATGCTAGTCTAAGATGCTAATATGCTGTCCTAGCTAAGATGCTGTCCTCTAGTCTAAGATGCTGTCCTAAAAACAGAAAAAACAGCCACAAGGACCATGACCATGTGAGCATCATAGCCCCACAAAGACCAGCCACACATGAGACTTATCCATCAGGTTTTCTCTGTGTTCTAAGATTAGTTTGCATATTATAATGTTCTTAGATATCTGTTGCTGATTCTATTCATCTTGAGGTAGCCACAATTATAGACACTTATTCAAGATCTATCTTTCATGACATCATCAAATTTGCCTTGATAGTGCATTTTTTTTAACCTTTAGTTGTTAATATATTTTTTCTAAAAAGGTTGGTCAAAGTTAAGGAAGTTTGACTTAGGACATAGCTAAAGTGAACTTTTGGACATGTTGATGAACTAGAGAAACTAAATTACGATGGCTTCGTCTCCCACCCCTTCCCCTCCCGACGTCTCGTCTCCCCCAAACCCCATGACGGCGGTCACTCAGAGCCCGGCGGCCACCTCCGCCGTGACGGCCACCTTCTTCCTCCACTCGCGTGATTCCCTCTTGTCTCATGCAGCGCCCTTCTTCCTCCGCTCGCGTGGTCGGTCTAAGCAAGAACGCTGGAGCGATGACAATCTTGACAGCCTCGGGTCCTCTGGCTCTGATGGCTGCCCTTCCTACCACGTCGTAATCTCGTCTTTGGCTCCAGCATCGTCTGCTGCTTTGGCGGCGCACGTTTCAGCGAGTGGTTCGGCTTCTGGAGGAGACGACGTGGTAGCTGCCGACGTTGGGGCCAGGCCCGCCCCAACGTCGTCCTGCTGTCCCGCGTGGTCGTCCGGATTCGTGGGGGGTTCAGCGCCATAGCCGGCGTGCGACTTGTCCTCCCCGACGTCCAGTCCCTTCCAACCTGGTCGGGAAGTGTTTCAACTGCTTCTCCACCACGCACTCCGCAGCCCAGTGCCGCCAAAGAACTCGGTGCTCCGCTGCAGGTCCCTGGGGCATCGATCTTACGTGTGCCCTGGTGTGGCCTCATCAACGAAGCGTGTTACTGTTTGGTGGCAGGTTCCAACAGCCAGGCGCCAGCTGTCGCTACCCTCCCGCAACGGTCTTCTCCGGCGGCATGGCGTGTGGCGTGGCTGACGTGGCTGTGGTGGGGCATGACACTGCCCCTCCGCCAAGGCGAGTCTCCGTGTGGCAGCGCATCTCTCCGATCTCGGTGCCGGCCGATGCCAACCCCCCGCAACCGTCCCTCCCGGCGGGCATGCCGCGTGGCGTGGCTGGCACTGCCGCGGCGCCTCAAGGGAGCTCTGCGGGCATGGCCAATGACATGGCAGCGCATGATTCCGGAGGTGTTTTGGATGCCTAGGTGGGGCGACGCCAGCATCGTCGGCCGCACTTCCACCGGCGTGCAAACCAGGGGCATTTCGGATCACCCCCGGCTACAGAAGCCTTGAATGAAGCCTCCTCAGAAGCGGCTCCTATGAATTCCCCAGCGCCTGAGCAGCTTCCGTGCATCATCAACTGGACTGACCGCATCGCTAGGGTTGAGGAAGACCTTACACACGCGGTGATTGTGACGGTCATTGGTGATGAGCCCTTCGCCGAGGTGAGTGTGGTTGCGGTGGCGATCGCTGCCCGGTTGGATGTCGCGGCAAATTCTTTGGTGCTTCGTCGTGCCTCTGCTTCAAGCTACCTATTAGTCCTTCCCAACCTTGACTTGGTGGATTCTCTGGTTGGACTCCGACAGCCGCTCCGTGCCTCCAACTTCAGCCTGTTGTGCAAGAAGTGGAGCAGGCTGGTGGGTGCATCTGGGAAGGTTCTGCCATGGCTGATCGACGTTGAGCTCCACGACATTCCTGCCCATGTGTGGGAGACCTCCACTGCGGAACAATTGCTGAGCCCTCATGCCTCGATTCAGCGTGTGCTCCCAGACACTCTGAACCTGACGGACTTGTCTGTTTTTCGCTGCTCGGCATGGTGCTCGGATCCCTCTCTGATTCCACGTTCCAGGAAGTTGTGGGTCACTGAGCCGCTGGTCGCTGTTGTGGAGGAGCCGTCGGTATAGCGCGTGCTGGCTTATGATGTTGTCATTCGATTCTCAGTCCTGCTTCGCCCTGATGGTTCTGCGGCAGGTCCGCCCCCACCGCCGGAGGACGGCGATGACCAGGGTGCTTCGGCGCGGCGACGACGACATTTACGCTCTCCTTCGCCACCAGTGACCCTCTGACCCAAGTCTTGCTACGGATGGCGCGTCCGGCGTGTCCGGTGCAGGGCGTGGGCCTGACCGGCTGCGGGGGGCCTAGCTGCGGCCTTTCCGGAGCCGGTTGTCGATTCCCAGGCGGCCATTGATGTCCCACGAGAGCTCCCAAGCGTCGGGCTCCTCAGCATTAAGTCTCCTACAAGGTCGTTCCTGTCATCGAGGGCGAGGGGGCGGCCGCTGTTTGTGTCTCGAAGATGCTGGTTGGTGGAAGCCCATCCGTTGCCGCTGCCTTCTCTTCGGACGAGGCAGACCCTTCTGTAATCTCGCCCACCCTGGTGCGCTTTGAAGTCGAGAAGGAATTTACTCTCCCCTGGGCCGGTGGCGGAACGAGTTCGGAAGACAACCTTGTTGTGGATTTGGGCTTGAAGTCTTGGCCCTGTCCCTCGCATACTCCTGGAGATGAGGACGGGATGGGCTGTGTTGGCGCGACGGCGTTACCGGCCTCACCACGATCCCCTCTCCTCTTTCCCACTGACGAGGCAACGGAGGAGCCGGCCTCACCGCAATCTCCTTCGTCCCCAATACTGGAGTTCAACCTTCTGGTCACCCCGCCGCTGCAGTCCAAGATCCCAGCGAGCCGCTCCAAGTCTACTCCAGGCGCCGCCCCCTGCCACTGCTCGCGTGGACCAGCTCAATCCGTGACGGCCTCGCCGGCGGAGGAAATGGCTGCAGCTCCAATGGCTCCAACCCCTGTCCTTCCCCTTGCCGCGGATGTGGTAGCTGCTTTCACGGCTCCGTCCTCGGCTATTTTGGTGGAGGAGCCTGCTACCTCCCTGGCCGGGGTGGGGGGGGGGGGGGGGGGGGGGGGGGGAGGGGATTTGGATCCTGAGTCTGGGCGCCCGTCTCTAGCGCTGGACGTGGTAGCCCCTTCGGCAATCCCGCTAACGACTGAGAGCTCCACTCCCCTTCCTGATGCCCGGGCTGCCTTCATCAACAAGCTTGCTCGGCGCGCAGCAGGCCTCCTCCCCGCCCCGGCCATCAACAAGCACCGAGGCAAGACCGTACCGCCGGGTGACACCCCACGGCGTAGCCGTCGTCTAGCTGGTGTGAAGGCAGAATTTGGTCTTAATGACGTGGGGAGAAGGACGAAGAAGAAGGCAATGAGGACTCTAGAACTCATTGAAGAGCATGAAGGTATTAATCAACAGGCCCTGGATGATTATGCAAAGCTGTTTGGGCAGCCTCTCCCAGGCTCTGTCTGCACTTTTCAATTGGTCCCTCCCTGAAGATTTTGGTGAGGGAGAGGGTGGTGGTGAGATGTTGGCTTAAGCCATCAGGTGTCAGTGTGTCTTTTATTTGGTCGTTTTGACAATTTGTGCTTAATGGATCCTTCCAAAATTCTGAATTGGAATGTAAGGGGCTTAAATTCTTCTTCCAGACAAGACTCCTTGCGCTCGCTTGTGGACTCTTCGCGGTCGGATATCGTTTGTGTTCAGGAACATGTCTCGAAGGGTTGTTCTTTCAGCTCTAGGGTCTGATTTCTCAGAGTTTGCTGCTGTCCCCTCTGCTGGAGCTAGTGGAGGCATTCTGATTGCCTGGAAACGTCATATCGGTGTTTCAGGAGTTTAGAGGATTGACAATCACAGTGTAACAATTCAGTTTGCCGCTGATGACGGGCAAGCGTGGTGGCTAACCTGTGTTTATGGGCCACAAGGTAACGAGGAAAAAATCCAATTTCTGCAGGAACTAAGTGATATTCGAGCAGCATGTCCGGGGCCATGGAAGATTGCTGGCGATTTCAATTTAATCTATAAGAATGAGGATAAGAACAATGCTAATCTCAACAGGGCCATGATGGGTCGCTTCAGAAGGTTTATCAATGATCTTGCTCTCAAGGAGATTCCATTGCATGGCCGCAAATTTACATGGTCAAACCAGCAGGTTTCCCCTACTCTGGTGAAGTTGGATAGAGTTCTCTGCACTGTGGACTGGGAGGACAAATTTCCTAATTGCCTGCTACAGAGTTTATCTTCGGATGATTCAGACCACTGCCCTCTTTTACTTGGCCTACGGGATAATAATCCGGGTCATAGCAGATTTCACTTTCTTTTTGGCTCAAACTTGATGGTTTTCAGGAAGCCATCTCCTTGGCCTGGGCCTCTATTCCTAGTTGGTTATTGCCCCTTCATAACCTTGGACAAGAAATTTAAGGCTGCCACCAGAGGACTACAGAGCTGGAGCGACAAAGTGGTCGGTCAGGTGAACTTCCAGATCGCTTTGGCTAGGGAAATTCTCCACCAGTTTGAGATTGCCCAAGACAGCCGTCAGTTATCCCCGGGGGAATTATGGCTTAAAAACAACCTGACAAAGCACAGCTTAGCTCTAGCATCCCTCCAGCGAACAATTGCTCGGTTGCGTTCAAGGATCAGTTGGCTCCGTGACGGTGATGCAAATACGAAGCTCTTCCACCTTCGTGCTCGTCACCGGAAAAGGAAGAATTTTATTGGAAAAATTGTTGTGGGTGATCAGATTTGCACTAGCCATGAGGATAAGGCAGCAGCTATTGATGACTTCTATGAAAATCTGTTGGGTAAGTGTACTGGCAGGGAGTACAATATCAATTTAACTGAGTTGGGAATCAATACACATGACCTAGCTGATCTCGAGCTCCCTTTTAGTGAAGAAGAAGTGTGGAATACAATTAAAAATTTACCCTCAGATAAAGCTCCCGGGCCAGACGGCTTCATGGAACGTTTTTATAAGGCTTGCTGGCCCATCATAAAGGATGAAATTATGGCGGCAGTTTCAGCAGTTTGGAACAGAAAGTTTGTGAATTTTGGCGTTCTCAACTCGGCATATATCACTCTTCTCCCTAAAAAAGGATGGTGCTGATCAGCCTAAAGATTTCCGACCCATAAGTCTGGTACATAGCTTCGCCAAGTTAATCACAAAAATGCTAGCAAACCGTCTCGCTGTTCGGCTACAGCAAATGGTCTCTCCTATTCAGAGCGCCTTCATAAAAGGGCGATTCATACAGGATAATTTCATGATGGTTCAGCAGACGGCAAGGTTTCTTCATCAACAAAAGCAACCTCGGATTCTTCTCAAGTTAGATATATCAAAGGCCTTTGATTCCGTGTCTTGGCCTTTTCTTCTGGAGGTATTGCAGCAGCTTGGTTTTGGGCGATTATGGAGAGATATCATCAGTGGACTTGCTCTCCTCGTCATCAACCCAAGTTCTTGTAAATGGGGTGCCCGGTGATCATATCCGCCACCAGCGAGGATTATGGCAAGGTGATCCCCTTTCCCCCATGCTCTTCATCTTGGTAATGGATGTGTTGGGGCACATGATTACTAAAGCCGCCAATGAAGGCCTGTTGCTGCCCCTGTCAACAAGAGCCTTGCAGCACCGTATTTCTATTTATGCTGATGATGTGGCTCTCTTTCTCTGCCCGGAGGCCTGGGGATATCTCTACAATTATGGATATCCTTAATCTTTTCGGAGAGGCTTCTGGGCTCAAGACAAATCTGCAGAAAAGTAATGTGCTGCCAATCAGATGTGGTGAGTTGGAGCTTGCTGCTATACAGAACTTGCTGCCCTGCCCACTCTCTGATTTCCCATGCAAATACTTGGGTGTTCCCCTCTCTCTTAGAAAACTAACTAAAGAACAAGTGCAGCCCATTATCGACCGCATTGCAGATCAATTTCCAGGCTGGAAGGCAGACCTAATGACAAGGGCTAGAAGAAGAGTACAAGTACAATCAGTTCTCACTGGAATGATCATTTACTTGGCTATGGCCTTTGATTTTCCTCCATGGGCTATCAAAGCAGTGGACAAAATTCGGCGTAGTTTTCTTTGGAGGGGTCGTAAAGATGCAAAATGTGGACATTGTCTTGTGGCTTGGGTCAAAGTTTGTCGCCCACCGGAGCTTGGAGGCCTGGGAATTTCAGATCTCAAAACTCTTGGCTGGTCCCTCCTCATGAGATGGGTTTGGCTGCAGAAAACAGAGCCTCATCGTCCTTGGGCTGCTCTCCCATTCCATGTGCCTGAGCAAGTGAGAGCCTTCTTCTCAGTGGCAGTAATTTCTGGAATTGGAGATGGTGCAAATACCCTTTTCTGGACAGATCGGTGGATCCATGGGCAATGCATTGCAGACCTTGCGCCTCGACTTGTCGTGGCTATTCCTAAAAGGTGGGTTAAGCGGCGCACTGTCCGGGACGCCCTCACTAACCGGGCATGGATTTCGGACATACAAGGAGCTCTCACAGTTGGTGTGATTGTTGACAACCTTTATTTATGGGATATATTGCTGAATTTTCAGCTGCAACCAGAAGTTGAGGATAAACACCTATGGAGGCTCTCTTCTAATGGACAATACTCAGCTAAATCGGCATATGAAGGTTTCTTCTTAGGTTCTACTCTTTTTGGCCTGTGGGAAAGGATATGGAAATCATGGACGCCGCCCAAATGCCTGCTTCTTTGTGTGGCTGGTCGCGCACAACAAGTGTTGGACGGCTGATCGTCTAGCACGCCGTGGGCTACCTCATCCGGAGTTCTGCCCCCTTTGTGACCAAGAAGAGGAAACTATCGACAACCTCCTTGTCCATTGTGTGTTCGCAAGAGTCTTTTGGTTCAATCTATTCAGACAAGTCGGTCTTCAGGCCTTGTCCCCTCAGCCTACAGACTTATCCTTCCATGCTTGGTGGGAGAAAGCTAGCAGCACTGCTGGTGGGTTGATGAGGCAAGGAATTAATTCTCTCGTTATGCTCGGAGCTTGGGCTTTATGGAACCATTGCAATGGGTGTCTTTGATGGAGCAGCCCCAAACCTCGCTGGCGCGCTGATCTTAGCCGGCGAGGAGCGCCGTTTGTGGTCTATGGCAGGGGCTCGAGGGCTATCATTCCTAACTGCCCTCCTCCCTGGTAGTTAGTTAGAGTGTTTAGCTCAGTTTTTTGGTCACCTTGTGTGTTTTCCCGGGCGCGAATGTAACTTCTTCAACTCGTGGGGCGTGAGTGCGTGCGTGTGTTTGGTGTTTGTGGGGTTGTTTGGGCTCTTGCCCTTTTCTCTTCTTAATATAATGATGCGCAGCTCTCCTGCGTTTTCGAGAAAAAAAAGTGAACTTTTGGAACAGAGGGACTAATGGTCACAGCATCACGCAAAATGGTCGAAGATAATGTCGGCTCAATAAACATCCTCTAGTTGAGTCATGTCTCAATACGTACCAATACCTTTTTTTTACTTTTAATCCTACTTTTTCTCTTGGTGGGCTTCATCTGTAACCTACCCAACTTGCATGGGATAAAAAAAGAGAGCTTATTTTGTTGTTTTAGATGCGTCCTGACATCATATGCTCTTGTACTCTAGGATCTAGGCACCTTCTGTTGGTTACTTCTATTTCAAACATAGGGGCTTTCTATTGCTCTTAGCACTATTGTTTTAGCCTCATTCTAGCACCACAGTATTTAAGAGATTACACCAAACAATTCAATGGCTAGCCATTTTCCTTTTTCTTTTACAAATATACCTATGATGTTTTGTGTTGCTTCAGTTTTATTTGAGAAAACAATTTATTCTAATTTGTGAACAGGACAACAAATACAGAAATATCTTGAAGCAGTAGAAATGTATTCTCAGTTGGGATTGCGAACCTTATGTTTGGGGTGGCATGACTTAAAAGAAAGTGAATATAAGGAATGGTCCAAAAACTTTCAAGAGGCTAGCTGCTCATTGGACAATAGAGAGGTACTTTTTCTGGTTTAATCATTTTCCTTTAACCTTATTAGTTCTGTCATTTATCTCACCAACTCTTACTCTACTGTTGGCTAATGTTACTGTACTTCATTATATACAGTTTAAAATTGCTGAAGTTTGTCACAGCTTAGAGCGAGACCTTCATATTCTTGGTTTTACTGCTATAGAGGATTGTCTTCAGGTATACCTTGATCATTAATTACTGTCTCTAAGACTAACAACCAGTGGAAACACCTATAGCAATTTTACACTTGCTACCTTGCCTCATAGATTCTTCTGGCTGGCAGGATGGTGTGCCTGAAACCATTAAATTGTTGAGGAATGCTGGAATTAATGTGTGGATGCTAACTGGCGATAAGCAAAATACAGCAATTCAGATTGGACTTCTCTGTAACCTCATAACCTCTGGTACTGTACTATTGCGAGACATTTGGTATCCTTTAAATTTAGCCAGTGGCCATTTGCAACTAACAATACGAGTTGCCTTTTGCAAATGTTTTCTCCACTGGTCTATTGCAATTTCTTGTCCTATCACAGCATCCCTTTGACATTACTCTGTTGTACCCAAATGCCGAGCTCTAAGTTACAAATAGATGATACTTTTTCAGAGTCTTCTGTTAAACTTGGTGATATATGAGTAAAAGAAATTTAAAAAGTTACCATCTTATTTGTACTCTGCATTCTAGCTTAGTGACATTATGCATGAAATAGATGGTGAGTAATTGTTTGGTTGTTCCAGGATGTCATCACATGGTGGTTCTGAAGAAACTCATGCAACAGCTGTGCATATTTCATTTTATTGTTTTTTATTGTGGGACCACACACAGACCTATTTTGTGATGTATAAGCACTAATGCATCTGATATCTTTCTAGTCATGAAGTTATGTTCTTCGCATGAGCTGTTTTGGTCTGCTACATGGTTATACTACTTGATGTTAACTATTTAGTAAAAAAAAAATTATATTTATCGACCTGTTAGTGAGATCATCACTTAATATCTCACTCCTTCAGAGCCCAATAGTCAATTGTTGTCTATCAGTGGGAAAACTGAGGAGGACATACTAAGAAGCCTGGAGAGGGCATTATTAATTATGAAGAATACATCCGAAACAAAGGTATATATATTGGATTCAAGTAATTAGAACTTCAACAAGTATTTATCATCCCTTTCTGCTTTTCAGAATGGATATTCAGCTTTAGCACGAGTCAGTCAGATACAGAAATGATGCTTTGCATCGAACATACTTCCCTTTCCTATTTGTAGGCTCTAGAGGATTTTTCCCTGTCCTTTATTCTGTTTGAACTATCTGAACCATATTTGTATCGTATTTTTTAGAATGTTCCTCTTGAGCAAACAAAGAAACTGAGACTATGTTCGATTCTAGATGATGGATTCTTTGTTTGTTAAGCTTGAGTTGAGTGCCTCCTCTTAATATGCTTATGCAGGACCTTGCATTTGTTTTGGATGGTTGGGCACTCGAAGTAATTCTAAAGCATTCCAAGGAGTCTTTTACTAGGTTGGCGATGCTGTCAAAAACAGCAATATGCTGTCGGATGACACCTTTGCAGAAAGCACAGGTTTACCTTTTGTTGTTTATCATCGTTTTTTAATGTACCATTTGACCTGTACATCAATCCTTAACAAGTGAATGGTCATCAATCTGCATAGATCATGGTTTTGTACCAAGATATTGGATGGCCTGTTACAGAGAAAATAATGTACGGGAGACCGCTAGGTTGAGTATTGTGCATGCAGCTTAATATATTCTGTTCAGAAGTACAGATAGTCTTGTCATGGACCTTTGTCTGTTTCTTTTGATCTATCTTGAAACATGACATATGGTATTGTTATATAGCTGTTGGTTGGATAAAATTATGTTGTTTGCATTTGTGCAGCTTGTTGCTATCCTAAAATCGGCTGGCTACCTAACTCTAGCAATTGGCGATGGTGGTAATGATGTTAGAATGATTCAAGAGGCTAACATTGGAGTAGGGATTAGTGGTAGGGAAGGACTGCAAGCTGCAAGAGCTGCTGATTATAGCATTGGGAGTAAGCACACTTCTAGTTGGCACAGATAAATTCTATTTACTTCCAAATATCTAGAAACCTGATTTAATGGTTTTGCTAGCTGGTACAGAAATAGCATATTAACCGGCTTCAAACAAGTGCAGACTTCTTTTTTGTCCATTCTCGATGCATTAGTGATTTCAATCTTGCTTATCCATCCAAAAAGGGTACCATTTGCAAGATGAAAATGGTTGCAATTATCCTTTTATTTTATTACCCTTTATGCACTTCACCTCCAAATTTCATTATGTATTATTCTCTTTTTGCAGAGTTCAAGTTTCTTAAGAGGTTGATACTAATTCATGGGCGCTATTCATACAATCGAACAGCATTTATTTCACAGTACTCCTTCTACAAGTCACTTCTTATATGCTTTATACAGATTCTGTGAGTCTATTCCTTCTAATGCTTGTGCCATTGGCTGCATTTTTCATTACAAGCTTATGCTACTGCTTGGCACTTTGGCATGGGTTTTGTGGGTACAACTGCTCACTTGAATCCCCTGTTAGGTTTGCCTTTTTGTCGGGGCTATCTGGGACTAGCTTATTCAACTCAATTAGCTTGATGGCTTATAACGTTTTCTATACAAGTCTACCCGTGATGACTATAATCTTTGACAAGGATATCTCTGAAACAACAGTTATGCAGTACCCCCAGATTTTACTGCATTCTCAAGCTGGGAGGTAATATAATTTTACCTTTAGTTGCCTTTGATATTTGTGGTAACTTCTTGTAAACATACCATAAAGCTTATGTGCATAAGTTTTGCTCATATGAGTAGTTCCGTCATCTTGCCAGGCTTTTAAATCCCACTACATTTTGTGGATGGTTTGGGTGCTCACTATATCACGTAAGATAATGCATTTCTCTGTTCCTTTGTTATTTTTTATCTGGAATTGGCACATCGCACATCTTAGTGAGGTGCAACTTTGGGATTATTGAAGGTGATCAGGGAGTTATTCCGTTCAAGTATCTTGTTCTGGTAGCAATTAGTGCAATATCTGATGCGCACATTACTTGTCTAATGATTGATTACCTTCTTACTTTACAACTTTTGTTCTCTGATAGACATGGGCATGCAGATTCACTTATGGGTAGATATATAGTATTATAAGTATATGCTGTGTACACAGTTGCTTCATCACTGCGTCTAGTGCAAATTATAATTCGATCTTTTAATCTTGCTGTATGTGAGATATGAATTTGAATGACCTCATTTGTGCCTTCCACTGCATAGGCCTGTAGATGCATTTTGATTTTTTTTTCTCTTTCATGAAACTGTTATGGTGCAAGCGGTAGAGTCTTACCGCCTGTGACCGGAAGGTCCCGGGTTCGAGTCGCGGTCTCCTCGCATTGCACATGCGAGGGTAAGGCTTGCCACTGACACCCTTCCCCAGACCCCGCACAGAGCGGGAGCTCTCTGCACTGGGTACGCCCTTTTCATGAAACTGTTATTGTTCAATTTCAGGCACTCGTCATTTTCTTCATTACAATATGTGCCTACTCAGATGAGAAAAGTGAGATGCAGGAACTCTCAATGGTAGCACTGTCCGGATGTATTTGGTTACAGGCTTTTGTTGTTACAATGGATACAAAGTAAGTTTTCATCAGGTTGCAACGGATACATCAGAAATAATTTATTCATTCATGTAGATGAAATGTTACTGTTCTATTTCCTTCAGCTTATTTGGTCCACATGTATCTAGGCTGACATTGTCTTCTGGGTCTTCAGCTCATTCACTTACCCGCAAATCCTTCTCATCTGGGGAAACTTTGTGGCCTTCTACATGATCAACTTAATACTCAGTGCCATCCCAAGTCTTCAACTGTACACTATCATGTTCCACCTGTGTAGCCAACCTTCATACTGGATCTCCATGGCTGTAAGTCCGACTATTGTCTAACCATACTTTATACCGTGACAACTACAGCTTTGGCCTGACCCTTATTCATTCCACTGTCCACCGAATGATGGAAACATCTTGTCCCTCCCAGCTGACGGTTGCAGTAGGAATGGGACCGGTGGTGGCTTTCAGATACTTCAAGAACCTGTATCAGCCAAGCGCCATTAACATACTTCAGCAGATCGAGCAGAGCAATGGATCTATCCAAACTTCTGGAAATCTGGAGTCGGCGAGAGCCAATCTCCTTAATCTACTGACTGGTTCACGTAAAAACAGGGATTCTTATTATCACCCTCTGCTTTCAGATTCAGCAGAGTCTGCTAGAACTGACTAGGCTTTCCGTACTAGCAAGACAGTCATACAGACGGCAAAACAGTGACCTGTAACAGAATTATGCTTATATACTCAAAATATTTCGTCAGGGTCAAAGCTAATAATTGGTTTTTTTCAAGTACTGACGTAACCTTGGTTCCCGTCAGATGTAATACGTTCATGTAGCAATATTGCCGTTGTTTCTCAAGTTCTCATGGAACGGAATCGATCAAGATTATTGCTTAGCATCTTGACAGTGTTAAGTTCCAAGCTGCGGATAATTCGACCATATTTCTCAGTCTGCCCTGTGGCACCGTCTGTCCTGTCGGCTGTTGCACGCACTCCTCCCCGCCTGTTTGAATTGCTGCTTGGGCGAGGCACAGCTCCGATTTTGACTCCTCCGCGCCTGTTTGAATTGCTGCTGCTTGGGGTACGCACAGCTCTCAGGCGTCCGATTTTGACTCTAGGAGCGCCTGTCACGATGCTGCTTGGGCCAGGCACAGCTCTCACACGTCCGATTTTGACTCTAGGAACGCCTAAGTACTCGAAATCTAACGTCTAGCTTTACCACACTGCCATCCAAACAGACCCGGGCAAATCTTCTATGCCAACGGCCCAACTTTCCGCTGCGGTCAGGGCCCCGGGTTGCGCAGCGCAGCGATGGATTTGCGTCTGGAAACAGAGGTGCCGGTCTACCACGACTCCCGCCTCGCTGCGCCGGCCGCCGAGCCAAGTAACTCCCGTCCTGACCCTAACGGCGAATTCACCCCGCGGAGCTCGCGGCGTCCTCTACATGGTACCGTCGCTATGGCTGTGCCTGTGCACATGTTTGTATAGACTCGATGGGTTCAATTGTATTTTCACTCAAACTAATGGTATCCCTGATGCTTGAACTAACGAGTCCATTTGTCGTAACTAAAACATACTATTCCCTGCAGAAGTGGCAGCGTTTCTTTGTCTTATTGACACCTTCATGCAGTTTATATGCTACAGAGAAGGGTTGGATCTAGTACATACAGGTGACTATCATGTTCACTAGTTGGTCAAATAAAATTTCACACATATTCCCTGTGCCATGTATACATTTTGGATCACGGATTTCAGTATGGCCCTTTTATCTGTAGTATGCAAGGAGGTGCAAAAGGCTCCAGTAAGCTATATGTGTCCGTTTTCTACAAGGGTATAATTGAACTCTGATGAGGACATCAACACCGATCATACATCCACGCCGTCCACGCCGACACCTGCTGGTCCTATTACCCGTGCTCGTGCTCGAACACTTAATTATCAAGTGAGTTCCTTCTTGAGCTCTTGTACATCCTGTTTAGATCTTGGAGACACGTGCACTCTTGTTTTGATTAGGAATCAAGGAGAAGACCGAAAGGGAAAAGGACTCGCGTAGGCTGGATTCGGACTGCAGCACACCTCCAACTTGCGACGGTCGCCACGGTTACATACAGAGTCGGATTGGGGTGATTCTGGACTTGTTGGAAAGCTAATAAAGTCTACTTTCATACGGATCTGACCTCATACTCATACCTGCTCATAAACGGCGTCAACAGCCCAAAAATCACCGAGAGGTCTATTCTGTCCAGGGTGCTGCGCCACCTTAAGTTAGCCCAATGGGCTTGTATCGTTTAGAGTCCAGTAGGGACGCGTCCTAGGGTTGGAGCACGACCCAAACTCTCTTGTGGTCGTCCTCCACATGTCATATACCCCTTAGCCGCCACCAGGAATACTTGGGTTTTGTTTAGATCAAGTTTAGCCTTTGCTACTTGCTTGTAGGCGCGCGTGCTGATCTAGCCGCCCGTCTCCTTGTCTTCGGAACCCCACTCAAAATAAGATTCAGTTTGAGGCTTTCAATTCCATCTTGCAAATTCCGTGCTTGTTTCCTTGTTCTTGCTAGTTCTTCGATTGCTTGCAGGACGGGAGCCCTAGTGGCTGGTTGTCGCGCTCCACAAGATCGTGACGGCCTTTGGAGGTGGTGTATCGGTTGCTAAGGCGCGGTCTTGGAAGGCTGTAGTCGGGCCGTGAACGTCATCTCCATCCACCAAATCGAGTGATCTCACGCCTCTCATCGAAAGATCGTCCATAAACCCTAGCGGGTTCATATCAATTGGTAATCAGAGCAATGTTTATCGGTGAGAGACTTGTAATTCTTCGCTGTTTTTATTTTTCCTACAGTCCAAAAAAGCCAAAAAAATAGTAGATTAGTTTCCTACAATCCTATAGACCTTTGGGCCGTGGCTAGTGCTACCTAGTTAGGGCTTGTTGAGTCGTCGGTTGCATCGGTTGTGTCAAGTTGCTGGTCTTAGTTTTAGTCCTTTAGAGTTTTGAGTTCTTGTCACGTTCTATCACAACACGCGCTATCATATAGTCTCTCTGTTGGCCGAATCCAAGTAGGGTTTGAAGTTTGAATCGGACAAGGAATCGGCTGTTCCTCTCTATTGGCCGAATCCAAGTAGGTTTTCAAGTTTGAGTCGGATCAAGGAATCGGGTATTCCTCGCTGTTGGCCAAAGTCCGAGTAGAATTGGAAGTTCCAATCGGACGAGGAATCAGTTCACCCTGTGCTACAAATATCAAATGAAGCACGCAGCAAGTATTCATATCTAAACGAGTGGCTTACTCTAGAGAGAGAGAGAGTATCTTTTTTTTACTGGAATACCCCTGCCCTTTCGGAAAAAGTGTGTGCTGAGTTACTCTTTGGGAGTGTCTTGTTCATATAATCAGTTTTGAGTGCCCCTGAAAAAAAAAGAAAAAAAAATATTCAAAAAAAAAGAAAGAAAAAAAAGAGAAAGAAGCAAAAGAAAAGAAGAGAAAGGGGCTGATCTTAGAGATTTTTTTTCGTTCACTTTGGGTGGTGTGTTGTGCTCTCCTTTGTGTCTAGGCTCGCGTCTCTAGCACGGTCTAGACTAGGACCAGCACAGTACCGCCGGTTGAACGATTATTCAGCTTGCTTTTTGTAACTAACGTGGTGCTAGTTCGTTCCTTGTTTCAGCCCACCTATAGCTCCACATATTCTACAGCTTGACAGGTCTCGTGCTGCGGCACCGATACACTTCATCCATTGCTGCAGACTTGTTGGTAGACGACCCCTCCTGTCGAGCAAGGTAAGAACTGGTAAGAACTTGTGTAACGGGTGGAGAGTGAGCGACTTGCTGTAGCTACATCCTAGTAGTTATAGGGCTTTTATTTCTTCACTTGTCTTCTTGTTGTCTTTGTCTTTGAACCATGCCAGGGACCGACGAAGATAACCAAATTCCCCATTCGCCTCGCACAAAGGGCATCATACAACATTTTGAAAGGAAAGTGAAGTTGCACACGGAGGGACTTGATAATGACTTGCAGGTGACAAATGACAAACTTGGGCAGTTGGAGGCTACGCAGATTGTCGCAAACAACAAGCTTGCAGGTTTGGAGCAGTCCATTGCTAGTGTGGACAAAAGCCTTGCTGCTCTGCTAAGGCGTTTTGATGACCTCCACAACAATGATAAAGACCAGCATAAAGAAGAAAAGAAGGAGGAAGATCGAGAGGATGGTAGTTGTGATGAAGAATACACAGGTGATACTGAACATGATGATCGAGACACTCGTGGTCGACGTCGCCTACGTCACAACCGTAGAGGTATGGGTGGCCGCCGCCGACGCGAGGTACACAATAATGATGATGCTTTCAGTAAGATTAAATTTAAAATACCTCCTTTTGATGGTAAATATGACCCTGATGCATACATTACTTGGAAGATTGCTGTTGATCAAAAGTTTGCATGCCATGAATTTCCTGAGAACACACGTGTTAGGGCTGCTACTAGTGAGTTCACAGATTTTGCTTCTGTTTGGTGGATTGAATATGGCAAGAAAAATCTTAATAACATACCTAAAACTTGGGATGCGCTGAAACGAGCCATGAGAGCTAGATTTGTCCCATCTTACTATGCCCGTGATATGATAAATAAGTTGCAGCAATTGAGACAAGGTTCTAAAAGTGTAGAAGAATACTATCAGGAATTACAAACGGGTATGTTGCGTTGTAAATTAGAGGAGGATGAGGAACCTGCTATGGCTAGATTTTTAGGTGGGTTAAATTGGGAAATTCAGGATATCCTCGCTTACAAAGAGTACAATAACGTAACCAAACTGTTTCATCTTGCTTGTAAAGCTGAACGGGAAGTGCAGGGACGACGTGCTAGCGCAAGGACTAATGTTTCTGTAGGGAAAGCTAGTTCATGGCAGCCGCGCACGTCTACAACTACATCTACACGTACTCCTACGCCATCATCTAGTGATAAGACTCGAGCTACCCCCACCAATTCAGTAGCGAAGACAGCGCAAAAGCCGGCTGCGAGTACTTCATCCGTGGCATCGACAGGTAGAACAAGCAACATACAATGTCATCGGTGCAAGGGATATGGCCATATGATGCGTGACTGCCCAAACAAGCGTGTTATGATTGTCAAAGATGATGGTGAGTGTTCATCCGCTAGTGATTTTGATGAAGATACACTTGCATTGCTTGCGGCTGACTATGCAGGTAGTGAGGAACACATAGAAGAACACATTAATGCAGGTGACGCGGAGCACTATGAGAGCTTGATTGTACAGCGAGTGCTTAGTGCACAAATGGAGAAGGCGGAGCAAAATCAGCGACACACTTTATTCCAAACAAAGTGTGTCATCAAGGAGCGTTCGTGCCGCATGATCATTGATGGAGGTAGCTGCAACAACTTGGCAAGTAGCGACATGGTACAGAAGCTCGCCCTCACCACCAAACCACACCCCCATCCCTACTACATCCAATGGCTGAACAACAGTGGTAAGGCAAAGGTAACGAGACTGGTGCGAATCGATTTTGCCATCGGATCATACAAAGATATTGTTGAATGTGATGTTGTGCCTATGCAAGCTTGCAATATTCTGCTAGGTAGACCATGGCAATTTGATAGAGATTCGATGCATCATGGTAGATCAAATCAATATTCGTTTCTATACCATGATCGAAAAATTGTGTTGCATCCTATGTCTCCTGAAGCTATTATGCAATCTGATGTTACTAAGGCTGCAAAAGCAAAGAGCGAGAGTGACAAATCTGTTGTTGATGACAAAGATGAGATAAAATTGAAAGGACGTTGTATGCTTACTACAAAATCTGATATTAATGAGTTCAATGCATCCACCTCTGTTGCTTATGCTTTGGTATGCAAGGATGCTTTCATTTCATTTGAGGATATGCAACGTTCTTTGCCCCCTGCTGTTGCTAACATTTTGCAGGAGTATTCTGATGTGTTCCCCATTGAGATACCAGCGGGGCTGCCACCAATACGAGGGATTGAGCACCAAATTGATCTTATCCCTGGAGCATCTTTGCCAAACCGTGCGCCATACAGGACCAATCCGGAGGAAACGAAGGAAATTCAGCGACAAGTGCAAGAACTACTAGACAAAGGTTATGTGCGTGAGTCTCTTAGTCCTTGTGCTGTTCCAGTGATTTTAGTGCCTAAGAAAGATGGAACATGGCGCATGTGTGTTGATTGTAGGGCTATTAATAATATCACCATTCGATATCGACACCCTATTCCACGACTAGATGATATGCTTGATGAATTGAGTGGTGCTGTTGTGTTTTCAAAGGTTGATTTGCGTAGTGGGTACCACCAGATTCGTATGAAATTGGGAGATGAATGGAAAACTGCTTTCAAAACCAAGTTCGGTCTATATGAGTGGTTAGTCATGCCTTTTGGGTTAACTAATGCACCTAGTACTTTCATGAGATTAATGAACGAGGTTTTGCGTGCTTTCATTGGGAAATTTGTTGTCGTCTACTTTGATGATATACTAATTTATAGCAAATCCATGGATGAACACCTTGATCACTTACGTGCTGTTTTCAATGCTCTACGTGGTGCATGTTTGTTTGGTAACTTTGAGAAGTGCACTTTCTGCACCGATCGAGTATCGTTTCTTGGCTATGTTATCACTCCATAGGGAATTGAGGTTGATAAAGCTAAGGTGGAAGCTATACAAGGATGGCCTGTACCCACGACAGTCACACAAGTGCGGAGTTTCCTAGGACTTGCTGGTTTCTATCGCCGTTTTGTGAAGGACTTCAGCACCATTGCTGCACCATTGAATGAGCTTACAAAGAAGGGAGTGCCCTTTTCTTGGGGCAAAGCACAAGAGCACGCCTTCCATGTGCTGAAAGATAAGTTAACACATGCACCTCTACTCCAACTCCCTGATTTTAATAAGACTTTCGAGCTTGAATGTGATGCGAGTGAAATTGGATTGGGTGGTGTTTTGTTACAAGAAGGAAAACCTGTTGCATACTTTAGTGAGAAATTGAGCGGGCCTATTCTTAATTATTCTACATATGATAAGGAATTATATGCTCTAGTGCGGACATTAGAAACATGGCAGCATTATTTGTGGCCCAAAGAATTTGTTATACATTCTGATCATGAATCTTTGAAGCATATTCGTAGTCAAGGAAAACTAAATCGTAGACATGCAAAATGGGTTGAATTTATTGAATCTTTTCCTTATGTTATCAAACACAAGAAAGGGAAGGATAATATCATTGCAGATGCATTGTCTAGGAGATATACTTTGCTGAATCAACTTGATTACAAGATCTTTGGGTTAGAAACAATTAAAGACCGATATGCTCATGATGCTGATTTTAAAGAAGTGCTGCTGCATTGTAAAGATGGGAAAACGTGGAACAAATTCATCCTCAATGATGGGTTTGTGTTTAGAGCTAACAAGCTATGCATTCCAGCTAGCTCCGTTCGCTTGTTGTTGCTGCAGGAAGCGCATGGAGGTGGCTTGATGGGGCATTTTGGAGCGAAGAAGACGGAGGACATTCTTGCTGGTCATTTCTTTTGGCCAAAGATGCGACGAGACGTGGAGAGATTTGTTGCTCGCTGCACAACATGTCAAAAGGCTAAGTCCCGGTTGAATCCACACGGTTTGTATATGCCTCTTCCTGTTCCTAGTGCTCCTTGGGAGGATATTTCTATGGATTTTGTGTTGGGATTGCCACGGACTAGGAAAGGGCGAGATAGTGTTTTTGTGGTTGTGGATCGATTCTCTAAAATGGCACATTTCATACCATGTCATAAAACTGATGATGCTACAAATATTGCTGATTTGTTCTTTCGAGAAGTTGTTCGCTTGCATGGTGTGCCAAATACAATTGTTTCTGATCGTGATGCTAAATTTCTTAGCCATTTTTGGAGAACTTTATGGGCCAAATTGGGGACTAAGCTTTTATTTTCCACCACTTGTCACCCCCAAACTGATGGTCAAACTGAAGTTGTGAATAGAACTTTGTCTACTATGTTAAGGACTGTTTTAAAGAAGAATATTAAGATGTGGGAAGATTGTTTGCCTCATATTGAGTTTGCTTATAATCGTTCGCTGCATTCTACTACGAAGATGTGTCCCTTTGAGATTGTTTATGGCTTGTTACCACGTGCTCCTATTGATTTAATGCCATTGCCAAGTTCTGAAAAGTTGAATTTTGATGCTAAGCAACGTGCTGAATTGATGCTAAAACTACATGAAACCACTAAAGAAAACATAGAGCGCATGAATGCTAAGTACAAATTTGCTGGAGATAAAGGTAGAAGGGAATTGATTCTTGAACCTGGAGATTTGGTTTGGTTGCATTTGCGAAAGGATAGGTTTCCTGAATTAAGAAAATCTAAATTGATGCCTAGAGCGGATGGTCCTTTTAAAGTGATGCAACGAATAAATGAGAATGCATATAAGCTTGATCTTCCTGCAGATTTTGGGGTTAGTCCCACATTTAACATTGCAGATTTGAAGCCTTATTTGGGTGAGGAAGATGAGCTTGAGTCGAGGACGACTCAAATTCAAGAAAGGGGGGATGATGAGGACATCAACACCGATCATACATCCACGCCATCCACGCCGACACCTGCTGGTCCTATTACCCGTGCTCATGCTCGAACACTTAATCATCAAGTGAGTTCCTTCTTGAGCTCTTGTCCATCCTATTTAGATCTTGGAGACACGTGCACTCTTGTTTTGATTAGGAATCAAGGAGAAGACCGAAAGGGAAAAGGACTCGCGTAGGCTGGATTCGGACTGCAGCACACCTCCAACTTGCGACGGTCGCCACGGTTACATACGGAGTCGGATTGGGGTGATTCTGGACTTGTTGGAAAGCTAATAAAGTCTACTTTCATATGGATCTGACCTCATACTCATACCTGCTCATAAACGGCATCAACAGCCCAAAAATCACCGAGAGGTCTATTCTGTCCAGGGTGCTGCGCCACCTTAAGTTAGCCCAATGGGCTTGTATCGTTTAGAGTCCAGTAGGGACGCGTCCTAGGGTTGGAGCACGACCCAAACTCTCTTGTGGTCGTCCTTCACACGTCATATATCCCTTAGCCGCCACCAGGAACACTTGGGTTTTGTTTAGATCAAGTTTAGCCTTTGCTACTTGCTTGTAGGCGCGCGTGCTGATCCAGCCGCCCGTCTCCTTGTCTTCGGAACCCCACTCAAAATAAGATTCAGTTTGAGGCTTTCAATTTCATCTTGCAAATTCCGTGCTTGTTTCCTTGTTCTTGCTAGTTCTTCGATTGCTTGCAGGACGGGAGCCCTAGTGGCTGGTTGTCGCGCTCCACAAGATCGTGACGGCCTTTGGAGGTGGTGTATCGGTTGCTAAGGCGCGGTCTTGGAAGGCTGTAGTCGGGCCGTGAACGTCATCTCCATCCACCAAATCGAGTGATCTCACGCCTCTCATCGAAAGATCGTCCATAAACCCTAGCGGGTTCATATCAAACTCTTCAAGAAAACTTACGGCTTAGAAATAAACATGCGGACTGGATTGCAGAATACTATTTCTGTTATTTTGGCCATACCTGATAAATACAGTACAAAGTCTATATGTTTTGAACCACTGTACCATCTACGAAGATGTATGGAACATGGACAACCTTTGGCCAATCCGACCCATCTTTGGATACCCTAATAATCAGATCTCCAGTACAGTTTTCAATTGCCAACTTCTGAATCTTTCGAGGAAGAGCATCCGGCAATGAGTGTAGGTTGTGCAAACCAAGAAGTTCTAGTTCCTCGATGGATGGCAACACAGCCAAGGAAGAAGGGAGGTGTTGCAATGTGAGGCTGCCATGAATGTGGAGGCACTTCAGTGAGGTCAGTTGCTGAAACCACAGGTCTTGCTCCTCTGAGACATGTGTGGTGTTGGGTATGTTGTACATTGTCAGTTTGCAAAGTGATGAGAGGTTTCCTATCATCCTGAAGTAATCTCCATTCATCAAGCTATCATCAGTTCTGAGGTGGGTTAGAAGTTTGGCACCCTGCTACTGCTGCTTCTCATGCAAATTTTGCCCAAGGTTAGAGTAAGCAGAGTCACTTAGGAGTTGAGGACAGCCCTCCACTCGTGCGCTTCGCAGTTTGCAAAAGCACTGGAAACCATCAACCAAACATAGCCCTTCACATTTTATGAGCTCAAGATTTTCCAGGGACTCGAACTGATGCACGGACAGTACAATGCTGTGTTGGCAGTACTCGATATTCAAGGTTGTTTTTTTTAATCCAAGGAGGTGGTCCCCATCGGCAGCCACACACCCACTCTATGGTTGCAGCATTTTTTCACGATTTTTGCACACTTTGCATCGGCTGGGATTCGAACCCGTAACCTTTCACTCGCGTGCAAACTCCTCTACCACTGCACCTCACGATCACTTGTCAAAGCGCGTGCGAACTCCTCTACCACTACACCTCACGATCACTTGTCGACAGCCTTACTTAATGGGCGGCAAGGAGCCACTTTTGGCCATGCCAGAGGCGTCCGGCAGGGAGATCCGCTTTCACCCATGCTCTTCATCCTAGCTATGGACCCACTTCAACGATTGCTTGACCAAGCAACCCAACATGGGATACTCACCCCCTTACCCATCATGGCGGCAAAATGGAGAACCTCTATGTATGCAGACGATGTGGCTATTTTCATCAATCCAATAAAAGACGATGTAGAAGCAGTCAAAATCATCCTACAGGCTTTTGGCACATTCTCGGGACTCCCTAGAAAAGAGCTTAGTGCATCAAATCAGTTGTGGAAATGTGGACCTAGACCTAGTCCTATCACCCTTCACCGGTAGTAGAGGTGACTTCCCATGCAAATATTTGGGGGCTACAACTCCACATCAGATCACTGCAAAAGGTCCATGTGCAACCTCTCATTGAGCGTATTGGACAAAGGTTACCCAAATAGAAAGGAAGATGGCTAAACAAAGCGGGACGCCTCACTTTAGTAACTTCTGTCCTCTCCTCCATGCCAACCTACCACCTCACAGTGTTTCCCTTGGCGCCATGGGCTAAGAAAAAGATCGATAAAATCAGGAGATCTTTCTTGTCGAAGGGGGAGGAGAATGCCAATGGCGGACACTGCCTGGTTAACTAGCCAACAATTACCAGACCGAAAAATCTTGGTGGTTTAGGCGTTCCTGACCTTGATAGATTTGGGAGAGCCCTCTGGTTGCACTGGCTTTGGCAAGAATGGGTGGACGATTCCAAGACTTGGAGCGGCTCAGAGCTTCCATGTACTGATGTTGATCGTCTCCTCTTCAACTCCTCAATCATTATAACTTTTGGGGACAGTGTAAAGACTAAATTTTGGCACCATAATTGGCTTGAAGGAGAAGCTCCAAGGTACCTAGCCCCAAATTTGTTTCGCCTTGTTTCAAGGAGAAACCGAACGGTGCAAAGAGCTCTGGAACAACAATTGGATGCACTCGCTAGGAAGGAAAATCACCTCGGCTGTCCACATAGAGGAGTCTGTGTCCCTTTGGATACGAATACAGGACGTGCACCTACAACAGGGCGTTCAGGACTCCATCATCTGGCAATGGACCCAGAATAGGATTTACTCCACCCACTCAGCTTACAGAATTCAATTCAAAGGATCGCTCGTCCCCTTCCGTACGAAACTCATTTGGAAAGCACAGGTGGAGAACAGATGCAAGATCTTCACCTAGATTTTAGTGCAAGATAAAATTCTTACGACGCAAAACCTACAAAAGAGAGGATGGCCACACCAACAGCACTACGTGCTGTGCAACGGTCCCTTAGAAACCTGCCTCCACCTATGCCTATGTTGCCCTTTTGCTAAGGCGGTTTGGGATCAAATCCTCTCTTGGGAAAACTTCACTCACCTGCAACAGCAACCCCAGGCAGACCCCACCCATATCAGGGCATGGTGGGAAGAGGCGGTAAGGAAAGTGCCAAAATCTGAACGTAGACGATTTAACGGGGTAGTAATCTACACCTTTTGGAATATTTGGAAAGAGAGAAATAGGAGACTTTTCAACAACAAGATAGAAACGGTGCCGCAAGTAGCCGCAAGGATAAAGGAAGACATAGAGCAAAGGAAGAGAACACTCGCTTATGTTTAGTTGTTGTTCCCTTATTGGGGTGTGTGTTTCCCTCCTTTACCTGCTTCGGGGGGCTTGAAACCATCATCTGGAGTGTCCTTGCTTGTACATAAACTATCTTTTTCTATCTTAATTGAAAGACAGAGCTCCTGCCCTTGTGTTCAAAAAAAAAATATTCAAGGTTGTTAGGCACGCCAAGACTTGTAAACAGTTTCGTAATTCTAGGATGTAGTTTCCAGGGTTGGAGATCTTCAGCTCTTTCAATGCAGATAAGTGTGGCAGCCGTGGGAATTGTCTCAGTGATAAACAGTTTACTAGATGAAGTTTCTTAAGGCATCCAAGGAACAATGATGATCCATAAACATGAGCTGCCACTGTTGCTTCGTCTGGGTCTGTCCAATCCTCCCATTTCTCTAACCAATGAAACTCCAACTCTTCAAGTGATGGGAAACCACCAAAGGATGTGCCATCAATATGCTTTACCGACAATAGCTTTCTTAGACTGAAAAGTTTGAGTAAAGGGAGATGGCCTAATTGTTGGAGCTAGACAAGCTCCAGAACGTCGTTAGCGTCGCCGGACCCGATGGTGATCGCGGTGAGATAAATCCTCAGAGATGCAAGAACTCAAGATCGCGCTGGATTATGACACTGCAACCAACCGTAGTTTATTCGGCCTTGTGTTCCTTGTATTTATAGACTTGCTCGAGGTTTACAGACTCCAAACCCCCCACGCCACATCACGCAAAGATCGCAACGTCGTTGCACTGCGACGTGCGCTACGCGCGCTCTGAACGACATGGCATGAGTCTACCAGACACAACCGGGTGAGTTGTGATCCCGCACGCCTACGATCACGCTCTCCCCTACCTGACTATTACAGACTCTTAATTGACTAAGATTACATGAATAACGTGCATCAATTTATCTAACAAAACACCCCCTAAACTTGATGCACCTCGACGACACCTAGAGCACTCCGTTGCTCCACGAACTTGACTCGTCCTAGAGCTTTAGTGAAGAGATCGGCGAGCTGTTCTTTAGTGCCAACATGATCAACTTCCACCTTGCCTTCTTCTATGCATTCACGCAGAAAATGATACCTCGTATCAATGTGTTTACTGCAGTTGTGATGCACGGGATTCTTGCTGAGTGCTATCGCGGACATATTATCCATGAGTAGCTTCACTATCATCTCCTTAGTCCCCAACATGTCTATAATCAGTCGGGTCAGCCAAATGCCTTGACACGCTGCTGCTGCTGCCACGTACTCGGCTTCACATGAAGATAAGGCAACAATCCTTTGCTTCTGTGATGCCCAGGTAACAAGACTACTCCCAAGGAAATAGCCAACGCCTGTCGTGCTCTTCTTGTCTTCGACATCTCCTGCGAAGTCATTATCACTGTATCCAACTAGAATTGGTTTCAGTTCAGCACCTTTATCATACTTGCAGCCATATCCGAGAGTGCCCTTCAAGTATCTTAAAATGTGTTTCACAGCAGCCCAGTGTTCTTTTCCAGGTGCCTCCATGTACCTACTCACAACACCTACGACATAAGCTAGGTCAGGCCTAGTGTTGATGATGTACATCAGGCTCCCAATTATACTCCTGTATTCTATAGGATTCATAGGTTCTCCTTCCTTAAGCTTTCTGAGTTTCAGTCGACACTCCATGGGAGTCTTACATGAGTTGCAGTTGCTCATCCCTGCAGATTCTAGAATCTTGGCAGCATAGGAACTCTGACACAATGTGATGCCATTTGCATCCTGTTTCACTTCAATTCCTAGATAATAACTCAAGAGCCCCAAGTCACTCATGCTGAATTTTTCCTTCATCTCTGACTTGAAAACTTTGATGCCCTTCACATCTAGTCCAGAGATGATCAAATCATCGACATAAACTCCTACAAGCAAGAAAGAGTTCCTATTTTTTCTCCTATAGACAACATGATCCATCTTGCTTCTGACAAAACCCAGAGCCAACAATTCTCTGTCCAGTTTGCATTCCACGCCCTCAACGCCTGCTTCAACCCATAAAGTGCTTTTCTTAACTTGAGGACCTTGTCTCCATTACCGACTACAAAACCTGGAGGCTATTGCACATACACGGTTTTAGATAGTTCACCATTCAAGAATGCAGATTTGACATCCATATGGTGAACTTCCCAACCCCCTTGCGCTACTAGTGCCAACAGTACTCGTATAGTCTCAATTCTGGCAACCGGAGCGAACACCTCCTCAAAATCAACACCAAAACATTGAGCATACCCTTTGGCAACCAAATGAGCTTTGTATTTGACTATATTCCCATCAGGGTCTTTCTTGATCTTGAAAACCCATTTAAGGCCAATTGCCTTGTGTTTGGGTGGCAACACACTGACATCCCAGGTTTGATTAGCTTTTATCGCCTGCATCTCTGCTTGCATGGCTTGTCTCCAACACTGCTCGGCCAATGCCTCTTCAACTGATCTCGGTTCCTCAGCCGCAACAAGACAGATGCCACTATACTCAAAATCCTGTAACTCTTTTGTAGTTTCCAGCAAATTCGATATAGTTCGATATCGCAGTGGAGCGCCGTTAGAGTCAACAGACTGTCCAGTGGGCGGAGTCGCCCATTGCACCATCGGTGCACCAGGGATGGAACTGGGAGTGTGTGGAGGCGGGTTGGACGCACCCCCAGACGATGGAATGGATGCAGCAGGCGACCCCGGTTCAATAGCATCAGGTACAACATTTTTAGATGCTTCAGCGGCTGTTGTCGGACGAGGAATAGTATCCTCCCAATGAACCTAAAACATATCGGGCGTTTCAATCGTTCCTCCATTTGCCCTGCTGTCATTCCCTTCCCAATTCCATGACTTTGATTCATCAAACACGACATCCCGTGTCACCATAAGCTTGTCTTTCACCGGATCGTACATACGATAACCCTTTGTCCCCAGTTCATACCCGAGAAAAACTCCTGGAACAGCTCTATCAGTCAGCTTGCTTACCTCGGGGCCGATCAGCTTAGCATAAAGAACACACCCAAATGTCCTTAGGTGTTTGACCCCTGGTTTCCTCCCAAACCATGCTTCAAAAGGAGTCTGCCCTCTCAGACTTTTTGTTGGAGATCGATTCAGAATATGTACAGCTGTTCTGACGGCCTCACCCTAGAACCGAGATGGCACATTCATACTCTTTAGCAGACAATGTGCCATCTCGTCCACTGTTTGGTTTCTCCTTTCCACAACCCTGTTTTGTTGCGGAGTATACGGGGTGGTGGTATTGTGCTTGATCCCATTCTCACTGCAGAATACCACAAATGCTCCTGAATTGAACTCTCCTCCACGATCTGTCCTGTGTGCCTTCAGGCAACGACCTGACTCTAGTTCTGCTGCTGCTCTGAACTTCTTGAAACAGGCAAGAGCTTCACTTTTGACACCCAGCAGCTCAACCCACATGTACCGTGTATGATCATCCACGATAAGCATGAAGTAAGATTTGCCTCCTGGTGTGGGCGGTGTAATTTGCCCACAGAGGTCTGTGTGTACCAGACGCACACCATGCCGAGGCTTGAGGAAAGGGAGTTCGGTGTTGTTTCCCGAGCGCATAGCCGTCACACACCTGCTCCACTCTCCTAATCAGAGGTAATCCCTCCACCATCTCCTTGGCTCCAAGGTCACGAAGTGCCCTGAAATTTAGATGCCCAAAACGAGCATGCCATCTCCATGCTTCTTCCTCCATCTTGGTCAATAGACACACTGGTGAGGTCAGATTGACTTTCATGACATATAGGCGATTCCTTCATTCTGCACGGATCACAACTAAGCGAGTAACCCCAATCTGTTCCTGCTTGAACACTTCTAGTACACCTTTGTCAATCTCCACCCGGCACCTTGCCTCCTCTAATTGACCAAGACTAACAATATTGCATCTTAAAGAAGGGATGAAATAAACCTCAGTGAGTACGCGATGCTCCTAGTTCTTGCCGGCCATCGTCACCGCCCCGATACCGCAGATCTCCACGGTAGAGCCATCTCCAAATCTCACTGCTCCTCGCACGGACTCATCCAGGTCTGCCAACGAAGCTCGGCAACCTGTCATATGATTGGTGGCGCCTATATCTAGCACCCACGCTCCCTCGTCGTACTTCGTAGGGAATACTCGTTCTTGATTTTGGAACAAGCCTGGACCACCGGTGCCCGACGCGCGCAACACGTTGCACACCTGAGCAACCAGCAGTGCTGGGTTCTTGTCCGTGTCTCCGCTGACATGATGAGCTGCATCTTCATGATCTTCTTTCACAGATTTCTTGTTCAGGCATTCTTTCGCCCAGTGCCCATAGACACCACACTTCTTACACCTTCCCTTCCGTCGAGGCGTCCCCGGCGATGGGTGACAACCGGAGTCGCGCTTGTCACGGTCAATCTTGCCGCCACCACTACGTGCTCAGAACTTGTCCTTCTTCACATAGTGGCTTCCACCTTTGCCGCCAGAAGATGACGACTTGGTGTGCACCATGCGACTTTTGTTCCTCGCCATCCATTCATCCTCTGTAAGGAGAAGAGAGGGCTTTGCCTTGTCGGTGACTTGATCTGCCGAAGGCTCAAACCTGTCCTCCGCTGCCCTGAGACGTCCGACAAGCTCTTCGACGGTCAGAGTCTTCAAGTGGCAAAACATCTCAATTGTCACCGCCACCTGATTGCAGCGTGCTGGCACAACTCTTAGAAATTTCTTCATGACCCGCGTGTCATCCACGCTTGTTTCACCAAGGCCCTTTAGATCAGTTGCAAGCTTCCCGATCTGAACGGCGAAGTCATCGATCGATTCTCCTGGTTTAAACGAGATCGATTCAAACTCCGCCAGCAGCTTCTATGCATTCACCTCCTTTACTCGCTCTGCACCTAGACGCATCAATTTTATAGCCTCCCATGCCTCCTTCACCGACTTCTTGTTCAGCAACATGGAGTGCATCTCAGGGGGCATGCCACGGATCATGGCGCCGAGCGCAAGCCGATCACGTCGCCGTTCGACCTTGTCGCTCTCGATCGCATCCCACAGATACATTGCTTCGAGATTACATTGCACATGTGTAGACCACTCTTGATAGTTTGTGCGAGAAAGCATCGGCCAAACCAGATTTCCCGACGCTTGATTCCAAGCGCGCTCCATCGTCTCCTTCTCCTTCTCACCGCTGCTGCCCATGGCGACGACTTCTCGGGTTCACGTCTTCTCGATCTTGGACTTGATGGGTTCAACCACCTAGCACCCTCCTAGTCTTCTCTCCGCCGCCGAATGCCTCCTAACCGGCTCTGATACCAGTTGTTGGAGCTAGACAAGCTCTAGAACGCCGTTAGCGTCGCCGGACCCAATGGTGATCGCGGTGAGATAAATCCTCAGAGATGCAAGAACTCAAGATCGCGCTGGATTATGACGCTGCAACCAACCGCAGCTTATTCGGCCTTGTGTTCCTTGTATTTATAGACTTGCTCGAGGTTTACAGACTCCAAACCCCCCATGCCACATCACGCAAAGATCGCAACCCCGTTGCACCGTGACGTGCACTACGCGCGCTCTGAACGATATGGCGTGAGTCTACCGGACACAACCGGGCGAGTCGTGATCCCGCATGGCTACGACGCTCTCCCCTACCTGACTATTACAGACTCTTAGTTGACTAAGATTACATGAATTCATGCATCAATTTATCTAACACTAATGGGGGAAGGGTAAACAAGCTGCGGCAGCTTTCAAGATTTACATGTACGAGATTGGCCAGGTTATCCAGCTGCAGCACCCAGTGAGGAAATTTTTGGTCCTGGTAGAATTTGATGGTTAGTTCCTGTATGTTTCGGTGTGGCTGCAATCCTTCAAGAACAAACTTGGGCACCTTTCTCCCTTCAATCACCAGGCTGCACAGGTGCTTCTTGTCCATCATTCTTGCTTCCATCGCCTCCTCCTTAGTCCTTACTTCTCACGTTCTCGAGGCCGCGAATGCATAGTTGTCCAGTGAGCTCCTGCATGTTCTTCAACTCTCTTATCGCGAATCCTTGCCCCTTTCGAGCGATGAAACTATCCAGTCCTTGAAGTTCAGTGAGCTGTCCGATCCCTGGAATATTTGAGAGTGCTGAATTATCTACAAACAGATGTCGCAGGTTGCTCAGCTTGGTGATATTTTGTGGTAAGCTGTCAACATCATATCCCCGAAGATGCAAAACTTGGAGATTAACTGGGAGATCCTTAAACTTTGTGATCCTTGTAAATGACACATCTAGGAACCGTAATTTTCTCAAACTCCTAGCATTATTGGGCCATCCGCTCCCTAGAGCTTCGACATATGACAAGTCCAGCACACGGAGGCTTGGTGAATTCCTTAGCATGCCATCAAGAAGAAGGAAAAATGCATCACTTTCAAAACGACCAAATAGTAGGAGAGTCCGCAGATTTTTGTACTTGTGCAGCTCCTGGCACTGCTCCAAGCTACCAGTCTGCAAGGACAAGTGACGAACATTTTCCAGTGCTTGGGAAGAAGCTCCCCCTGCTCTTTCATCATGGAGGAAGCATTGGTCCACAGAAATGGCAATTGCTAAACCACGCACCAAATCATGCATGACATACTTGTTGTCGACAATTGTGAGTTGGAACAAGGACCTGTCCACGAGCACATCGAAGCATTGCCTCCCAACATCTTCTGGCTTTATACCATCTGCAATGTTGTTTCGCTGTATGAAATCATGAGCAATCCACATTTGAACAATCCTTTCCTTGTCAAACAGGTAGTTTCTAGGAAATATCGAACAGAAGGCAAAGCACTGCCTTTGTTGTGGTGATAGGTGCTGGTAACTGACCCTGAGGTAGGGTAGAATTTCCTGCAGAGCATCACTCAAGTTCCACCAGTCACTGTCCACAACCCTTCTCCAGTTAGCCTGGGAGAATCTACATCTCAGCAGGTTTCCTATTACTTTCGCCGCTAATGGAAGTCCATCTAGCTTCATTGCAATTTCTCTACTAATAGATAACATGTTGCGGTTGTCTTCTTGTTGGGCAACTTCAGTGCCCCCAAATGCGTAGTACTGAAAGAGAGGCCAGAAGCTCTCCCATGGCAAAGCTTTCAGTTGTATGGGACGTACTCTGGCGATTGTTTGTCCAACCTTTTGGTTCTGAGTTGTGACAAGGAGAACACTGCCACATTGATGTGCCTCGTCAGATAATACAGTGAGTAGGGTGCTCCATTGTTGGCATATCTCTTCCCATACATTGTCTAGCACCAGAACGAATTTATATCCTTCACAGATCTTGCTACGGAGCTTTGTGATGGTGGCTTCCATGCTATCACAGCTATCCAAACCATTGTCCTCATATCCATTGAAGGAAAACAGGATCTCTTGCAAGGTTCTTTTGAAGCTGAAATGCTCTGAAACATAGACCCAAGCTCTCCGCTGAAAGTGTTTCTTCACCTCTGCATGATTGTAGACAACCTGGGCCAGTGTTGTCTTTCCGACTCCACTCATACCGACTATTGGGAGAACTATAATGTTGTCCCTAGCTGCTCTTGTTTTTCCAGTTCCACCGCTGGATATTTCATGATCATGTGATGATGATCCAATAATCATCTGCAGGATAAACTCTGTTCTCTTCCCGGCCAAACACCTGGACGTCTATGGGAAGCTGAGAGGTGGCCTCTCCAGCAACTCTTGCCTGCTGCTGGTTTGCTTTGTAATCATCCAATTTGAGGAGCTCAAGAAAAGTGTTCGAGGTTGCACAGAGCTGGGTAAGGGTTTTTACTACTTGCTCCAGCCTGATCACATCTCTATCAGGGATGACCAGATTTTTCAGAGACCTAGGGGATGACACTATGAGCTCGCTCACCTTGCGCTTGCCGGTGATGCTTGCCTCTTCAACCTAGAATTCGTCAAGTGCATCCTCGGCTTCCTGAGCCGTAGTATGTAAGAGCCTCAGCCATTGAACCAGGTTGGTGTTCGTGATGAGCCAGTTGTCTGCAGCCTCGCACATGGCCTTCACCATGGTCAGCTTGGTCTCCAGTTCGCTCAATAACTCCTTGACACGCTCTGGCATATTGTAGTTGCTCTCGAGGCACGCAGCAGCCTGGGAGGCCGCGCCATCCACGACAGCCGACAAGAAGCCACCGGCGACCAGCTTCATCGCCGCTGCCATCTTCATATACTTTGGGAACCAGAATCACCGACTCAGGTGAGTGAACCATTCACCAGTCTTATCGAGCACTCGCTAGTGTTGTCGAGCACCCACTGGTCATGCTGACCACGAACAAGCGTTGTCCGTTCCCACGCACTATGGTTAGAGCTTGAAGAAGAAGGGAGAACAGAGCATACACACACAGTACAAGACACCAGCATTGGTCAAAGCCCTGTATGGGAGATGACAAATCTGAACTCTCTTTACTGAGTTACCGTGGTAGTCTATTTATACAACTCTATCCTATCTAGTCCCAGTACAGCTGCCCTGCTGCAACAGTGACTAGATAACATACAGGACTGACTCTGCGTCGATCTCTGTATGTGCCTACAGTGCTGTAGGTGAGCAGTTCGACGGCTGCACCTGCAGCGACTACAGTATCACAACAGGGAGCCTTTTCGGCGCTGCATTCCCTTTGTTGTGTTCACACAAGGTAGCAGTAGATTATCTAACAATTTTCCCATAATCCTACTTCTAACCCTTGTATCCCCTCCATGCCAATCATCTCCTTTAGCTTCGTGAGTCGAAGACGTCCGAGCTGCTTGGTGAGGACATCCGCGAGTTGCCGACCAGTTTCGACGAAGTCGATGACGATCTGCCCTCCATTGACACAGTTCCTAAGGAAGTGTAACTTTACGTCGATGTGTTTACTCTGGTCGTGCAGAACCGGATTCTTCGCGAGAGCGATAGCGGGCTGATTGTCCACCATCAGTGCTGGTGGGTGAGCTTCCACGCCGGTCAGCTCGCCCAGTAGTCGGCGTAGCCACACAACTTGACACGCCGCTGTGGACGCCGCTACGTACTCTGCCTCGCATGTAGATAGCGCCACCACCTTCTGTTTCAGCGACAGCCATGAAATAGGGGCTGACCCAAGGAAGACGAGCACGCTAGAAGTGCTCCGTCATCCGTCGATGTCCCCCACCATGTTTACATCGCTGAACACAGTGAGCTGCAACCTACTCCCATCGGTCTTGGGAAAGATGATCCCCTGATCCACCGTCCCTTTGACGTAGCGCAGTAGCCGCTTCACCGTAGCCCAGTGATCCTCTCTGGGATCCTCCATGAAGCGACTGACGTAGCCCACGGTGAACGCAATGTCCAGCCTCGTACGGACTAGGTAGCGCAGACCGCCGACGATGCTCCGGTAGAATGTTGCATCCACCTTCACCACGGCGCTGGCCTTCGGCAGCTTCAACCACTCCTCCATTGGAGTTACGTATGGTTTGCACTCAGCCATGCCGCTCCTCTCCAGCAGTTTGGAGGCATACGCGCTCTGACCGAGTGTGAGTTTCTCCTTCCCCTGTCTCGCTTCGATGCCGAGGTAGTAGGAGAGTGCGCCGAGATCGCTCATTCGAAAATGAGCCGCCATCTCACGCTTGAAGCTGTTGATGTCCTTCATGCGCGTGTCGGTGACGATTAAATTATCCACATACACGACGACGATGAGCCCCTCCTTCCCCCGTCGCTACTGTGTAGAGCGTGTGCTCGGTTGTATACCTCTGAAAACCCAAGCTCGCCCAGCGTGACGTCAAGCTTGGCGTTCCATGCTCGTGGGGCCTGCCGCAGCCCGTAGAGCGCCTTGCGCAGTCGGAGCACCCTGTGCTCCTCTCCCTTAACGGCGAAACCTGGAGGTTTCCTGACAAAGACCGTCTCCACCAGTTCGCCGTTGAGGAAGGCTGATTTAACGTCTAAGTGATGGATGTGCCAGTCCTTTGCTGTTGCCAAGGCTAGTAGCAAACGGACCGACTCCATGTGCGCTACGACCGCAAAGACTTCCTCGAAGTCTATGCTCTCGCGCTGAAACAAAGCCTCGGGCGACGAGGCACGCCTTGTGCTTGACAATGGCGCTGAGCTCGTCGCGCTTGACCTTGTACACCTACTTCAGGCTGATCGGACGACATCCTGGAGGTGGATCGACGAGCTGTCATATCTTATTTTCCTCGATCGCCTTCATCTCCTCCAGCATCGCCCGTCGCCAGTTTCCGTCCCGCTCGGACAGCGTGAACGTGGGTGGTTCCTCTACACTGACCAGCAGCAGCTCTGTGTCATTGAGTAGCCGACCTAGCCAGTCCTAAGGGTCCTGTGACACCGACAATGTCAGTCCAGCCTGTGGAACCGCACCTCCTCACCTTTGTGGAAGACATCCACGAATTCAGTGATGTCACTTGGAGGTGAGGCGAACTCGATCGGCGTCGATGGAGTTCCCTGTTCTGCGGGAGTGCTCGGCATAGCACCTTGAGTGCTCGGCACCCTGGTTGTAGTGCTCGGCACTACTTCTGTATAGCTCATCATAACTCCTGCAGTGTTCGGCCACACTATAGGAGTGCCTAGCCTCAGTCTTGGAGTGGTCGGCACCACTACAAGACATCTTGGCTCCGCCACGAGAGTGCTCGGCACCCGTCCTAGAGTGGTCACCACCACTACAGAAGCTCCCGGCACCACTCTTGGCGTGCTCGACATCCCTCTAGGAGTGCTCGGCACTCCTCCCGGAGTGCTCGGCACCTCTTCCCCAGCATCTCCACCACCATGGATGACCAAGTGCTCGACGACGAAGGTGCTGGTGAAGCCGCCAGCTCCCCTCGTGCTTGGATTGCTCCAGTCGCAAGATGCCTCCTCATCGAACATGACATCGCGCGAGACAAGCACCTTGTCTCCACATGGGTCGTAGAGCCAGTATGCCTTGGTACCCTCCGCATAGCCCAGGAACACCATCGGTGTGCTCCTGTCCTCTAGCTTGGTTAGGTTCGGCTTCGTCTTCCTAACATGGCCGATGTCGCTGAATGTCCAGAGGAAGGACATGCTCGGCTTGCACCCATACCAAGCTTCGAACTGGCGTCTTACCCGTCAGGGCCTTGGTTAGAGCACGGTTGAGGATGAACACCGCCGTGGTCAACGCCTCTCCCCAGAACCTTGCCGGTATGCCTTTGGCCTTCATCATGGATCGGGCCATGTCGACCACCGTCTGGTTTCGCCTCTCCACCACGCTATTCTGTTATGGCGAGTACGACGCGATGTGGTGTTGCCCCACACCCTGGTCTGCATAGTACGCAGCGAACTCCACCGAAGTGAATTCGCCGCCACGATCAATCCTCAGCACGCGGAGCTTCTTGTCGGTCTCGCCCTCTGCACGCATCTTAAACTTCTTGATCGCCGCCGCCGCTTCAGTCCTTGCTCATCAGGAGTTGCAGCCACATATAGCGACTGCAATCATCATCGAGCAGGAGAAAGTACCGCCGACCATCGTTTGTAGAAGGCGTGATCGTCCCATAGAGGTCGACGTGGACAAGCTCAAGAGCGTCCTTCGCATGATACTTGGCCGCCTTTGGGAAAGGTAGCCTCCTCTACTTCTCGGCCAGGCAGCTGTCACACAGCTCGCCTCCTATGCTTGATGTGGGGTAGCCCTCGGACCATATTTTCCAGCCGACCAAGCACGTTGAAGCTGAGATGTCCGAACCAGGCATGCCACATCCACGGTTCCTCGGAGTGCCTTGCCGCTAGGCACACCGGCTACTCTACCTTTAGGTCGAGCAGGTACAACTGGTTCAGGGACCTCTTCACCTTGGTGAGAAGTCACTGCTTTGGGTCCTTGATCCTAAGGACTCCATCCTTGATCAATACCTCACTACCGCGCTCATCCAGCTAACCAATACTGATGATGCTAGAACGTAGCTGTGAGATGTAATATACATCCGTTAGCATGCGGTGCTCCCTGTTCTGGCACCTGAAGATGATGGTGCCAGCGCCCTTGGACAGCCACCCTTGAGCCATCACCAAACTTCACCGTATCGGTAACATCGTTGTCGAGCTCGGAGAAAGATGCCTTGGAGCCCATCATGTGGTTACTGACACCTAGAGTCCAGATATCCACCGCTGCTCCTGGACTGGCGCCCACACATTCGAGGTGGACTTGGGTGCATGGTTCATCAAGGTTGACGGTCTTCAGGGCCTACCCTAGGTCCTTCCATCGTCGTCGCCTCTTCCCTCTCCTCAGCCTCGATGTCGTGCAATGCACATAACATCATCATCAGGACAGTGGCCTCATCCTCATCATCGGCTTGCGCCAGATGAGCCTGAGTCTTCTTTCTCCTGCTTGCGATTTGGGTACTCCCGTGCCCAATGGCTCATCTTTCCGCAACGTCGGCAGACGTTGGGGTTGACCTGCTTCTTCTCTGAAGAAGCCTTGCCGCGGCGCTTGTCATCAGCCACCGCGACTGGAGGAGGCTACCTTCCCGGAGTTCCTCTGAGCAGCTCACTCCTCTTCCGTCAGCAAGAGTTTTCCGCTGTCCTTTGTTGTTGTCGCCTGCTCCAGGCGCTCGTCCACCGTCCACAGATGGCCTGTCATATCCTCAATGGTGAGGGTGGACAAGTCCAGCATCGTCTCTATAGGAGAGAGCGATCTGGATATACTTTGTCGGCACGGAGTGGAGGTACTTGGAGACTGCACCTCCTCTTCGTCGATGGTGATCGTCGTGGCTCTTCAGCTTGCTGATGAGCGTCTGCAGGCAGAGGAAGAAGTCCTCCACCATTTCGCCATCCTTGAACTTGAGGTTGGCGTACTCCTACTTCAGAAGCTGGGCCGTCGCCTTTTTTGTATGGTCGGAAACCGACGCACATCGCCGCAATAGCCTCCCATGCCTCCTTAGCCGAGCTCTTCGCCCCCAATGGCTCCCTGTACTCCTGCCGTTACAGCAGCAAGGATAGCCTCCAACGCTGACATCTCATCCTTCTCATTGTCAGTGCCCTTGTCAACAGCATTCCAGAGCCAATAGGCTCTGAGCTTGACCTTCATGATCACCGACCACTCTCTATAGTTGGTGAGGGTCAGCGTCGGTCAACTGGTACCGCTGATCCTCCCGCACCGTGCGAACAATGACCTCCGGTCGTGGCTGGGCAGCCACAGCAGTGCCACTATTGTTGCCCATCTCCAAACCGCCCGTCATCACCAGCGGTTAGTCTGGCGACGGCGCTTGTACGGCTCTGATACCACTTGTTGGCCCATAGGATCACCAGCTAAGGTAAGTGGACCACTCACCAGTCTTGCCTGAGCACCCGCTAGTGTTACCGAGCACCCACTAGTCATGCCGACCACGAACAAGCATTGTCCGTCCCCACGCACTATAGCTAGAGCTTGAAGGAGGGAGAACAGAGCATACACACACAGTATAAGACACTAGCGTTGGCCAAAGCCCTGTATGAGAGATGACAGATCTGAACTCTCTTTACTGAGTTGTCGTGGTAGTCTATTTATACAACTCTATTTATCTAGTCCCAGTACAGCTGCCCTGCTGCAACAGTGACTAGATAACATACAGGGCTGACTCTACGCCAGCCTCTGTATGTGCCTACAGTGCTGCAGGTGAGCAGTTCGGCGCCTGCACCTGCAGCGCCTATAGTATCACAGCAGGGGGCCTTTTCGCGCCTGCCTTTCCCTTGCTGTGTCCACACAATGTAGCAGTAAATTATTTAACAACTCGATCAGGTGAAGACCTAAGAAGTGATCTGTAATGACCTGAACTTTGTGCAGTTAGGTTTGCTGTTTCAAGCATGTACTAATAAGAGTAAATTTTGCTGGCGGTCCTCAAACTTATTCTGAATTCTCATTTAGGTCTGGTACTCTCAAATTGCACACCAAGGTCTCTAAACTTTGTTTAGTGTGTCGTTCTGGTCCAAACACCATTTCCCACGTCTACAACGCTGACAGTGGACTGCCAGCATGGATGTTTCAGATGACGTGCAATTCAAAGTTCGGTGGGGGCAGGGTAAAGTTTATAGAAAACCCTCAATCTTCTCATTTGGCCTCCCACACCCGTTCGTCTTCACGAAGGAGAGGGCATTGGTGCTGAACTGCTGATGTGCAGCCGAGCATGCATCTAGATGTCCCGACGGCGGGGTCAGCACCAGAGGTGCTGAATCGGCGTCCTTCGAGCTGTGGTGTTGGACAGTGGTAGCGGTTCATGGCTTAACGGTGTCGCGCTTGGGGCGTGCTGAGAAGGCGGCGAACAAGCTCGGGAAGCTTCAGTTCATTTGGGGCATGGCCGTGCTCCTCGACGGATTTGCGAGCGCACTCAACGTCTCAACATCACAGACTTCCGGTGCATCACCGTGAACCCCGTCAAGCAGTGGCGGATCCAGTGGGTGGTCTGGGTGGTCCACCGACCACCCTATGGCCCGCCCGTCAGTCAAACATAATAGAAAAAATGAAAAAAAAACAAGCCGTCCTGTTCATAGTACGTGAGTGCGGCGTCCGTTCGATGTTCGTAGTACGTGAGTGCGGCGTAAATGCACGCTCGTGCTCGATGGGCCGGCCCAGCTCGCAGGGGGAGTTAGATCGGCAGACATCAAACTATCCAAGGAGGCTGGGACTCGGGAGGGAGTCGGATCGCCAGACTCCGCTCGCGGCCGCGGAGCGTTCTCGTCGTGAGCCTATCGCAGACGCCGCCATCGCCCTTCGGCCTTCGCGGATCGGCATTGCGGCACCAGGCAGCCGATCGGCGATCAGGTGATAGGTGATCCTGGTTCCTCCTCGTCCATCTCCAGTTCTCCAGTCTCCACCCTTCCTTAGTTTCAGGCGTCCGTTCATTAGTTTTGCTAATTGGTGAGTTTTTTTTTAATTTTCAGAACTCTTGAATAGTTGAATTATGAAGAGAAACATAGACATTCGATTGTTTTTTCAGAATGCAGCAAAGAAGGCGGTTGCTGTTGCTTTGAACCCTGACCCACCTCTGGCTCCGGATCAAAGTATTGTGGAAGAGCACAATCAAGAAGAAGATAGAGTACAAGTTGAAGAAATTGCAGATCCTTTGCCCTCGCCCCCGCTAGCATCACCGCCACCCCCTGCATCAAAGCCGCCGGTGTATGACATCAATCGCCTTCCATATGATCCAGGTGAAAGGCTACCCATTGAAAATTATCATGTTAATGATCAAGATGCAATCCGTAGAGCATATATTACTAAAGGTGCTTGCAAATCTTATATACATGATTTTCCATACCGAAACATTGGAGGTGTACCTCGTCGATTCAGTATACAATGGTTGTATAATTATGAGTGGCTTGAATATAGTGTCAAGAAGGATTCTGTATTTTGCTTCATATGCTACTGGTTCAAGAAGGGCAGTGGGTCAAATACTTTTGTGGTTGATGGATGGAATAATTGGAATATAGAAAACATAGCACTTCTTAAACATTGTGGTTCTAGGGCACATAAAGCAGCTCAAGAGAGGTACATTGGTTTTATTAATCCCAAGGTTGCAATTGATTATCACATTGACAAGTGGAGTGAGGAGGAGCTTCGTCTTTACAAGAAAAGATTGACATATTCACTTAGATGTATCAAGTTTCTTTTGCATCAAGGATTGGCATTCCGTTGACATGATGAAAGTGAAGAGTCTAGCAATAGAGGCAACTTCATTGAACTTTTGAAGTTTCTTGCAGGAAATAGTGAAGAAGTGAACAAGTATGTCTTAAACAATGCACCAGGTAATTGCACTTTGACTAGCCCAAACATACAAAAGGAAATTATTCATTGTTGTGCCATAGAAACTAGAAAGAAAATAATTGGGGAACTTGATGATGAACCCTATGCAATTCTAGCTAATGAGTCTAGTGATATATCACATAAAGAACAACTAGCTCTTTGCTTGCGTTATGTTGATAAACTTGGAAGGCCATGTGAGCACTTTATTGGAGTTGTTCATGTAGATGATACTACCTCTTTGTCACTTAAGAAAGCAATTGAAGGTTTACTTGTTATATTCATTGCTTTGCACATCAACTCCAACTAGTTCTTGTCGCTGTTGCCAAGGGAAATACTGACTGCAAGACTTTTTTTGATCAAGTATCTATCTTGTTGAACATTGTTGGGGTTTCTTGCAAGCGTCACGATATGCTTCGAAATGCAATGCTTGAGAATGTTAAGAAAGCACTAGAGTGTGGTGAGCTTGAAATAGGAAGAGAATTAAATCAAGAGATGGGTTTGCCTAGGGCTGGTGACACTCGGTGGGGCTCTCATTACAAAACTATATGTAGCATCATCACTATATATTCCTCAATCCATGATGTGCTCATTGAACTTGGTGCTGATATTGCATATAAGGAAGATTGGACAAAGATACATTTTGTGCTTGGAGCTTTAGAAACCTTTGAGTTTGTTTTCTTTGTGCACTTAATGTATGTTATTCTTGGATACACAAATGAGTTATCCGAGTGCTTGCAGAGAAGGGATCAAGATATCCTTAATGCAATCTCACTTGTTAATGTGGCCAAGAGCAGAATGCAGGAGTTGAGGTCTGATGGTTGGGATAATTTTCGTCAGAAGGTCACTTCTTTTTGTATTAAACATGGTGTTGAAGTTCCTGCTATGGATGGTGCTTGTGTGCCTTAATGGAAAATCAGCACGGTATGCCCGTGACCGAAACCAAACAAATGATGATCATTTCAGAAGAGAAGTATACATTGGTGTCATTGATCAAATTAGTCAAGAGCTTGATAATCGATATGATGAGATCAATATGGAGCTACTCTCTTGTATAGGCAGCCTTCAGTCCTTCCAACTCCTTTGCTTCTTTTGATGCACGGAAGGTACGTAGATTGGCTGAATTTTATCCTAAGGACTTTCTCCAACAATGATTTGTTAAAACTTGAATTGCAACTTGATAATTATATTGATGACATGCGACAAGATGCTAGCTTTCAAGGTCTAGACAACATTAGTTGATCTCTCAGTTAAGCTTGCTGAAACAAAGAGGCACAAAGTGTATGATATGATGTACTTGCTTCTCAAATTGATATTGCTTTTACCTGTGGCAACTGCGAGTGTTGAAAGGATATTTTCTGCATTGGTTATAGTGAAAACAAAGACAAGGAATAGGATAGGTGATACGGTTTTGGATGATTGTCTAGTCATATTTATTGAGCGGGATATTTTCTTCCAAGTTGATGAAGATGATATAATTGAGACATTCATGTCATTGAGAAAGCGATGGATAAACAAGTAATATGTAAGTCTCTCCTGTTGCTATATTTTGAAGTATTTGTATTTCATTTGAACAATTTATATCAAGATTTGGCGTCGTTCATAGCTTAATATTTGAATTTAAATCTTATTATATTATTTAATGTAACCGGTTTTAATGAATTATAATACGATTTTACCAAATTGTAAATGGTTTATCGAATTGTATTAGAAATTTTTTGCGGCGCATACCCTAGAGATAAAATCCTAGGTCCTGCCACTGCCCGTCAGCGAGGGCGCACATATCTTCATCCGCAGCCACGAGCTGGAGTGGTAGCACCACGCCGCGCAGACCTCCACCGCGCGGTTGGCGTGCTGAGCTCCATCTCACCAGCTACCGCTCTTTCTACACCCTGGCATTCATGGAGGCGTCGCTCTTCGGCGTACTAGACGTGGAAGGTCTCCAGATCCAAGCGACTCCATCAGATGAGCCACGAGTGCGAGCTGGGCGCGTACGAGCTCGTATCCCTGACGGCTGACCCGCTTCTTGTACGAGTGCGAGGCATCAACGGTTCTCCTCCAGAACCCAAACAGGACCGGGTCGCAGCTCGCAGGTGCGCGCTATGAAGCGCGTGCTCCAGGCGGTGAAGGTGCTTGTGTCCACGGAGGGTAACACGGGGAAGGCGCTCCGGCAAAGCGTCTACAGAGACCGTGTTCAGGGTGAGCAATCTGCACGACACACTGCAGTATTATGAGATGTTCACCGGAGAGAGACGTCCCTCCCAGATGCCGGCGATCAGCACCACAGCGCAGAGCACACACACAACGCACTGGTGAACACACACGCACGTCTCAGCTCTACTCGCCTACAGCCAACAGCTGCAGCTATACATATGCATACATTCTAAAACATGATATTTAAACGTGCTAACTAACTACCATGCACAAGAATTATTCAACATAGTACAGGAAGCTGCACAGCTACACACAGAGTTGCAGATGCTCGCCACGGACGTGCTAACTGGGCTGGCCCATGGACGACAACTGCAAGGAGACCATCGTGGGCACCAGAGGCATCGTCAACAAGCTGCAGGACCGGCGACTGAACACGGCGAGGATATACTGCGGATTATATGCGGTGTGTGCGTACTCTGGAGCAAAAGCGAGAGAGCGGTCACCAGTAGAGAACAGATCTTTGATCCTCGGCTAAAATGAGTTCTAGTTATGGCATTTTTTGCGGCCAGGACTAGAGATACCTTTAGTCCCGGTTGATGGCTCCAACCGGGACTAAAGGTCCCTCCCAATGGCTACTGCGCCAGACAGAGGTGGCAGGGACCTTTAGTCCCACCAATCCTTACTCCTGGGACTAAAGGTCCCTGCCACCTCTGTCTGGCGCAGTAGCCGTTGGGAGAGACCTTTAGTCCTGGTTGGAGCCACCAACCGGGACTAAAGGTCCCCCTTTATATCCCGGTCCGTCTCCTTCTTCCTCCCCGAGCCCGAGCTCAGCACATTTTGAAGCTCACTGTACTAGTATTCTTGCTTCCTTCCTCAATTATTCCTCCATCAATTCTTCGATTCCTCCGTCGATTTCTTCGATTCCTCCGTCGATTCTTCAGTTGTAAAGGTTACCAATCTCATACTCTCATTTTTCACCATTGTCTTATCTCATTTTGTTCACTATATATATATGGTTCTTTATTGTGGTTTTTTTCATTTGTAAGCAATTTGAGCTCAAAATCACTTCAAGCTTGCATATTTACATGAAGGAAGGTTAAAGTAGCTATTAAAAACTAGTATTCACCGTTCATTTATAGCATGCATAGCACACTTCATTGTTTAGAGATATAGAGAATTTTAGAGTTTTTTAATTTTATTTATTTATAAAATGAGAAATTTATAGTGTATTAAAAAATAGACTAGTGTCTTCGACTGGTATGACAGATGCAATGCAAGGCCGTGCAATAGGAAGCAAATCCGTTCTCTTTTGACGATACGCCCGAACAGCCGGGCCTGACAGATTTGGTGGTTGAACGGGTCCGTCGGCCGTCGCCGTGCGACTGTACGACAAAGAACGGCATCGATCGACCATAGTATTTTATTGTCCGGAGTCCGGTCCAGGGTGCAATGCAACGCAATGACAATTGACAATGCGTTGCTAGGTCAAAATATGGTCATTTCTATGGACTCCACGACTAAACATTTTATTTTAACTTTTTATGAAATGAAAAACTTAGAAAATAGTTAGAAAATTATAGAAAATCCGTCCTAGTTGAACTAGCGGACCGTGTTCAGCTCGGCGAGCATGTTCTCTGCCAAGCGGTAACAGACATCAAGGAAGAGCTTTGATTCTACGAGGGAGAGCGGCAACGGTCGTGGAAGACCGTGTTCACTTCCTCGTAGAATCGGAGCTCTTCCTTGACCAAGTACGGTGCCATCCGGTGGAGAAATGCTCACCGAGATGATCACGTAAGCAAGATCAACTAGTACGGATAGGTTATTTATTAAAACATGTTTTTGAGCTATAAATCCTACTGGCCGTCTTCTTCCTCCCCGAGCCCGCCCAAGAGCTTAAGTTCAAATTTAAGCAGTGTTCTTGCTCTTTCTCCATCCATTCTTCGATTCCTCCATCGATTTCTTCGATTCCTCCGTCGATTCTTCGGTTCTAAAGGTTACCAACTTCATACTCTCATGTTTTATCATTGTCTTATCCCATTTTGTTTACTATATATATATGGTTCTTTATTGTGGTTTTTTTTTCATTTGTAAGCAATTTGAGCTTAAAATCACTTCAAGCTTGCATATTTACACGAAGGAAGGTTAAAGTAGCTAGTTGAACTAGCGGACCGTATTCATTTCGGCAAGCATGTTCTCTGCCGAGCGGTAACGGACATCAAGGAGGAGCTTTGATTCTACGAGGGAGAACGGCAACGGTCGTGGAAGACCGTGTTCCCTTCCTCGTAGAATCGGAGCTCTTCCATGGCCAAGTACGGTGCCGTCCGGTGGAGAAATGCTCGCCGAGATGATCACGTAAGCAAGGTCAACTAGTACGGATGGTTATTTATTCACACATCCCGATATCGTCGCAGTAGTCTGTCAATCACCGTACCCAAACGTAGTATATATATATAAATATAAACGATAATTGATTGTTATGTGTGTACACTCCCATTCTTCTGTTAATTTGCGAAAATATCATGTGAATTACTTACCTGCCGCAGTCAAAGACGAGAACACAATGACCATTAAAAATATCATTGTTTAGAGATATAGATAATTTTATAGTTTCTTAATTTTATTTGTTTATAAAATGAGAAATTTATAGTGTATTAAAAAATAAGTATAGAGAGTAGATGGCAACTGCTTCCGGGTCCTCGGCCTCTCATGGGTTTCCAAAGTGACTTAGGCCGGGCCTCCCTCTCATTCCATGCGGCAAGTGTCGTGATGAGACGAAGATTGTGATGGAGTACCGAGTGAAGAAGGAGGGTCCCAACAAGGATCGTATCTTCTACAAGTGTCCGGATCGCAATGTGAGTTATTTTATTGTATTTAATAATTATGGTTAGTTTATACCTATTTTCATGATGGTTGTGATTAAAGTTCTAATTTTTTGTTTTAATTTCAGTGGGATGGCAGTGGACGATGTTCATGCTTCTACCGGGAGGGAGAGTATGTTGAACTCGTGCAAAAATATCTTGCACAACAGGCAGATACGGCGGCTAATGAGGCAGTGATCCAGCTGAAGAAGCCCTAAAGATGTTGCATAATTGGGGGATCTATTTTTTTAGTTGAGATTGGATCGCGAAATCCTTGTGCTCCTGAAATGTATTTTAGCTTTAGTTCTTTTAGTGGTAGTTGGGATTGTCTATATTGTAGCGATGCTTTCATAAATTTGTACCTTTTGTGGTGGCACGCATGTTGTATAAATAATTAATTATGATCTAGGTTTTAATATGGTATTTATGTCATGTAATGCAGATGAGCTGGCATTGGATGTACAATGTTGATCAGCCGCTCCCAAGAGTTCATTGACGGTGCGCATTCTTTGTTACGTGTAGCCGAGGCAAACAAACGCGACGGTTTCATGTGCTGCCCATGTGCCATATGTAAGAATACGGTGGAATATCCTTGCTCAAGGACTCTTCATTCACACTTGTTCAAGTCGGGTTTCATGCCAAACTATATTTGTTGGACGAAGCACGGAGAAACCGGCGTTGTAATGGAAGAAGGTGAAGAAGAACAATGGGACGACAATGATATTATTCCCGATGATGCGTGCTTCAATGATACTGCAATGGGAGAAGCTGAAGAAGAGGTAGCCGCAGAAGATGAGCCTGCTGATGATATTTGTCAGGTCATTCATGACGCACAAAGAGAATGTGAAAGTGAAAAGGAGAAGATCAAGTTCGAGCGGATGCTAGAAGATCACAAGAAATTGTTGTACCCAACTTGTGATGCAGGGCAGAAAAAGTTAGGAACCACATTAGAATTGCTACAATGGAAGGCAAAGAATGGTGTATCTGACGAGGGATTTGGAGAGTTACTAAAAATCCAAAAGAAGATGCTTCCAAAGGACAATGAATTGTCCGCCACTACCTATGAAGCAAAACAAGTTGTCTGTCCTATGGGTCTAGAAATCGAGAAGATACATGCATGTCCTAATGACTGCATCCTGTACCGTGGCAAAGAGTACAAGAAATTGGATGCATGCCCGGTATGCCATGCATCGCGGTATAAGATCAGGCGAGATGACCCTGGTGATGTTGAGGGCAAACGTCCGCGGAAGAAAATCCCTGCCAAGGTTATGTGGTATGCTCCTATAATACCACGCTTGAAACATCTGTTCAGAAACAAAGAACATGCAAAATTGTTGCGATGGCACAAAGAAGACCGTAAGGTAGACAATATGTTGAGACACCCTGCTGATAGGTCCCAGTGGAGAGCAATCGATAGAGAATTCCTGGAGTTTGCAAATGACGCAAGAAACTTAAGGTTTGCTTTAAGTACAGATGATATCAATCCTTTTGGAGAGCAGAACAGTAGTCATAGCACTTGGCCTGTTACTCTAAGTATCTACAACCTTCCTCCTTGGTTATGCATGAAGCGGAAGTTCATTATGATGCCTGTGCTCATCCAAGGCCTGAAGCAACCTAGCAATGACATCGATGTGTACCTGAGACCACTTATTGACGAACTTCTCATTTTATGGAATATAGAAGGTGTACATGTGTGGGATGAGTACAAACAGGGACACTTTGATCTGCGAGCATTGTTGTTCGTAACAATCAATGATTGGCCTGCTCTAAGTAATCTTTCAGGACAGTCAAACAAGGGATATAATGCATGCACACACTGCTTCGGTGATATTAGAGGTGTATTCTTGAAAAAATGTCGAAAGGTCGTGTACCTTGGCCATCATTGATTTCTTCCTACAAATCACCCCGTAAGAAAGAAAGGCAAGCATTTTAAAGGGAAGACAGACCACCTGACCAAGTCTCGCAACCGAACTAGTGAGGATGTACTCGATATGGTCAATGATGTGAAAGTCATCTTTGGAAAAGGACATGGCAGCCAACCTGTTCCGAACGACGCTAACGGTCACGCACCCATGTGGAAGAAGAAGTCCATATTTTGGGACCTACCCTATTGGCAAGTCCTAGAGGTCCGCAGCTCGATCGACGTGATGCACCTGACGAAGAATCTTTGTGTGAACCTGCTAGGCTTCATAGGTGTGTATGGAAAGCCTAAGGACACATTTGAAGCACGACAGGACTTACGTTGTTTGAGAGAAAGAGACAACCTGCATCCAGAGAAGACAGATGATGGACGCCATTACCTACGTCCTACCAGCTACACTCTAAGCAAAGAGGAGAAGGAAATCATGTTTGAATGCTTAAACAACATCAAGGTACCATCTGGATTCTCCTCGAATATAAAGGGTATTATAAATGTGCCAGAGAAGAAATTCTGTAACTTAAAGTCCCATGACTATCACGTTCTTATGACGCAATTACTTCCAGTTGCATTAAGAGGAATTCTACCTCTAAATGTACGTCTAGCCACCATGAAGCTATGTGCATTCCTCAATGCAATTTCTCAGAAGGCAATTGATCCAACTGATCTAGCTAAACTACATAATGATGTGGTTCAATGTCTCGTCAGCTTTGAGTTGGTGTTCCCTCCTTCCTTCTTTGATATTATGACACACCTCCTAGTTCACCTAGTCAAGGAGATTTTCATTCTCGGTCCTATGTTCCTACACAACATGTTCCCCTTAGAGAGATTCATGGGAGTCCTGAAGAAATATGTTCACAACCGTGCTCGCTCAGAAGGAAGTATCGCCAAGGGCTATGGAACAGAAGAGGTCATTGAGTTCTGTGTTGACTTTATTCCCGACCTTGACTCGATTGGTGTTCCTAAATCGAGACATGAGGGGAGACTATGCGAAAAGGGGACACTAGGGAGGAAAACATATATTGGTACGGAGGATGATTATTTCAATAAAGCTCACTACACAGTTCTACATAACTCCTCTTTGGTAGATCCGTATATTGAGACACACAAGGATCTCTTACGATTTGAGTTTCTAGGGAAAACTAAAGCTTGGATTACGCGTAAGCATATAGAAACTTTCGGCGGTTGGTTGCGAAAAAAATGTCAAGGTGATGAGAGCATCCATGAGCAACTGTATTTATTGGCTATGCAACCATCATGGCATATCGTCACATACAAAGGGTACGAGATAAATGGGAACATATTCTACACAGTAGCCCAAGATAAAAGGAGTACCAATGAAAATAGTGGTGTCCGCATAGATGCCACAGACCCGAATAGGAATAAGCAGACATATTATGGCCGCATAGATGAAATATGGGAACTAGAATATGCACCTACTTTGAAGATCCCATTGTTCAAGTGCCAATGGGCCAAGGTGACCGGAGGCAGGGTAATAGTAGACAACGAGTATGGAATGACAACAGTAGACCTTAGTAATATTAGGTACAAAGACGAACCATTTGTCCTTGCCAAGGATGTGAATCAGGTGTTCTATGTCAATGATATGTCTACCAAACCAAAAAGAGGGAAAAACGATAATGACTCAACCAAAGAGCCAAAGCGCCACATAGTTCTTTCAGGGAAAAGAGTCATCGTGGGAATTGAGGACAAGTCGGACATGTCAGAAGATTATGAAAAGGATAACTGAATTCCGCCCTTCAAAGTGAACAAATACCCTAGCATCTTGGTAAATGATGAGGACACTCTATGGTTACGACGCGATCATAACCAATGGACATACGTAAAGAAGAAGTTCACTGCTATGCCCACTTGATGATATAGTGATTTAATGTAGTGTGTGTTTGAGATATTATGTAATAATTGTGAATTCAGATGTTTATTATGTCGTGTTTCAAATTAAATCAATGTTTGATTTGATGGGATTTCTCTCTCGAAAAGTTAAATTAGGATATTGAGTGATGAAAAATTAAAATATTAACGTTAAAATGATGTGAAAACAAATTTCCTGTCCAAAACCAATAGTTTTAATAATTTTAATTAAACACTACATTTTTGCATTAACGAAATAATAAATATTAGTTACATTATGTTTTATAATTATAACAAAAAAATAAAAAAGTTAGGTTATAGATTTTTCCTATGTGCAATAAAGAAAAAAATCCATATTTTTAACAAAATAATTTTATGCCTTTTATTTAATTTACTATGTATTTAACAAGACTATTGCATTTTATTAAAAAAATTTGCTCAAAACAGGCAGGAAACGAAACTGTAGCCCACCTTTACTCCTGGGTGGAAAGCCTACCTAGGAGTAAAGGTGGGCTGCAGTTTCGTGGCCCGCCAAAAAAACCCGTTACTCCCAGTGCGTGTTACCAACCAGGAGTAAAGGTATACCTTTACTCCCGGATACCTTTACTCCCGGTTGGTAACAAGCACCGGGAGTAAAGGTACCTTTACTTCCGGTTGGTAACACGCACCGGGAGTAAATGACCTTTACTCCCGGTTGGTGGCTGGCACCGGGAGTAAATCTCCTTGGTATATATGCCCCAGTGCCTGGCGCAGACCGATCCCCTCCTCTTCTTCCTCGTCGAACAGCTGCCCTTTCTCCTCTTCTTCCTCACGCCGCCGCCGGTCGCCACCCCACCTCATGCCGACGAGCCCTCCACCGCGCGTGCCTCTGCAGTCTTGAGGTGTGTTCTCTCGGCTTTCGCATTCTGGGTCGAAGATGAAGAACCCGTGGCCCTGGCCCCCTCTAAACATGGTAACATAGCAAGTTCAACTTCCCCATCGCCGTCAGCACATCCTGGTTTGGGTTCACGATGAGCAGCGGTGGGAAGGCAACATCGTCCAGCAGGACGTCCTGCCTAAATGGGTTGGCCGTCGGGTCGCGCGCCGACGGGCAGCGCCAGGCACCACGCTTGGTCGAACAACGCCGTGCTGTGTTCATCAACAAGGCCGGCCGCCTCGGACGCCGTCCTCTCCTCGGCGGCAAATAAGGGCCAGAGTAGGATGCACTCGGCGATCCGGATGATGGGGTCAAGGGCGAGCTGCCCGCTACCATACCGGATGGCGACGTGGTGCGTGATGTTGCCGCCGGCCGAGTCGCCTAGACGAACACCCTGCCCAGGTCGGCCAAGTCGTCGGCTAGCCACGGGTCGGCCTCGGCCTGGGCACGGAGCCACGATAGGATGGCCTCGGTGTCACGGTGCATCGCAGGGAGGCGGTGCTCGGGCGCTAGGCGGTAGTCGGCGGAGAGCACGAGCACCGGGAGCTCCGTGGAGATCCTGAGCGCGCCGGCATGGAAGTGGGGCAGCTCGAAGCTGCACATGCAGAAGCCGCCACCGTGGAAGTAGATGAGCACCGGCAGCTTATTATTGGCCGTCGTCGTGTTGTCGTCGGTGGGCCTGTACATGCGGAGGCAGAGCGCGTGCGCGGCATTGTAGACGACGTCCTTCCACTGGACGGGTAGGTTGGATGGCACCTCACCCTAGAGAGGGAGCGCGAAGTACTTCACGGAGCGCGTCATGGAGCCGTCGCTAAGAAGCTGCATGATGCCGAGGCAGTCGTCCACGACATGCGGCGTGGTCGCTAAGAAGAAGTTCACTCCTCGGCTAGCTCCACGACGTTTAGGGTTTATACGGTGGAGCACCGCCACCCTCATTAGGGTTTATATGGTGGAGCACCACCGCCCTTGTTCGCCCTAGGGTTTAGGGTTTATACGGCGGAGCACCGCCGCCCTTGTTCGCCCTAGGGTATAGTGTTTATACGGCAGAGCACCGCCGCCCTCGTTCGCCCATGTGTACAAACATATATACGACGGAGCAGAGCATCACCACTCTCGTCACACCACCCTCTCTCATGGCCTAGTCAATCAACATTCGTATTATCGTTATCGTTAACGCTAAACAATCACACTAGGGCAAATTGCGTCAGTGACTAGGGCGAATCGCGTTGTTGATGTCACCGACGTGGTTCGCCTTAGTCACCGACGCAATTTGCCCTTGACTGTTTATGTATAGCCCTAATTCGCCCTAGTACCGACGCAGTTCACCCTAGTGTGGCGAATTGCATTCGTGACCGAGGGGCAAGATTTAATAATGCATATTGTTCATAGATTTTACGCATGTAAGTAAAGATTTGACATACTATATATTGGTTTTGTTTTTTGAAGCTAGATGGCCGACCTGAGAAACATGGATGAGGAGGAGTTGATGATGAATTTAATCAACACTAGCACTCAAGTTGCCGGCAATGATGGTGCTAAAAATAACGTGCAAGAGGATGCAGATGACGGGAGTCAGTACTTAGCTCTTGAACAAAATGAGCAACAACATATTGGCCAAGTATATATATTTTTTATTAGCTATTTATATTATCATATGTCTTATGTGTGCTCATGACATTAAAAATAATGTTTATGTTTTGTAGCCCTCTGGATCGACATCAACAACTACAACGAAGAGTAAAAATGTTCGAGGTCCCAAAAAGCCATTGGAGGGCCGCTTCATCATCTCGGAGTTCAATGTGGATATAGGCGAACCGGGGGGCCAAATAAAACGAAACTCATGCACCACTGTGGTTACCTTGTATGTGAAACAACCCCGATTTCCACGAAGGGAAATCCACAGAGTCGAAGTGTAATAAGACCGTTGTAGATCATATTACCCAAATTCCAGTCGAATATCATATCCATACAATGATAATATCAGAGTACAAATAGTGCAGAATACATAAATTATTACATCGCCGCATTAGTGGAATCAAAAGTAGCATTCATTCAGAACAGCTTGAAGATAAGATCGCCAAACTCGAGCGTAGGCACGAAACCCTCAACCGTCAAACTCCTCGGAGCTATACTCCTCAGCAGAACCTGTGTGCCAAAATTTATCAGTACGATTTGTTCTGGCCACTCCCAACCCTATGAGCATTGCTTTGTGGAAATTGGATGCAAATTGGATATAATCAAGAGGAACCTATAAGGCTGGGGTTTTCTATGTATTAGTAAATCAAGTATATAATAATAGTTGGTCGAGTTTTAACTCCATTCACACACCCATTCCACCCCCTTCCCCTTCCAGAGCAAGGAACGATAACCACCATCCCCACACCATCATCGTACCACAGCCATACCATCGCTCAGTCGACAGGCCAACTCCCTCTCGGCACTGTCTCAAGGCCAGTAGCCCCTGGCTACGTTCGAACACTCATTCCCAGGGGAGAAAAGAAGGACTCATCTCTCTATCTAGTTTAAGCGAAACCCAGGAAAGGTCCATAGCTGACCAGTCGGCATATGTATCGATCAATCAACCATACTATCTGCAGAGGTTTTACATAACCATAAGATCTGCCTTCCTCGCTGACCGTCGTCAACTGGGCTGATTCTGGCCGCTTGCTAGCCTAGGATAATGCCACTCTACCATTTAGCCCTAGTACACCCCAAGTCCGATCTGGGGTGGCTGAAACTATGAGTCATGAGCCGGGTCCACAAGGTCTCCATGAAGTCTCAGAAGGGTGTGGGGGAAATCCTCCGCACCCCGTACCTTCCTCACACTGTCCGCTATCAACCTAGCAGTAGTGGCAATATCCTACCAAGTAGTCCGGCCATCCTGCACCATATAGGGCGAGTGGTACGTAAGGCTTCCCGGTGAGTCTGAGTACTAGTAAGTCCTTAGGTTTGACCAAGTTAGAATGTCTTCATCAGGGTTTCCATTTACTGTGCCACCACAGCACCTCCACCCTGGGCTCCTCCCATCATAGGTTCACACCCAAGGCCACCTCATTTACCATTTACCCACCATAGGTATCTATTCTAGGGGTGCCCAGGTAGCACCCCACGGCAAGACTTGCCCCAGGCTCGTCGTATACTCCAACTTGGTCGACACAACACTCACCCTCCACGCACCCAAGTCACACTCGCAGCACTCTCCCCATGGTCTAGATAACACCAGTTTCCACCACGCATCATTATAGTGCAAGCGTAGTAGAAGTAGTAAGCAATGAAATATCATAGCAAGCGTGTGACTAGCCTAACAGCAGGGTGAGCAGGGGTAAGGTTGCGTCAAGGTATAGGCCATCAAGAAAATATACTACCATGCAAGTCCTACCACAATGTGATCATGACAATAAGGTAAGCACTAGCATTTCTATTTTAGCTATGCGTAATAGGTGCTACGAGATTGGGTGGGATGTGGCACCTTCAGTGTAGTTGTCTCCGTACTACTCACGGTACTCACGATCCTCGTCCGTCCGGTTCTCCTCCGAGTCTGTAAATGACCGCATTATAGTCGCGTTAGCGACGTCTATAGAATAGCACAAAGAAGCAATGAAAATTCAAAAGAGACAAATGCACTCAAACATGGGTCCATTGCGTAGAGCTTGATTTTAGATGAATTTTGGTCCTGGTTTCGTATTTTTCCGAGGTCGTATGAATTAGTTATGAATTTCCGAAGATTAAATCTATTTCTGAAAATGGAAAAAGGCTGAATTAATCCTGGGCTGACACGTGTCATGCTGGGGTTGGTCCACGTGGCTTGCTGATGTCAGCATGATGTCAGCATGACATCAGCATCACGGTTCTGAGCTGATCGGTGGGGTCCGGATGACATCAGCATGACGTCATCAACGTCATGTTCACCGACAGGTGGGGCCAGAGGCTATGAGTCACTGACAGGTGGGTTCGGTCAAAGTCAACGGTGAGTCAACAGTCAACATCTTTGGTCAACGGTCAGGGTCACTAACGTGTGGGGCCAGGGCTGCTGACGTCATCAGCTGATGTCAGCGTGACGTCAGCATGACGTCACCTCGGCTGTGCTAGCTTCTGACATGTGGGTCTCGCATGATGTTATCACGACGCCAGCATGATGTCATCATCTGACATGTGGGTCCAGCAACACTATGTCGCTAACATGTGGGGCCAGGTCAACGGTCAACGTTGACCGGTCAACGGTCAATACGGGCTGGGTCCGAACTGGGCTCTAGTGGGCTCGGGTTGGGCCGGTCTGGGCCGGGCTGACCCGGACACGTGGCACGCTGTGATGCTGCCACATCGCGGCCGTGGGCCTTTATTGGGCTTTGTCCACAGCGTGGCTCACACCGTGTGGTTCACGGTGGACCAGCGCTCATGGTCCATAGACCTACGGCAGGGCGCATGGTGGACCAAGTCCACCGCCTCTTCTCCTTGGCTTGGCTCATGTGCACCGAGCTCACGCTCGGGTGGTCGACGAGGGGGGTGTTCCCCTGTTTTCTTCCGTGGCGGTGCTCCCATCGGCGGCGAGCGCCCGGTGAGCCCCCGTGGTAGTGCTGATGTCCGATTGGAGAGGGGAAAAGCTTTCCCGGGTCACGGCGACTGCGTCTGTGGGGTCAAGGTGGCGGCCATGGCTTCTTGCGGCGCTGGCCATGGCGATCAGCGGCTCAAGCTCCACCAGCGTGTGGGAAGGCACGGGTGCTGTGGCATAGGCCATTTCTGTGGTGCGCGTGGGCGACACGGTGCTCCAGCGAGCATGTTGGGCAGGTCGAGAGGTCTTCCAGGGGCTCCGGTGACTTTGGCCATGGCGGCGGCCTTCCGAGCACAACGGCGGCGAGGCGCGCGGGTCTCTATGTGGCTCCAGTGGGGTGGTCACGGCGTGCGTGTGGTTCCAGCGATCAAGACAGGCGAGATGAGGGAACGCCAGGCGCTCCCAGCGAACCTGTCCCTGGTGGAGTTGTCGCGGCAGCGGCGGTGCTCTGGCCATGGCGCGGTGTGGCCTCCAGGGTCCTCCGGTGGCCTACGCCTACCCATGATCGCGATTGTGGCGTCTTTCATGGTGGGAAGAAACCAACTAAGGCGGTGGTGTGACATCTACTGCGGTGATGCGGCCGTGGTGGCTCTGCCACGGCTGTGCACGTGTTCCCGGCGTGCGCCCGTGTGTGCTCGTGTCCATGGGGCTTAGGAGAGGGTCTCAGCAGCGTATGGCTCACCGTCGGTGTTGAGGGCGAGAGGATAGTGGCGCAGGGAAGGGTTGTGGCTGTGTAGCTCCGGAGGCAGTGCCGTGTCATCCACTCTGGCTTGATCTGCGGCGGCGCTCCAAGCTCCAGCGTCTTTCCCCCCTCCTTCCTTTTCTCCCTCTTCTCTCTTGGCTTGGGTGGGTTGTGGACGGCCACTGAGGTGGCAGCGGGGCGACGGAACGAGCGCTAGGGCTCCAAGGCTAGGGCTTTTATAGCAGAGCTCAGCCATGGAGCCCGGCGTTCGGCGGCTGGAGATTGAGGGGAATCGAAGGTGTGCATCCCATCCGACGGCTGTGCATGGTTGCATGGGCGCAGCGCAAGGGGGGGCAAGGCCATGCCCCAGGCATGACCCCCTAGCCCGCCCTACCATTGCTGTCGGGGCTCTGTCGCACGGTGGTCGTGCACGGCGTGGAGAAGAAGAATAGTAGGGCTGACTTGTGGGGTCCAGTGGCAGCGACTGCAAGCGGAGGCAGGGAGACGCGCGGGCGTGGGCATCGTGCGGCTGACACGCGGGGTCCAGCGGCAGCGGCAGCGAGCGAAGGCGGGGAGCACGCAAGTGTTGCTGGTGAAAGCTCTAGTTTGGTTTTGGTGAATTGATGAAACCCTAAGTGCTAACCTAGTTCATCAAGTGATCATGAGATAGGTAGCACACTTCAAGTAGAGAAGCAAATGAAGATCATAACATGACAATGGTGATAGCATGGAGATGATCAAGGGCTTAAACTTGAAGAGAAGAAAGAGAAAAACAAAAAGCTCAAGGCAAAGGTATAAACCATAGGAGCTATTTTGTTTTGGTGATCAAGACACTTAGAGAGTGTGATCACATTTATGTTTGATAGCCGTACTATTAAGAGGGGTGAAACTCGTATCGGAATGCGGTTATCAAAGTGCCACTAGATGCTCTAACTTATTGCATATGCATTTAGGATCTAGTGGAGTGCTAACACCCTTGATAACATTTGTGAAAATATGCTAACACATGTGCACAAGGTGTTTGCAGGGTTGAGATGGATTCGGCGCTTTTGGAAAAATGAAATGTCTATTTTCTATTGCGCCGGATGCAAAATTCTTGGTGGTTGGCACATTGGAGCAAGGGTGAAGAAGTTAGAGTTGAAATGGAGTTGATCGAATTGATGCTGGCGTCGGTCTACTGACCGGACGCTGGGTCACTCAGCGACCGGACGCTAAAAGGCTGCGTCCGGTCGAGCTGTCAGATGGCACAGTAGGCTAGGGTTGAGCACCGGACGCTAGCTGCGTCCGGTCAAGGTGGACCGGACGCGTCCGGTCGAAAAAACATGCCTCGGGGAGCTTACTGGAAACGACCGGACGCTGGGGCTTCAGTGTCTGGTCAGTTTTGACCGGAGCGTCCGGTCAGCTTCGTAGCCGTTGGAATCTAACGAACAACGTTTGAAGGCGATGACACATGGCGTCCATCGGGCGATCGGACGCTGAGGGCCAGCGTCCGGTCAGTATGACCGGAGCGTCCGGTCAAAGCGCGTTTTGCCCAGTGAAGGGGTATAACGGCTCTATTTGTTGGGGGCTCTATTTATAGCCCCATGGCCGGCTCAAGGGATAACTCTTGCACATTTTCATTGACATAACAACCTTGTGAGCCTAGCCAAAGGACTCCCACTCATCTACATCATTGATTCATCATCATAGTGAGATTGGGAGTGATCCAAGTGCATTGCTTGAGTGATTGCATCTAGAGGCACTTAGTGATCATGGTTCGCTGCGGATTTCACTTGTTACTCTTGGTGGTTGCCGCCACCTAGACGGCTTGGAGCAGCGAGGATCGTCGAGCGGAGGTGGTGATTGTCTCCGGCTCCGATCGTGGTGATTGTGAGGGGTTCTTGACCTTTCCCCGGCAGAGCGCCAAAATGTACTCTAGTGGATTGCTCGTGGCTTGTGTGATCCTCATCTTGTGTTGGTTGTGCGGCACCCTATTGAGGGTTTGGCGTGTGAAGCCAATTAGCGCGTGAACCTCCAAGTGAGTGAATCGCCACAACGAGGACTAGCTTGCCGGCAAGCAAGTGAACCTCGGTAAAAATCATTGTCTTCATCATTGATTCCGAGGTGATTGGTCATCATTGTTATTCATCTTCGTGATTGATTGGTTCATTCATCTACACGGCGGTATAACCCTCTTGATCACTCTCTTTACTTTACCGCAAACTAGTTGACAAGCTCTTTAGTGTAGCTAGTTGTGAGAGCTTGCATGCTTGGTTTGTGTGGCTCTTTAGTTAGCCTTTGAGAGCACACTAACATAGGGTAGTGTCATTGATCTTGTGTGAATTGACACTATCTAAACTAGAATTGTGGTAGGTGGCTTGCATTTTGAGTAGGCTAGCGCAACACTCACTTCGCCTCATAATTGTCTAACCATTTGGTTAAGTGTTGTTGTAGAAATTTTTATTAGGCTATTCACCCCCCCCCCATCTAGCCATTAGGACCTTTCAAGTGGGCCGCAAGCTGGGCCGCGCGCGCGCTGGGGTTGGCTGGGCCGAGCTGCCTGGGCTTTCAAGGCCTTCTCCTCTTCTCTTTTCTTTTCTATTTTTCATTTCATCTCCATTGTTTAAATTTAAATTTGGTTTTGGTTTTTGAATTCAAAAATTGGTGCACCAAATTCATTAGGGTTTTAGATATGTGACCCACAACTTCCTTAAATATATATATTAGGAATTTGTTTAGCCATTTTGTATAACAAAAGTAGGTGTAGTTTTGTTATACAAAAATATGGGTAGTTTTCACTTAAACCTTTGATTTGATTTCTTTTGGTTCGTTACTTTAAAAGGGGTCGTTAGGCATTACATGAGACAAATGAAAAGTCCAACTCACAAAATGTATGCAACACTTATTTGTTAGAGATTAAATATTCATAATCAACAAATGACATGCTTATGTGATGACTTGGGTTGGGTTACTTCTAATGCAACTCTTAGGTTAGGTTCCTATACATGACACTCATCATCTCATGGGATTTTCAAAAAAAAATTTGTAGTTGGTATTTTTGGTGTGTGGATTTCTGGGTTGTTACAGTATGGGACCGGCTCCCGATCAGTACCCGCGAATGGAAGAAGACCAATGCTCCTCATATCAGTTTTATCTCCGATCATGACAAGACGTTAATTTGGAATGATGTCTTGGAACATTTCACGCTCCAAACAGATGGTTATTATGATATAATAGATGGTGATGAATTGAAGGAGCGAGTTAGGGATTGGGCAATGAAGAAGATGGCCACCCAGTTTTAGACTTGGAAGAAACATCTATACACGACGTATGTCAAGAAGAACATAGCACAAGATTTTACTGTCCCAGGCCCGATCTCAAAGCAGAGGCCTATTGGGATGAGTTTCTATAGTACAAGATGTCGGAAGAGGGTGTGAGTCGGGTGATAAAGAACCAACGTAATGCCCAACAGAAGACATACCACCATAACTTGGGATCAGGTGGCTACCCGACTGCCATTAAGAAGTGGAACAAAATGGAAGCAGACCTTCTTGCCAAGGGTATCACACCAGAATCACTCGAGTGGGGAAAGCGTGCAAAGAATTAGTTTTTCGCTCATGGGGGAACACTGGACCAGGAGACAGGGAAGTGCGTTTATGGTGCAAGACTACAAGAAGCAGCAGAAAGATTGTTTTATGCTCAGAGAGCTACTGCTAGTGGTGCGTTTAGGCCCAACAGAGAGAAGGATGAACTAACATACGCCATCGGGACTATTGAACACGGTGGCCGAACTAGAGGCAAAGGAAGTGTCTCGTGGGAGCATGGATTCCCTCAGGACAGACCTTCCTACAGAAGCCACCAGAGAAAGAAGGAAGAAGAGGCACATCGGCTCCAGAGGTTGGAGGAAGCGGTGCGTGAAGCACAGGAGCGGGAAAAAAACCTTGAAGCGAGAATGCAGGAGGAAATCAGAAGGCAAGTGCAAATAGCAGTGAATGCAAGCAAGTAGGCATCAGAGCCAGGAATCAACATTAGCCAATTTGTTCAGTTGAAAAGCAGCTGCGCTTCCACAGAGATACCAAATCAAGGGGACACAGGACTGCGCTTCCCTATGGATGACATCACTAAACCTTGTACATCATGTGAGCTACACATTCCGAAGGGGAATTCCACAATCAAGGTGGCTATCGGTCTTGTTAATCCTATCGACTGAACCAAGACGCCAAGGATTCATGGGAATATAATCCAAGGAGGATATGCTACCATCTTGGTAGATAAAGCTGAAAAAGGTTTTAGTGATTTGCCTCTTGACATTCTTGGAGGTGATGGCGAGAAGACTCTCGGAGAAGCAGAGAAGACATTCATTCTATGGCACAAGCGCTACATCATCATTCCCGAGATGTCGCATCCACCTCCTCCTGAACTACCTCACCATAGGTGCGGATGAAAACACTACATCATTAATTTATATTGGCTTAAATAATTAACAATCTGCTCATAATAATATGTCATTCCTTTTTTTAGCAGATCCTCTCCTAACCTAAGTCTAATTGTTCAATCGCCAGATCATCATAGTGCTCTATATGATGACAATGTGTTGGAAGGCGAGGCTGCATCCACACAATCTCCAAGGAGGTCTCCAACGCTGGAGCCGCCACCTCCAAGAAGGTCTCCAACGCCGCTGCCACCACCTCCAAGGAGGTCTCCAACGCCTCCCCCGCCCCCACCTACCAAGAAGCCAAGTACTAGCAAGAGGCCAGCCCCGCAAACGAAGAACCAGCCCCCACCGACAAAGAAAGCCATCATGAAACCAAGGGCTATTCCCAAAATAATATCTGAAGAGAAGGAAGAAGTAACTAATGCATATAAAAAAGATATGTCCAGATTCTATGACAAACTTAAAAAGGATCAAGAAGCAAGGAGTAACCCAGAGAAACCGTACTTCTTCGTAGCTCCAGTTATTCTAAGAAAAAAGGTGGCTTCTTACCAGCAACAATAGCGGGAATCTCGTAAGCCGTCCAAAGCAACGGACTATAACCGCACTCTCACCAAGTCAATTGAGGTGGCACAGAAAAAGAAGCGGGCAGGAAAAGGAGTTGCACAACTCGGACAATAATCGCACCAATCAGTCCCCCCGCTAGTTGTTGGTAATGAATATGGTTCGAATTTAGGATTAATGCATCAGGCAAACATACCTTCGGATGTCGATTTAGATCACCTTGGTGAATTTATTGAAGAGACTGGTCTTGACCTTTACCAGATGTTTGGTGATGGAAACATTGAGAGTGCGGCGGAGGTTGATATTTGGAAGAAAAAATTTGTACTAGGCCAGAGTCTATACAACCCTTAAGCCTTATGTGATCTGGGGACACAAATGTACCTACTAAACAAGTGGTACATGCAGACGTCTACCGGTGGAGACTTCTGCGTTGGTGTCAGAATTAGAGACGAACATTGGTTCTGTGGCGATGATGTTATGTATGTTGACTTTGTAGAATTTTATCAACTATGCCACCTGACCTCTCTGGACAAAGTTATCATTAGCTGCTATTGCCTGTAAGTAATAATTCTTTCGATCTATTATTAAACTCATCATATGTGTGTATATGCATATAAATTATCCTAACAAGTACTATATATATGCAGATTTACAATGACAGAGCGCAGAAAGAAATGCTGCAATGAAATTGGTTTTGTTGATCCCCATATAGTATTCAAAGACCCAGTTACTCCAAAGCCTAATTGGAAGTCTAAGTTAGAGAGTAACCTCATGAACTTCTTAGTGAACCAACGCCACAAGAAGGATATACTCTTTTCCTACAACTTCAAATGAGTGTTAATAATGTCGATCATCCTTAATGGCTCATATGTTGATTCTAGTTAATTAATGAGTGTTATGCGTTATATCATATAAACACATGCAGCAATCACTGGATATTGATAGACATCGATATGGTGAAAAGTCACTTGATAATCTATGACTCGATGAGAAAACTACAACAAGACTACCAAGATATGATAGATATTATCCAGAGGTAATTTCGGTATCTCTAGCAACTATATATACACACAAACATGATGATTAACTATATCTGATGACGTGGCAAATTTTTTATTGGGTAGTGTTTGGAAAACCTTTATTGAGAAGCAACACATGGGATAATACAAAGCGCCACTGAATGTAATTCCTTTGAAAGTAAGTCTTCTAAATCGCATCATCTTTATTAATTAAACATATAGCTTTTCACCGGATCACCAGATTGGATGACAAATCTTTTTCTCGTAAAGTGGTGTCTAAGGTAGGAACAGGGGAACAACTATTGTGGTTACTATGTTTGTAAGTTTATCAAGGAGGTCTCCCAAAGAACTCCTACAGAGAGTCTCAAAGTACGTTAAAAATACACTATATATTCATTTAATTATTATTATTGATTGTGTTACTATGTCTTTATATATATATGTATGTATGTACATATAATTTATTTTCCTTTAATTTAAACCTGTAGACTCGATGGTTGGAGGAAAAGGTCATACGACAAGATCAAATCAAAGCAATTCAAGAGTCTATAGCCGGATTTTTAATGACCAGGTCATTGATTCCAAGGGCGAGTTCTATTTCGACCCAACACTACCATGGAAGCCAAGCTAAAGGATGAGAGAAAACTTGTTATATCACAACAACTGTAATGCAATCTTTTGTAATATATGCACATGAAATAATATAATGTAAAATACACATATGCATGCATGCATGTAAATATATATATATATGATGCATGCATGCATATATATATATATATAGTTCTATGCTTGAATTGTGTCATTTAATATGTTCATTGTGCTTGAACCGAAACATAATATAAGCGCGTATAAATGTATTATTAGCAGCGTACAATACGACTTCGAAAACCTATTTTGAAAAGAAAACAAAAAAATAAAAAGAAAAGAAAAAAGAAAAAAAATAACCTTTAGTCCTGGTTGGTATTACCAACACCAACTAGGACTAAAGGGTGCCGGCCTCGTGGCATGTCAGGAGGCACCTTTAGTCCCGGTTGGTGTTACCCACCGGGACTAAAGGTCCCCCTTTAGTCCCGGTTTCTGACCTGGGACTAAATGACCCCCATTTAGTCCCGGATGCTTGCTCCCGGGTGGAAAACCGGGACTAGAGGGGGTTCTCCATCGGGAGTAAAGCTATGTTCTCTACCAGTGGGTGGTTGCGCTCGGACGTGGTGAAGAACTTAAGACTAACGAATGTGGTATGCCGAATGAGGAGAACGAGAAAATCAAGGGGGTTTTCTACAAATTTTACTCTGCCTCCATCTAACTTTGACACGTGGACAGAGCTGGCAGTCCACATCAGCGCTGTAGAAGTGGGAGATAGTGTTTGGACCGGGATGACACACTAAATAAAGTTTAGGGATCCTGATGTACAAATTAAGAGTACCGGAATATAGATGAGAACTCGGCACAAGTTTAAGGACCGCTAGTGAAATTTACTCTACTAATAATATCTCGTGGTTGGTTGTTGAACCACGTTATCTAGTGGAAAATTGGCAGTTATATGTGGCGACATGCCTTGACTAGTCTGGATTTTGGACAGGTTCCGGTGGACGAAGTGTCAGCAGCAGTGAGCTGTTCTTTGAGTGCTCTTCTAGCATCACGTGGTGGTTTATGCTTGATCTTCAGTGGACAGTCCAAGGCAGTCATTTTCAAATGGTAGCTGAGCAGAGAAGGTCAACCCAATCTCTTTCTTCACGGGAGATCTTTATAATTGCTGCCTGGTGTATATGGAAACAGTGTAATGCCTACGTTTTCAATAATAAGTTGCCGTCAGTTGCTACATGGAAGTTGCTTTTCACAAGTGAAGTTAAACTTCTTATGTACCGTATCCCAGCTCCTCTTCACCCCTTAGCTATGAATTGGTTAAAGAATCTGTAATATGTTTGTTTTTCTCCCTTATTGTTTACCTGTCTTAGCTTTGTAATTAGGTAAGTCGTCTCTGGTTAGCTTCCTGCTAACCTTCTTCTACATGTCCTTTTCTCTTAATAATGCACTGGGGAGCTTTGCTCCACGGTTTTTAGTTAAAAAAAAGTGTTGGCAGTGGCTAATTTCGTACATTGCATGGAGCGTTCAGTAGTCCCTGATTCTTCCTAGCTACTGACGGTTTAGCTTGCTAGACTCTAGCCAGAAGCATAGTCCCAATAAGGCACAGAACCTCTCGGGAATATACCTGCAGATTCGAGGATGAGCTTGTCCCCTGAAAAATGAGTTACCAGCTCGTCTCTCATGAACGTCTTCGTCCGTTTGCTTGGCCGTTCTCTCCTCTGACCCTCCGGCGCCATCGAGCGCCATCCACGCCTCATCACACCGCCGTTTGCTCCCCTTTGCACGTCCAATCGACAGATATCCTTCCTTGGAATACTTTTCTTTAAGAAGTTTATGCTTTCTAAATTTTAATAGTGACATGTGCGAGATTTCTAAATTTTAATAGTGACATGAGCGAGATTTCTAAGTTTTAATAGTAAAGTAACTTCCTATGATCACGATGGTTCTTCACTTCTACCCTATATGTCTAAAAGGTGACTGTTTGAACCGGCTGACTACACAACACAGAGTACTCTGTGTATCCTGTAAGAAGTTTATGCTTTCCCATGACGCATAACCATTTACTCGCATCATTTTTCATACATGTAGTTGGTTACATGCAGAGATCTACTCTTGGGCTGATTTAGTTCCCAAATCCCAATAACTAACATGCAGATGATGAAGCGGCCACGAAGGAATCATGAGAAAGAACACCCTTATACTGAGGGAGAAAGGACCACTACTGGGAATAAAGCAGACTGCGACACATGTACTCAGAGTAAGTCTTTTTTTTTAAGCCTTCGTACCCTTGGAGCAGTGGCTAAGCCCAATAAAAGCCCGTAGGTGCCCAGGCACCCCGTCCAATTCTAGAAATTCTTAAGAGCTAGCAAATTTTGGCCATATATACACCCCCATGGCCCAAGACGAGACACCCCCACTAGCCCACAAAGCCCACTGCGCCACTTCTTTCTAGGCTCGCTTCCAGCCGAAGCATCGCACGTGGGGGGCGGTGGACTCGCGGTTCCTTGCTCGTGACGCCTGTCCTGCCTCGCGAGCGACGAGTCTGAGCTGCAGGGCGCTGCCGACGCCGCGCCTGTCATGCCAAGCCACGCGCACCTGCAGCCGTATGTCCCAGCGCCGCCGTCCGCTCCACTTTGAGCCGAGCGTAGGGTCCGACTCGCTGGTCGTGGCCAGTGGCAGCCCCCGCCCTAAGCTTTGTCCGCAATCCGCCTTGCCGCCCTCTGCGGCTCTGCCGGCTGTCCCTGTCCGTCCCATCGGCCATCGCTGCCCCTTGCTGTCGGTGAGTATATTTGTAATTTTATTTATGCTCGAGTTCATCCTCAATCAAATTATTTATATGTGAAATTGTGAACTGCAATTTGCATTGATTACGCAAATGAATGAGTTATAGATTATCATGTACAGGTATTATAAATGAAAAACTCAAGAAGTGTGATGATTTGTTACAAAGAAGTTAACAATGAAGCCGTGGTTCGTGGTTTCGTGACCATGGAAAGAAAATGGTGTAAATATGATCTCTAAGGCTCCATTCGTTTTGCTGAAAAAACAAGCCCAAACACTGTTCCGACTGATTTGTTGTGAGAGAAAAATACTATTCCGGCTAAAAAAATAAACTGAAAAAGACGGATTATAAGAGAAGCGAACATGGCCTAAAAGGTAATGTAAATACAATGTATCTACTTTCAGTGGATAATTGTACATTTTCTTTGCTAAATAATTGACATATTTGTTCTCTTTTCTTTAGGCAAGACGTTGCGACGACCCCATCCTCGCCGGAGGTGGCAGATCCGACGCCGTGGAGGGTGGATCCGGCAGCTCCCATGCCGGATCTACGCTGGTGGGCCTCGTGGCCGTGCGGGGCGGCGTTGGCTGCCATGGTGGTGCTCGGCTGCGCAGAGGTGGCGGAGGGGGTGCGGCAGCTTGCTGCTGCGCTCGGAGGTGGAGTGGGCGCGGGATGGTGGCTGCTGCTCGCCGTCTTGGTCCTCGCCGGCGTCTACAGCGGGCGCAACAGCGGCGGCGGTGGCGGCTCCGGCTACCGGATCTGGTGCTCTGGCGGCCGGATCCGGCCTTCACTGGGCCGGATTTGGTGCTCCTGCGGTGGTAGTGACTACCGGCGCTGGTGTTCGGCTGGGCACCGGCGGCGTTTTTTGTCAAGGAGGTGGATCGGTTGCTTGGTGGTTCGGCTGGGCGGCGTCTTCGGCGTCTGGGCGGCAATCCAACGGTGGCGGTGTGGTTCCTTCGGCGATGCCGTGGTGGCGTGGCCGGCCGTGGCGGTGGCAGGCCTGCGGTGCCGTGGTGGTGCTGCCGCCATTGCCGGGCCCGGTGGAGGCCACACTTCCCTGTTGGGGCTTGCCGACGCGTGTGCCCGTGCGGGCGCAGGGGGCAGCGGCGGGGTTCCCTCCCTCTCTGCTCGCCCTCTCCTTCTTCTCGATGGTGGCCATTTTGTGGCGGTGGTTGGGTTTCATGCCGGCGTTGGGGGCGGCCCGTCTATGCCGTTCTTCCCCACATGATCCTGGCTGTCGGCGCGAAGCGGTCGCAGCGAGGACGGAGGCCTCGGCGTCTTCGGGGGTGCTGGTCTAGGGCCTCGCCCCAGATCCGGGATCTTTAGGGCATGGGACGGTGCCCAAGGTGGACGTACACGGTGGCGGATGGCTGGTTCTTCGGCATGTGGTCCGGTCAGCGGGGGTACTGGCGCAGCTTTGCGGCTGCTTGCGTGGCCGGCGCGTCGACCCCCTCGGAGTGGCCTCGGCCGGTGGTCTGGCGGCGACGTCTTTGGTGCCTGGCAGGGACCCGGCATCTTGACCGACGACTGTGCTGTGGTTTCTTTGGGCGAAGGCCTGGTGACGGCGACACCTGCGGGTGCCGTTCCCCCCGTTGAGGGCGTCGCATCCACAGCACTCTCCACGGGTGAAAACCCAGTCCGGCCTTGGACGAGCGACGGCGGCGCTTGGACGTCGTTACCTTCTTGAAGGCGTCGTTGTGGAATTTGTCTCGGCCGGGACGGCTCGTGGCGGGGCTAGTGCGTCGTTTTCGCTGTTGTGTTGCGTGGGTGGTGCCAGTGGTGGAGAGTTTGTTCTAGTAGAGTCGAGTTTGAGTGGACGTCGACCAGCTGCAAGTGGCGGTGTGAGTTGAGATAGTTGTTTAGCTGGGGTCGATTCGACAAGTTGGTGATGAATTGTTGTATCAAGTTGTGTAGGATGAGCGGGGCTCTCCTCAGTTGTATGGTTTTTGCCCAGTTTCCATTCAAAGAACTGGACGGGGCACTTGCCTTCTTTTTCTTTTCTTCGTCTATACGGGACATCGTTTGTTCATCGTTTTGGCATTCTTTCGATCACTACACTAAATGGTGAGTGTTATTGTCCTTGCCCCTACTAGTTTGCTTATGTTTTGACCAAAATCACATTGTCATTACTGGAAATTAAATTTTGATGTTAAAAATTATGAATTAATTATGCTATTTGTTTGAACATCATATGGGTCACTATATTCATAATGAAGTTGGGCATCCCCATCTATTTGCTCTAACTTCGCCACAGGCTTGGAGTCTTCTCAACATGATCTGGTTATCCCTATCTCTCTCTTAGGTGCTTTACCTATGTTGTTTTCTGTAGTTCTATACTTGAACATGTTTTGTAACCTAATGTTGTGAATCCTCTGCGCTCCGATGTATGATATTTTTTAATCAAATATTGTAATATTGTAGTAACTTCTACCCTGTTCGCTTGGCTGATAAGCCATGGCTGAAAGTACTATTGGCTGATTTGTTGTGAGAGAAAAATGCTATTTGTTGGCTAAGAAAGTACGGCTTATAAGCCAAGCGAACAGGGCGTTCATTGTTGATCATGTATGAGTTATAAAAAGTGGATGATTCAGGATTCCCCGAGGACACCCGACATCGAAATCCCGACACCGAAATTATCTGGCTTTTATGTGTAGCAGTAAGAGATATTTAGCACAATAACATATACACGTAATCCGTATAATTTAGACAGTTATGCCACGCAACCTCCTCATCCTAATCCTAGACTGACGATAGACGAGACGACGACTCTCGAGGGTCTCCCCTGCTTGGCTGCTTGCTAAGAATTCATGGCCATGCATGAGCCACAAGGCGTCGCCATCATGTATTCATCATGGTGGTGACGTGACAGTGCACTATCTTGTGGACATTTCCATGTGAAAGCACGCGCGCTCACGTCATGATCAATGACCGTTGGCAGCTGGGCACGGAGACAATGTACTACTATATATCGGTCTCTTTTGAAGATGTCCGTATACTATTTTGTGATGGTCCAAATTTTTAAGTTTAAATAAATTTATAGAAAATATTATCAATATTTATATTTTCAAATAATTTTATTTTAAAAATAAATTTAATGATCTATCAAATTGTCGGTGTTTCGAACAAACACCAACTAGTAAATTTATATTTGTTGCGCGTTAGGCTTGAATGGTGTTCTAAAGGACACAAGGTTTATACTGGTTCGGGCAGAATGTCTCTACGTCCAGTTTGCTGCTGCTCGTGTTATTAGCACTGAAAAAGGTTCGTAGTAAGGGGTTATAAACGGTCGAGAGAGGGACATGTCCCAAGTCTCTGATGGAAGGGTCAAAAGGATGCTAAGAGCTCGGTTGCTGCTTGGCTGTGTGTTGTGTATAAAAATTGACCTGTTGTCTTAGTGGGGTATCCTGCCCTCCCTTTTATAGACCAAGGGGGAGCAGGGGTTACAGATGAGAGAAAGAGGAAAAAAGTAAAGGTAGAGACTGGTCCTTCGAAGACGTCGGGTCTTCCTTTTCCCTTGAGCCTGTCCCTGCTAACATGGCAGACCATGTCAGGGATAGCACGTTCGCTGATCCTGACATGGCCGTGCTCTGGCTTCATTTCAGCAAGTGGTTACGTCCCATCCCACTGCGGAGGACAGGTGCGGCGTGTTGGGGTGCCGAGCCGTGATCCTACGGAGAGCAGACGGGGAAGTGACTATATGTCCGTAACTATAGATGATGCGAGTTCTCTCTTGGATTGTAGTGGTTATCATATGCTTATGTCAGGATCTGCGTCTGAGGGCTGATGGCGGCGCCCACAACACTGTAAGACAAAAGTCAGCGCCTACAACACTGTTCGGGCTCTGCCATGCCTGGAAGGGCTTAAAGCGTCCAGTCCCGTCATATCCTGATGGTACTTTCCTACAGGCGTGCAGGGCATGGTCCGTCGGTACTGTGCTTGACTCGAATGTCCTGTCTTACCCTGTGCCCATCATTATGAAGGAGCTGGGTGCAATCGTCGGGCGAGGTGGAGCCCGCCCCGGGACGTCGGGCGAGACGGAGCCTGTCCCGGGACGTCGGGCGAGGCGGAGCCAGCCCACAGTCGTTAGGCGAGGCGGAGCCAGCCCTCAGTCGTCGGGCGAGGCAGAGCCAGCCCTCAGCCGTTGGGCGAGGCGGAGTCTACCCCCAGACGTCGGGCGAGGCGGAGTCCAACCCTCGGGGGTCAGACGAGGCGGAGTCCAGCCCTCGGGGGTCGGGTGAGGCGCGGCCAACCTCCGGTCGTATGGACAAGAAACGCAGTTGCGTTCTTGTCTGCTTGAGAGCATCAACGTTTATCTGTAATCTGTGGACAACTGTCGGCACTTTTGTGTCCGAAAACAGATTCATAATTTTGTTTCATTTGTCTGAACTAGTTTTCTTCCCATTTGCATTCGAGAAAAAAGGTTTATGTGATCCGACCCTTCCGTTCGTTAAGACCGTAGGGCCCGAGGTGTATAAGGGGGAAATTTTGATTATACTAGTGAGCAAAGTTACCATAGCCGTTGGGGCGTGGGTTTTTTGCAGTCTTACCAGGCATGCTCGTTTATCTATTCCCACAAACCTTGCCGCTAACCTTAACATGAGGAAGAGGTCTAACGCAACGACTATTTTGAAAAAAGGAGGTATTTATCCCTTTATCTATCCCCGAGTGACATCCGACCCCTTGCGGTCGCTGGGGCTAGATGTTACTGGAGATCGAAGCGAGGGTAGCGAACTTACTCTTGTATTCACACGTACTCCTTACTTAGGATTTTAACGATCATTCCATGACCGTTCGTTTGGTCTCATTGCTGGCCTGGTCTTCTCCGAGCCCCCAAGCGTGGCAGGGATTCGGTCGAGGGTTGGCTCATTTTGTGACGGTCGCTCCATTCATGGTTTTCACAACTGGCGGGGTGGAGGTGACATCGCCTGCCTCAACGGCTCGAGGGACGCGCTTGATGAGCTCACTAATGGGGATGTTCGAATGGAATCTGGTCTCGTCGCTCATGACAGGGTCGGCAAAGCCGTCGGGTGGCACTCCGTTGTTTCCGTAACCCGCCTTCTAACAGATTCACCCTCAATGGGGATTCTATGGGCTTGGCTAGAGGCTGTATTGAACTAGAAGGTTGAGATGACCCTATCCGCCTCTATGTGGCTTGGGCAAAGGCCGCTGAGGCTCATCTGTGTTTTCTCCCTTGGCTCTTGTTCGACGTGAGGTGGCCTCGGGCCCTACGTGGGCCTAGCCTTTGAACCTCGGTCTCTCGATCTAGGATCAGGCGCTCGAGCCCCCGAGCCCCTTAGGGGTCTGATAGGGGTCAACCATGTTTTATGCATCACCCCGTCCTCGATTTCTGCAACCGGAGGGGCTAAGCTGATGATACTTGCCTCGATGGCTTGAGTGTCGCGCTCAATGAGCTCGCTAATGGGCATGTTCATGTAGGAATCTGGGTCCGTCATTCGCTGACGGGGTCGGCAGAGCCCTCATGTGGCATTCCACTACTTCTTAACCTGCCTCTCGACAGATGCCCGAACCGTTCGATAGGCTTAGGTGGCCCATTGGCCTCTCCTCGACGGAGATTCTATGGGTTTGGCTTGAGGTTAGAGTTGAACAAGAAAGGTCGAGATGTCCATGTCCGCTTCTGAGCGGGGTCGGGCAAGGCCGCTAGGGCTCATCTCGGTTTTTCTCCCCTGGCTCTGTTTGACGCGAGGCGGCCTCGAGCCTTTCGCAGGCCAGCCTTCGAACCTCGGTCAGTTGCCGCTCATATCAAATGAGGCGACTGCCGCTTTGTGACGCGACATGAAGCATTGAGATACAGCGATTGCATATGCAATGTTTGGATGTATGGGTTTAATGTACTGATTTAATTGAAATGAAAGCAGGGGTTGGTGATGTTACCTTGGTGGTATGAGCGATGAGAAGCTCTTACCGGGCATGTCCGTGCGGGGTTCTGGTCCGACATTTGTGACGAGGCCGGCATGACCAGCACGAGCATCGCAATTTTTCATTTCTGTCTCTCGGTGGTGATCCGAGCCGTTCGATTGACTTAGGCAACCTGACAGCTTCTCCTTGAAGGCAATTCTGCAGGCGGACCCCTCCGAACCCTTCTCGAGAAGGCGGATGCTAAAGCTTAGGGTGCAAGGAACTGTGAATTCAATTATGCTGGTGAACAAAAACACCATAGCCACCAGGGCGTAGGGTATAGCAGTTCATCCAGTTTTACTTGAAGTTTTACACCCGCACACCATGTCTCCAGTTTTAAACGTAAGGAGGGGTCGAGAGAAGAGGATGTCTAAACAAGTAGACACTCTCGATAGCCCTCAAGCGATGTCCATGCCCCTACCATTGCTGGGGTCAGAGGCTCGGTAGTGAATTTAACACGCAAAATAAGTAAACAAAGGTGCTTATCTTTCAGCGGCTGTTCGTTCGGTGTTCACCTGGGCCATCCGATCGAACTAGGAGTCCCGTTGGGCTCCCCTTGATGGAGGTTCTATCGTTGGGTCCTTCCAGGTCCTACCTGGAGAAGCGAAGAGTCAGTCCGTATGTGGGTGCGCCTTGTTTCTCGTGCCCGGCGCATGGTAGTGGTGAGCCATGCTAGGGCCATGTCCCGTTCAACCAGGTGCCGTCTCATTGAGCATGGTGCGTCACGTCGATCAAGGCGCATTCCCTCGAATTCCCATCAGCATTGAATGCCCATCTGCATTGAATAGGGGAAGGGAGAGGGTTTTTCATCCCAACCTTTCACCTTTCTCTAACCGCTACGTCTCATCCTTAAATAGGGGGGGGGAGAGCAGCTCTTGTCCCATTCCTCCATCTATTCCTGAGCTACCGCTTCTCCTCCTTCTTCCTTTTCACTGAGTGCGTTCGCATGTTGTGGCGGTTCCTAAGTGAGAGAGGGTAATGCGAGGGAGAGGAGAACTCATAGATCCATTCATGAATCTAGAGTGCGATGTTGAGTTGGAGGTCATCCAACGTAGATGAGATGGTGCTGGCCGCCTTCGCCGAGCAGGGGCCGCTTCCGCCGAAGGAGGAGGCGTACTGGAGGGTGCTGAGCGTTGTCGGTTTTGTCGTCAGTCTGGGACCTCCTCTGGTGAATCTTCTCTGGGCAAGCCTTGTCGATGGGGAAGCCACCCAGGACCGCATCGATGGAGGGCTTCACCTTTGCAGCCGCTTAGATCGGCTAGTTCATGAAGTTTGATGAGATGTCAGAGACATCCATCAGCCATGGTGGCCATTCTTTGGCGGGCAGCGCCCCCCTGTCTAGGTGCCATTATTAGGGTTGTGGCTGATCATGATGGCGTAGTCCCTAGATGCCCTAGCGAAGACACCATGGTCACCGCCGTGGTGCTCGACGTTGTAGACAACGGTGTCCTGGAGGATCTCATGGAGTGGTAGGATGTTGCCGATGGAGAGCGTGGCGCGGCGACTGCAGTAGTATCTAGAGTAGAACTGGGCAGAAAATGTAATCGTTTAAGTTGTGGGGGAGCCCCTGTATGAACAGTTTTTTGTATTCATGAATACATCAGTCCCTTTTTGTGCTTAAATCACTTTGTAAGCGATGAATTTGTGCAAAAAATGAACTGGTTCTCAAATTTTGTTACAGCAAACAGCTTTTTAGCTCTTCTCTCCCTTTTTGTGAAAGAGGTTCAGTGCCTTCCGACCCTTTCCATAGTTAAGGTCGCAAAAAAGGCTTGGAGTGTGGGAGAGCCAATTCTGATTACACTGGTGAGCAAAGAGACCATAGCCGTTGGGGCATGGGTTTCCCGCAGGCCTACTAGTTATACTCAGATTTTTGTTCCCAAAATCCTAGCCCTTTAGGTCTTACCATGAGAAAAGGGGGAAAACACAGAGAATGTTTGCAAGATAACTGAGAGAAAGTTTGCAAGATAAACGTACTCATACCAGTCCCCGAGTGAGGTCCAACCCCTCGCACTTTGTAGGGGTCGGATGTCACGAAAGATCAGGGATTTTTGATTGACAAAAACTGATAAGAGAAAGTATGGGTTTATTTAAGGGTAAAAAACGATGTAGCTGCTCAATGTTCTAGGCGTTGGTGAAGACCTCACTGTCGATGGTTTTCAACTTGTAGGCGCCTGGCTAGAGTACTTATGCGACGACGTATGGCCCCTCCTAGGGTGGAGAGAGCTTGTGACGATCCTTGTTGCCCTGCATGAGACAGAGAACCAGGTCCCTGATGTTGAAGGCTCGGTCCCGCACTCATCGGCTGTGGTACCGACGTAGCACCTACTAGTACTTGGCTGAGCGAAGGAGGGCAACATCGTGAGCTTTGTCTAGCTGGTCCATGGCATCTTCGTGGGATGCCTTGGCTCCCTATTTATCGTATGCTCCGATCCTTGGCACTCCATAGTCGAGGTCAATTGGGAGGATGGCCTCAGAACCATAGACCATGAAGAAAAGCGTGTAGCCGGTGGCCTAGCTGAGAGCTGTCCTTAGGCTCCAGAGCACCGCAGGGAGCTCGGTGACCCAGCGTGCGCCAAACTTGTTCAACCGGTTGAAGATCCTAGGCTTGAGGCCCTATAGGAGCATGTTGTTTGTGCGCTCGACCTACCCGTTCAGTTCGGGGGTGCGCGACGACGGCCCAATTGACTCGGATGTGTTGTTCATCAGCAGAATCGAAGGAATTTCTTGCCGGTGAACTATGTGTCATTGTCCGTGATGATGGAGTTTGGTACTCCAAAGCGATGGATGATGTCGAGGAAGAACAACACAGCTTGTTCGGACTTGATCATAGAGATCGGCCAAGCTTCGATCCATTTTGTGAACTTGTCTATGGTGACAAGCAAGTGGGTGTAGCCCAGGGCGCCTTCTTGAGAGGCCCAACTAGATCGAGCCCCTAGACCATGAAGGGCCACATGATGGGGATTATCTGGAGTGCCTAGGCTGGGAGGTGAGTTTGCCAAGCATAGTACTAACACCCTTCATAGGTGCGTATGATCTGCTCAGCGTCGGCTACTGCAATGGGCTAGTAGAAGCCCTGTTGGAACATGTTCCCAACCAAGGTTCTAGGCACGGTGTGGTGACCATAGACCCCACCATGGATATCACTGAGCAAAAGCTTCCCCTGTTCGATGGGGATGTAGAGCTGTAGGATCCTAGTGTGGCTTCATTTGTAGAGTTCGCCTTCTACAAGAATGAAGGATTTAGCGTGGCGTGTGAGCCGTCGAGATTCTATCTTGTCCATCGGCAGTGTGTCACGAAGGAGGTAGTCAAGGTAGAGTGTTCTCCAGTCATCTAGAGGATCAGGCTCTATTGCTGGATCCTCTTCGAGCTCCATGACCTCAGTGGCGGACGGAGCCATCAGTTGGTTAGCCCCTGAGGCTGGATCAGATGGACCATCATCGGCCTGTTCCAACCCTTCGTAGTGTACCGAGGGCTAGTGTTGGTCGCTGGCAAAGACACTCGTTGGCACCGGCTCTAGGCCTGAATGCCACTTTTGCAAGTGCATCAGCCACCTCGTTGAGGCGCCTTGGGATGTGATTGAGTTTGAGGCCGTCAAATTTGTCCTTCCAGCCATCGGACCTCTTGGCAGTACGTAGCCATCTTGGCGTCATGATAGCTTGACTCCTTCATGACTTGGTTGACGACCAGCTAGGTGTCACCTCAGATGTCGAGGCGTCGGATGCCCAACTCGATGGCGATGCATAGGCCATTAATGAGTGCTTCATATTCAGCCACATTATTGGATGAGGTGAAATGGAGATGAACCATGTACCTCATGCGAACCCCAAGGGGTGATACGAAGACTAGCCCCACACCGGTGCCCTTCTTCATCAGTGATCCGTCAAAGTACATCATCCAATACTCTTGATCAACTGACCACTAGGGGGTGTTTGGACCTTGGTCCATTCCACGATGAAGTCAGCCAACACCTGGGACTTGATCGCCATTCGAGAGGCATACCTGATGCCTTGATCCATCAACTCGAGCGCCCACTTTGCGGTTCTTCCCATGGAGTCTTGGCTCTGGACGACCTCACCAAGGGGGAATGACGTCACGACCATCACGGGGTGTGACTCGAAGTAGTGGCGTAGCTTCCTCTTGGTGATGAGGACGACATATAGGAGCTTCTGGATTTAGGGAGTAGCGGGTCTTAGAGTCAGATAATACCTCGCTAATGAAGTACATAGGCCGCTGCACCTTGAGGGCGTGCCCCTCTTCCTCTCGCTCTACTACCAGGGCGGTGCTAACCACTTGCATGGTGGCCGCTATGTATAGCTGGAGGGATTCTCCATTGCTTGGCAGAACCTAGGATCAGGGCCCTTGTTAGAAGCAGTTTGACCATGTCAAGTGCCTCTTGAGCCTTGGATGTCCACTCGAAGCGGTCGGCTTTCTTTCAGGAGGTGATAAAGGGGGAGACCTCATTCACCAAGGCACGAGATAAATCAGCTAAGTGCGGCAAGGCACCCTGTGACTCGTTGAACCCCTTTTATGTTCTAAATTAGGCCCATCCTTGTGATGGCTAAGATTTTCTCTAGGTTGGCTTCGATGCCACACTTAGAGACGATGAAGCCGAGTAGCATATCCCTTAGGACCCCAAAAACACATTTCTCAGGGTTGAGTTTGATGCCATTCGCTCTGGATTTTTACAAAGGTCTACTCAAGATCGACAACTGAGGTGGTTAGCCCATTTGGACTTAACTACGATGTTGTCCATGTAGGCCTCAACAATCTAGCCCGATGAGGTCCCCAAAGCACTTGAGCATACAACGCTGGTATGTAGCCCCAGCATTCTTCAGACCGAACTGGCATTGAAATGTAGCAGAACTGATCCGAAGGGGGTGATGAAAGATGTCATGAGCTAGTCAGGATTCTTTCATCGTGATTTGATGGTACCCAGAGTACGCATCAAGGAAGCAGAGGGTTTCACACCCCGAGGTAGAGTCGACTATTTGGTCTATGCACGATAAAGGAAACAGATCCTTTGGGCACACTTTGTTGAGACCCATATATTCTACACATATTCTCCATTTCCCACTCTTCTTTCAGTATAAGAACGGGATTAGCTAACCACTCTAGGTGGTATACTTCCTTGATGAATCCAGCAGCCTGATAGTTTTGCTATCTCTTCACCGATGGCCCTGTGTTTCTCCTTATCGAAGCGACGCAGGCGTTGCTTCACCGGCTTGGAGCCTGGGTGGATCTTCAAGGTATGCTCGGCGACCTCCCTCGAAATGCTTGACATATCCAAGGGTCTCCACTGCAAAGACGTCTTTATTGTCATGGAGGAAGTCGACGAGCATGCTTTACTATTTAGGAAAAAAAAGCATGGTGCCAATGCATACCGTTTTGCCCTCGGTGCTCCCAAGGTCTATGAGGGTTTCCTTAGAGCCCTCTAGTCGGCTCGAACGACCCGGTCGACTTCTTGGCGTCGGGCGCTTCTTCGGTGACCTCCTCCCTGAGGGTGGCAAGCTCCCCTGAGGCAATGATTGCTATGGTGTGACCACAGCACTCGACCTCGCACTCATAGGCGCGCTGGAAGGAGGTGCCGACGGTGATGACCCCATGGGGGCCTGGCATCTTTAGCTTGAGGTTTGTATAGTTGGGGACGGCCATGAACTTCGTGTAGCATGGATATCCTAGGATGGCGTGGAAGGTTTCGAGGAACCCAACCACCTCGAAGGTGAGGGTTTCAGTCCTATAATTGAACTGATCCCCGAAGGTAACGGGCAGATCGATCTACATGAGTGGCATGGCCTGCTTCTCGGGCACGATGTCGTGGAAAGGCACTCGGGATTGGGCGAAGGCACGTCCAGGTCGACACCCATCTCATCGAGCGTCTTTGCGTACATGATGTTGAGGCCGCTGCCTCCATCCATCAGTACTTTGGTGAGCCAGCTTCGGGCCGATGATCGGGTCGACCACAAGCAGATATCTTCTCGGGTGCCGGACGCTATCCGGATGGTCAGGTCCGATCGAAGGTTATGGCGGATTCTGACCACTAGAGGGAGGAAAGTGTCGGCTGGTTCGGCCATGTAGACCTCACGACGTGCGACCTTCTGACAGCATTTGGAGTCATAGGCCGCTAATCCTCCGAAGATCATAAGGTAGCCATTCGGTGTTGGAAAGTCATTCAGTAGTGGGGGCAGGGTCCTTCCCCCGCTCCCCTTTGTTGGAGCCTCCAGACATGAACCTGCCACATGAGGCTGCAGTCCTTGAGCAGATGCTTAACAGGAAAGGCGTGGTTCGGGCATAGCCCCTCGAGTAATTTTTTGAAGTGGTTCAGAGTGCCCTCTGCGAGCTTCCGGCCAACCTTGCGGTTAGCAGCGGCCATGAGCGAATCCTCGTGCCAGTTGCTTCTTGTTCTTCCTTTTGGCGGAACGATTAGAGGTGCCTTCGCCGACACCCTCGTCCCGCCTTGCCTTGCCCTTGAGGCGATCGAAGATCGCTTCGACCGCCTCTTCTCCTGAGGTGTGGCTAGTGGCGATGTCCGGGAGTTTCTTGGTGGTTCACGGGCCCTTGCATCCCTAGCTTATGAACCAAAGACTCGCAGGTAGTCCCAGGACAGGAAGGCTCCTATAATGCCAGCGTCGGTGATAATAGGGAGCTCGTTGCACTGCTAGGAGAAGTGCTGGATGTACCCTCGAAGGGTCTCACCGGCCTTCTGACGACAGTTCTTGAGGTCCCATGGGTTCCCAGGGTGCTTGTATGTGCCCTGGAAGTTCCCCACAAAGATCTCCTTCAGATCTGCCCAACTCTAGATTGCGTTGGACGATAGGTGTTCCAACCATGCTTGTGCCGAATCGGCTAAGAACAGTGGAAGGTTGCGGATAATGAAGTCATCATTATCTGCACCACTAGCTTGATAGGCAAGCCGATAGTCTTCGAGCCAAAGTCCAGGGTTTGTCTCCCTAGAGTACTTAGGGATATTGGTAGGTGGGCGGTACCTTGGCGAGAAAGCAGCGTTGAGGATGTGGCAGCTGAAGGCCTGAGGGCCTGGTAGGCTAGGGCTCAGGCTCCGGTCCTCACCGCTGTCGTAGTGCCTACCACGACAAGGATGATAGCCACGGTGGGCTCCTTCTCTTGGGTCATTGTAGGTGCATCTACGGGCGTCGAGAGTGCTGCGTGGGTCATGGTTGTAGCCGAGACATTGTATCAGGATCGCAACGTGCTGTTTGCCGCCTTGTGGCGCCTGGTGGACTGACGCGTCCCTAGCGGGGCGCACCGAGGGCGGGCGATGGCTGGTGTCGAGCTCGCATCACCGAGACAACGAGCTTTCCGCCTGCTGCGCCGCCGCACGCTCGAGCAGCGTGCGAATCTCATGGTGGGCCTGACGATCCTCGGGGCGTCACGGCCTCTGGAAGGCCATGGAGCAAGGCCATCATAGCAATGATGTTCTGGCTTGCTTGGGTGAAGCTAGGAAGGGCTTCATCGTCAGCGATGATCCTTCGGTTCACATCAGTGGCCCTGGCGCATGCGCGCCCACCGTCTCCGCGGCGTTCGATCTCCCAATCGACCTCCACGCATTCCCGCACAAGCTGGATTCCGGCTTCCTCGATCTACCACTTCCAGGCTCTTAGCTGCTCCACCCCTACACGAGGTGGGGCCACTGTATCCCCTTTGGTCTTGTCGCCGAGGTTGCCCACCGGGGTAGCCTCCTCCATGGGGATGCTTTTGATGTGTCCTTCGGGGGTACCCACCATGAAACATTCCCAGGAGGGGTGATGGCTCCCCCTGCTGGAGTCAGAGCCAGAGTCCGACCCTGGCTCCTCAGCGAGGAGGCCATGGAGGGATTCCATGACGCTTTCAATCATCCCCACAAACTCGTTGTTCGTGGGGAACGGGATCACGCGTTGTGCCATAAGGTGGCTAACGGTTGCCGCGACGTTGTGGAATCCGAACGGAAAGCACCATCGGGGCGCTCCGCATGGAGTGTTGTGGAGAGAGGGTGAGGCAGTGCGGGTCCTCCCTAGACCGCTGGGGTCTAAGGGAGACACCGGGCTGGTGCTCAAGCCTCCCATAGTTGAAGCCAATGAAGGATAGAGATTGGATGGCGGCGTGAGACAACGCCAACTCTCTTCCCACCGTGACGATGAAGTCCAGGTCACCGAAACACACGTGTGCGCCCGAGACCCAGCTGATTGTGTGGCTAGCCTTCTGAGGCCTGATATGGAACGCGCAAAGGTCCCCTACCTAGCGCGCCAACTATCGGTGTTTTGAACAAACACCAACTATTAATTTTATATTTGTTGCGCGTTAGGCTCGGATGGTGTACTAAAGGACACAATGTTTATACTGGTTCGGGTAGAATGTCTCTACGTCCAGTCTGCTGCTGCTCATGTTATTAACACTAAAAAGGGTTCATAGTAGGGGGTACAAACAGTCGAGAGAGGGACATGTCCCAAGTCTCTGATGGAAGGGTCGAAAGGATGCCAAGAGCTCGGTTGCTGCTTGGTTGTATGTTGTGTAATGTGTTGTGTATAAAAATCGATCCAGTCGTCTTAGTGGGGTATCCTGCCCTCCCTTTTATAGACCAAGGGGGAGCAGGGGTTACAATATGGGAGAAAGAGGAAAAACCAAAGCTAGAGATGGTCCTTCGAAGGCGCCGGGTCTTCTTTTTCCCTTGAGCCTGCCCTGCTGACATGGCAGACCATGCCAGGGATAGCACGTTCGCTTGATCCTGACATGGCCGTGCTCTGGCTTCGTTTCAGCAAGTGGTTACGTCCCATCCCACTTCGGCGGACGGTGCAGCGTGTCGGGGTGCTGAGCCGTGATCCTACAGAGAGCAGACGGGGAAGTGACTATACGTCCGTAACTGTAGATGATGCGAGTTCTCTCTTGGATTATAGTGGTTGTCGTATGCTTATGTCAGGATCTAGCGTCCGAGGGCTGATGGCGGTGCCCACAACACTGTAAGACAAAAGTCGGTGCCTACAACACTGTTCGGGCTCTACCATGCCTAGAAGGGCTTAAAGCGCCCGTCCCGTCGTATCCTGATGGTACTTTCCTGCAGACGTGCAGGGCATGGTCCTCGATACTGCGGTTGACTCAAATATTCTATCTTACCCTATGCCCATCATTATGAAGGAGCAGGGTGTAGTCGCCGGGCGAGGCGGAGCCAGCCCTGGGACGTCGGGCGAGACAGAGCCTGTCCCGGGATGTCGGGTGGGGCGGAGCCAACCCTCAGCCGTTAGGCGAGGCGGAGCTAGCCCTTAGACGTCGGGCGAGGCGGAGCCAGCCCTCAGTCGCCGGGCGAGGTGGACCCAGCCCCTGGGGGTCGTGCGAGGCGAGGCCTGTCCCTGGTCGTCGAGCGAGGCAGAGCCAGCCCTCCGAGGTCGGGCGAGGCGGAGCTAGCCCTCAGTTGTCGGGCGAGGCGGAGCCAGCCCTCAGCCGTTGGGCGAGGCGGAGTCCAGCCCTCGGGGGTCGGGCGAGGCGTGGCCAACCTTCGGTCGTATGGACAAGAAGCGCAGTTGTGTTCTTGTCTGCTTGAGAGCATCAACGTTTGATGGTTATTAGCTTCACTTCATTGGGTACTACAGTATTAGGTCCCCGACACAAATGATACTAATTATGTACCATACCTATCAATATTTTCCTGTATATATTTGGTTAAAATTGAGTACGTTTAACTTCTTGGAATGTGAGAATCACAGTTAGAGGCGGAAAGAGTAATAATTAATAATGCGAAGACCAAGTCAGAGCAAGTTCAATAATAAAGCCAGATCTTTAGCTATAAGTCAATTTGTAAGAGCTAATATATTATTTATATAAAAAACCTTTTTTATTAGACTCTCGTGTTTGCATAAGAGTCAAGCTTTTCTCTCTCTCCTCTTTTCTCTTCTTCGCATCATCATTTGTTGTGCTTGCTCTCATTAAGATTCAGCAGATGCATGGCACTTGCACTCGACCCTAGCTAAAGACTTGACTCGCTGCTCCCGCAGCTGTTGGAGCTAGTCTAAAAGCCTTGTTTCGATACGTATATATTCATCTCAATTTACATGTGTTGAAGCGGATTAGAGTGGAAATTAAATTTAACTCCATTTCAATTCACTCAAACACATGTGAATTGAAGGAGATATAAGTGCATCGAAACAAGGCCTGAGAAAAAAAAAATTCCACGCATTATTGCCCACCTTTCCACAGACATGTGCGAGATTCTAAGCGTAACTTCTTTCCTTCTACCCTATGGCTAAAAGGTAACTGTTTCAACCTGCTTACTACACAACACGGAGTACTCTGTATCCAGTATCATGTAAGAAGTTTATGCTTTCCCATGACGCATAGCCATTTACTCGCATCATTTTCCCAAATCCCAACAACTAACATGCAGATGATGAAGCGGTCACGAAAGAATCATGAGAAAGAATACCTTGATCCTAGGACCACCACTGGGAATGAAAAGAACTGCGACTGCAGCATCCTGCGTCTTCCAGAGGCATGCCTTGCTCATGTCATCTCCCTGACGACTCCCACAGATGCGTGCCGTTCCTCAGCCGTATCTACTGCCTTCCAAGCAGCAGCGAGCTCTGATCCGGTGTGGGAACGATTCCTGCCTCCAGAATACAGATCGATTCTTTCTCGCGCCGACCATCCTGTAAATTTGACGACCAGCAAAAAAGAGCTGTTCCTCAGCCTCGCCGAAGACCATATCCTCATCGACCAAGGCACCAAGGTATGAACTTGAGCAAGCATCGAAATAAAATATGATGTTTTTCAGTTTTTTAGTTCGTTAGTTGTAGAGTAAGAAATGCATGATGCCTGGTGATTTACCCCTATTCTAAATCATTGTTCAGTTTAATTTTGTTCTAAGTCAAAACTTCTCTCGGTTTTACCAGCTTTAGAGGATGAGAATATATTGATATAAGCGTTTTGTCTCGATGAAAAATCTTCTGGTTACAAGTTCCAACAAATGAATTATCTAGATGCATTTCCTGGTAATTCTAATTAATAAAACTGATTTGGTATTGTTGATGTCAATGTACTTTTATATAAACTGGGTGAAAATAAAAGAAGATTGATTTAGGACAAACCTAAAATGAACTACTAGTATAATTTATATAAGGGGTGCTTTGCTTTTTAGTAGGGAGTAATGATTAAATCAAGGCATTCCTTCCGTGATCATGATGCAAACTGAGTCAAGTCGTTTCTTTTTGCTGTACTCACTACCGGAGACCGGCACTTTATCGAGTGCACTTTATCAAGTGCCAGGTGGTTTGCCGAGTGTTGTTTTTCGGGCACTCGGCAAAAACGCCTTTGTCGAGTGTTTTTTTTTTGACACTCGGCAAAGAAGCAATTTACACTCGGTTTAGTATAATATATTGGGAACTAAAACAGAATCAAGACACAAGTGAGAGTGTGGTGTAGTGGTAGAGGAGGTACGTGCACAGCGGGAGGTCTCGGGTTCGAATTGCGTCGGCCGCGTAGCCATGAAATTCACGTGAAAAATGTCGTAGATGGGTGGGCGCGGCCGGTGGGGGCCTCCATCGATAAAAAAAAAAATTCATTTTTTTGGGTAAAAATTCCCATTTTTTTTGGGTTTTTTTCGGTTTCAACTTTGCCGAGTGCCCGATAAAAGACACTCGGCAAAGTTGGCTTTGCCGTCACTGTTTTTGGCAAGTGCTGTTCGCCGAGTGTTACACTCGACGAACTATTTGTCGAGTGTTTTATGTCTTTTGCCGAGTGTTTCGGGCACTCGACAAACTCAAGGAGTCCGGTAGTGACTGTAAGAGCTTTTGGTTGGACCGAACAAGAGGCGCCAAATGTTACATGCTATCATCGCGAGCATTACACGTTACATGGGCCGATTATCCCCAGTACTGGAGACGGATCTATTTGCCCGATTCCAGGTTTGCATCAATGATTCCTGCCCTAACTTCTACATTATCTATGGGTTGTATTAATCTGTATCTAGGCTGCAGGCACAATTTGCTCGTGTTTAGTTGCTTACATAGACTTTTATATAGGTTTATTACATAGTGTGACCAAAAGCTGCATTAACTAGTACGCCTAAAAATGAAAATCCTCATCCGCATGCCTCAAATAGAAATATGAGACCTCAAACTAGAATATGGAGGTGACTTTATGTAATAAAATACAAACAACCAAACACAATTTATCAAAAGCGGATGGTCTGTGCAGAACAACCAAACATCTAACCACTGCATACATTTACGCTGGTTTAGGTTACGCTGCTCATAAGATCTAATGCAGGGTAAGACTAATAAAAGCAAGCAATGAGACCCAACACATCTAGTAAGTGATCATTATGCATTCTAAGTTATGTATCTAGTGTCTCTTGCAACCAGATCAGTTTAATTATTTCTGCTTGCTGCAGGTTTGAAGAAGTAGCTGAGCTCATCGCCGTCTGCTGGCTTAACATAGTCGGCAGCATAGAGCGCAGGGACCTCTCTCCCAACACAAAATACGCCGCCTACCTAGTGTTCAGATTGGCAGATGAATCATACGGCCTTGACTGCCCAACGCAAGAGGCACATATTGCTACGGGCGATCATCAGGTTGCAAAGTATAGGATCTCTATGTACCCACGCACGACGCAAGCAAGAGAGGGCGAGCAAGGAGGACGGGCTGAAGAGGAGAGTACCGTGAGCTACCCAAGAGAAAGGGAAGACGACAGGATGGAGGTAGAGCTGGGGGAGTTCTACAACCACCAAGGGGACACGGGGGTGGTCATCTTCAGTCTGGTAGAGCACGTACAGCTCCACTGGAAGAAAGGCCTTATGTTGGAGGGAATCGAAATAAGACAGAAGAATTAATTACACTGGATGTATATATGGAATAAGCGCATTCATCATGTGCTCACTATCAGGAGTCATTGGAAAAGCGTCGAGACTGGATATGTTACCGTCAAAAGAAAAGCTTGCATCGATGCAAATTACATAATATCTTCTTACTCATACCTGTGTGCTCACATTGATGTATGGTGCCTGGTTCGACCAAGAGCAAAAAAAATCTGAAGTTTTTTTTTTAAAATTCCCTATTGCACTGACATTTGTTCCATTTGGTATATCTAGCACTATATTGCTTAGAATTTGGATTGGTATTTTTCAAAATGCCATCAATTCAAAAATTAACAATGCATCCTACTACTAGAAAATATAACACAATGTAGGGAGGACTATTTTATCGATGTTGGTGATTTTGGTTGTCCTTAGTCGAGGCATTTGCATTTGATATCCACTAGCCCATCAAGTTGTGCTCTAGAACATTCTCAACAAAAATCTAGAACCTTTGTTATATAGTACCAGTGTTCGCCTAAATGGATTAAATGGCCGTTTAAACGGCCAGTAAACGGTAAACGGTGGTAAACTGTTTTGTTTAGGGGGTAAACGGAAATTAAACGGTTGACCGTTTAAACGATAAAAAAAACGGGAAAACGGCCTAAATGGAATGGAGATAAACAGCATTAAATGGGCTGAACGGCTGTTTAAACGGCCGTTTAGACGAACACGAGGTAAATCTAGTTCAGTTTTGTATGGATAAATTTGTATACTTAAGTTTATTATATTTATAAATGTGTACACTTGATATGTTACATGCATAAATATCTATATTTGGTTCTTTTCACATGCATAAATATATATACATACCAAAATAATTGATTTTTACTCGGATAAATATGTATAAATGCTAGAATACTTGATTTTTTACATGCACATATATAATTATATGTATTTTTTTAAAAAAGTACAAAACCGTTTGGACCGTTTAGCTTCGTTTAAACACCGTATAAACAGCCTAAACGCTAAACGAAGGGCGATCGTGTAAAGACCGTTTACCGTTTAGGAAAACATTGTATAGTACTAAAAAATTCATTGTCACATTTAGTACATGCAACTAATTAAAATTGATTATATTTACTCTGTCTCTATTCACAAAACATATTTAGATACTCTATAATATCTATCCAGGTATCATAAATCAAATGGTTTATATTCTATTGCACCTTTATGTTTTTTTAATATGTATTTAGAGCCTGATTGGTGATAGTCAAAATCTAGTTGCCAAAATCATGGCAAGCCAAGGTTTGGGCAGTCATTTGGTTTACTATCAAAAGTTGTCAATGTCTCACATTTGACTTACCAAATCTTTGGCAAACACTTTTGCTCAACTTTTGCTAATATTTGCTGACCAAATCTTTGGCAACAAAGTCAATCATACTCTTATTTAAAATTTTAGCTTAAGTTGTATCAACTATTGTTACATCTTTTTTGTGATATCATGAATCTATATTTTATATTTTAATTTTTGTTCTTATTAGTTGTTGCTATTTGTGTATCCACATGTTAGTGCTTATTGTATTTTTAATTTAAAAATTCAAACAGATTCAAGATCATAGACTCTACTAGTTACTATAATGGCATACAGTTGTTTCAACAATCACCACATTACTCAAGATCATGAATTTTCTCTATCTAAAGAACAAATGTATTGTAGCATATTAGTATTGTATAAAAAACAGTGCTTAGTATAAACTAGCACTATTGATATAAAACCACCGGTGTTATGCGGAAGTAAGGCACTATGCAAAGGACACTACAACAATCAAAGGAATAGTAGCACCGAATTATTGAAGGATCAGCCAGATAATTGGTAGAGCTGACGGGAGCACCAGACTATTGAAGGATCAGCCGGGTAACTGATAGAGCTGAGGAGATTAGAGATATATTCCCCATTGGACGATTCATCGGATGGTTAAAATGAGGCAACGGACTCTCCGATGCACATCAACAATGATGTCACTATGAAGACAGCAATCGACCTGATGATATGCCATGATGAAGGTAGCGAACAACCCTATGGTGTATAATAAGGAAATATCGTTACACAAATAGGACGATGATCGTCAGCCGAATCAGGCTACCGTCATAAGTCACCGAACGTTTTGGTGGTGACAAAAAGACAACACCACATTATCCGCTTAATGCAGTTTTCCTACAACACTTAGCCAATGGCTATTTGAGGTAGATGAGCTATATATATACTTAGTTCCATTAGTTATTTGGAGATTGTTGGAGTGCCCTAAGACCATATATAAGAAGGTAGAGCATGTGTTGGAACACTCCATCCAACACATAGGTGTACGTATATTGATCACATCCAAGACATATGATAGAGTTTAGAACTTATCTTTTTGAGGTTAGGCCTTGTAGGTTGAGTGAGAGGACAGGGTTCTTGACCTTCCGTTAGGTGATGATAACTCTTGTTTTGGTGAAACGTGACACACCGATCTGGCTTCAGATCGAAAGATCCGAACCCTGTAACCTTAGCACCACATCTCCTCTGGTTATCAATCGTGTCACAAATCCAGTTGACCTCGCCAAGAAGGCTAATCCCCCGTGAAATGAAGAGCACAAGCAAGAACTCAAAGTAGACAACTCAATTAAAGTGACAATTTCAAATGACTGATTAAGCACTCGAAGTTAGGGTTTTCACAACCGATGGCGGCGACTATTCGAAGAGAGATTGATCTAAAGAAAACTCAAACCCTAACATGTGTGGTGATGACTCAATATAAGGTCTAAGGGTCGTCACACCCCCTGGACACGCCCCTAACGGGCTGTAAGACGATACACAACCCAATTGATGAGGACATCCAAGCCATATGTAACCCAAGTGCATCGCTGGCTGCATCACTTACACCATCACTTACACCAAGGCCAACTCAAGTTACACATCAAGAAACAAGTGGAAGACCGGTTACACTGAGTCAAGCATTGGATACACCCACACAATTGTATAAAGGACTGACTACATGCAACCATGCAAAGTTAGTCCAACAAGAGGTACATGCTTTCCTCTCTGAGTTACATCCTAACATTGATGAGAACTATATACTGCCTAAATCGTGTACTGTAATGTTACTCAGGTTTACACAAGAAGCTACACCACCGGGTTACATGAAGGACGCTGAGGGTTACGCCAAGGACACAAAGATTGCTGCCCAAGATGAGAAGGGTGATGCAGCCAAGACCCAAGAGTACACTGCAGAAGCCTCAACTTCTAGAGCAAAAATGTACCATTATGTAAAATCTCCCTACACAGTGACTGCATCCAACCAAATGATGGCACTGCCCTCTCCACCCTCCCCGCTCCACCCCTTCCCATCGCCTTCCCTCATCGGCGACCATGCCCTACGCTGGTGATCCTCTAGTGACCGTTGGTTTCCATGGGGTCCTCCTCGGATCTCATGGACCTCCTGGACTTTGACAAGGGTCTGGAGTTCCAAGATGAGGTTCAGTCATCGCTTCAAGTCACTGGTACACCACCCATACCCCTCACCTGATGGACCATTCTTCCTCCTGGTCACTTTTTAGAGATTCTTATTCCGTTTGATGGAAGATTCAGCCACTTTGGCTCTGCAATCTTGTCTGGGTGGTCGGGCTCTGGATTTTCATGTGAAATTACTTAGCAACAATCACTTTTGCTTTTTGGTTTTCTCCAAAGAGGTTGGGTTCGACATCAACAATCTTTGTCGCGTCACAACTTCTAGTTTTGACGTGTAATTCCACCTCTGGAACAATGGTACGCCTCATTGGGAGTGTGAAAAGCGTGCTTGGGAAATTGAGCAGGAGAAAGAATGGACCATGGCCTCTCCAAATCTTCCAAGAAAGAAACGAAAAAGAAAGAAAAGATGAAGCATGTTCATTTTGCCAAACCGATTGTGCAATCCCCCCTAAAGTCAAGCATCAACCAAGTATTTCCCTTGCTTTTGGTTCTTTCTCAAGTCATGTGGATCCAACCAATTTGCCTTGATGTTCGGTGTTTGGTTCCCTGGTGGTGCTCCGGTGAGATCCTGAAAGTAGCAACGATAAGCCGAAGATCATGGTGCCATCTGAGGCGGGATCTCACAGCTCTGTCTCGGTTTCAAATTCAAAGTCTTTGGGCCTGGCCTGTCAAGTGCTTTCGTTGTTTTGATCTGGGCCATGTCAAGCACTTCTGTCCATCTAAAATCAGGTGTGCTCTCTGTTTTAATCTGGGTCACATTAGGAGGCGCTGCCCCTCTAACTCACAACCCAAGCCCATATGGGTCTGGAAACCTAAAGCCCTAGAGCCCAAGCTAGGGACAACTAAAGTGGAGCCACATTTGGAATGGAGGCCCAAGGTAGCTTTCAAAGCTCATCATGAAGCCTCCCAGAAACAGATCTCTCCGTCCTGTAATCCTATCCTCGATTCCTATGCTAGAACAGTGGACTCTTCGGCTCCCCTAAATTTGGAACAGGATCAACATAAATTTCCAGTCTCATACAAATTCGCCGCCCAAGCCGAACGCTTAGGTTTCCATTGGTAACAAATAGGGTTTCTCCTATTCCACCTCGCATCCGCCATCACCAACTGAGGTGCACCCCAGCCCATAGAAAACCCCATCTCCAGCCAACCTCACACCAGCCGATAACACCTGTAACACCCTAAAATTTGAATTTTTGGAAATAGAGCTAAAATGATTTAATTTGGAATTTATGTGCTCATGAAAACATAGGAAAATAAAAATTTTCATTAATTTAAAATTTATCATAAGGTAGAAACATGTTTGTGCATACATGCAGCTGCATATTTATTTTGTGATGATTGGATTTGATCAAAACTTCAAAAGGATTTAAATTTGGATTGAATTTGGATTTGAAAACTGGGTTTAGGAAATTGAAAAGGGATTTCTTTTACTTCCCCTCCCCTCTCTCGGCTTCTGGCCCTAGTCGCCCTGCTCCCTCATCCCGCGGCTCATGTCTTCTTTTTCCTTCTTCACGTGGCCTAGCAGCACCGTCCCGTAGGCCCATCTCGCATTTCGGCCTAGCCAGCAGCGCCCGCGTAGCTATCTCTCTCTCGCGTGCGTTAGTCGCCGATAGGTGGGCCCACCCTGTCAGGTCCATCTTCAACCTCGAGTCGTGCCTAGGCCGGACTCTGCTCCAAATCGAGTCCGCACCTTCCTCGCCCGATTTGGCGTGTTGCCCACGCCGAGGTGCCCCTATAAGACTCCTGTGACCCCGCCTGCATCCTCGTTTCCCATCTGCGTTGCCCCAGAGTGCTAGCCTCGCCCTCCCTGCTGCCGTCTGGATCTCGCCGCGAAGACGAACTCACCGCCACCACCATTGACGCAGACCGTGACTGCACGGGTCTCCAAAACTGTTTGCCGAGCTTCACGACCAGGTGACGAAGCTGCCAAGCCCTCCTCTTACTCCCTCTTGGTCTCGATTGCTCACAGGGCTTTGTTGTGGTTCACCGGAAGAGGCCGTCCTGCCACGATGAGCCATACGTCGTCTCGGTGCTCTCTCCACCATCGGGAACACCCTAGGTGAGTTTGCCATCTCCTTCTTCTTCCTGTGTTTCTAGTTGGTCCTCTCGTGGCCCGCAGGCCGTTTCCTACGCTCGCCGGCGACCTCATTGCCGTCGGCAATGGCTGCGCCGCCACACTAGTCCTCCCCTCCGACCGGTCGTGCCCCCAACCAACCACAGCCATCTGATCTGAGATCGATGGCTCAGATTAAAACATACCGGTTCGCTGGCCTTTTTGCTAAAGAGACCCCAAGTTTTTATGAAATCAACTCGTAGTCCACCCTCTATTGAAAATAATTCAACATATGCCCCTAGATTTTCTGTTTCAGTCCCTGTAGTTTTTCAAAAATGACGCCCGGTCCACAAGACTGTTTTTATTCAGTTTTGAATTATTTTTAATACGAAATTGATTTCAAAATATTTACAGAATTACCATTGATCTTATTTTATGCATAGTTTCTTCGTTTTAACTCCGATTTGACCCGTTCAACTTGCGTTAGGTTCGTAATTCCATAATCTACATGTTCATCCTACTAATAAATATATTTTCAACTTTTGAAATTCGAGGTTAGATTTAATCTAATATTTTGTTAGAGGAAATCTTGTTTAATTTATAACTTTTTCGTTATAGCTCCGATTAGAGTGTTTTCGTATCTGTGTGTTCGTAGCAAGACATAGATTCATTTTATAAACTTTTTATCTTGATTTTATGTTTGGTGTACTGTTCTAATTTAGATCTATTGTTTGCTTCGTGTATGATTGCATGGCTGCTTGTGTGGTGCTTTATGATCATGTCCAGTCAGTGAACTATACGTGGTGAATCAAGAAGCAGATTTTTGAAGATTTGGATTGGAAGAAGGATCTAATTTTAAGGCAAGTATAATATGAGGCTCCTTGTTACCTATTCACTTTAATACAATCTCAATTCATATGCATATGTTAATGAACCGCTTGGAGTCTCTTTACCTTGATATTGATTATCATGTCCTTGATTTACCTATGGGTTTTGCATGTGGGTAGTATGCTCAGTTTGCTCCAACTAATATTGATTAAAGAATACAGTTAAAGATATATGCAATATAGTATTAAAAGATACTTTTTAGCAACATGGAACTAAGGGGGCTAGAGCATTGAGCCTTTTCTTATGGTGCTCAGTTTCTCTCCATAAGGACTCATCTTTAAGTGGCAATCCAGGACTTACAGTACAACCATGGGAACCACATGGCTCTAGTCTTAGTCTAATACCTTACTCTTTCTAGTTTGTAGCAATTTACCGAAAGGGCAAGAGGGCATACCAAGCTAGGTATGGGCCTCATCCCCAGGATGTGTACTATGCTGTGAGTATTAGTGTCATTTTTGGAGATGACTCTATAACACTTGGGAGATAGAATCCTTAGCGACTGCTCCTTATTAGAACGACTAGTGAAAAGCTTCGTAGTGTACCCTACCTGCTCACCTTGGAAGTGTTTTGGGAGTAATTAACCCGGGCATATGGGTAACACGACTCATGGTGAAAGTGTACAACCTCTGCAGAGTGTAAAACTGATATATCGGCCGTGTTCACGGACACGAGTGGACTGAATCCTTACTGAATAGTTGGTTACTCGGATGGTTTTGGTTATGATTAAAATTGATGATATCTCTAACTATTCATATTTGGGAGCCTAAGCATAACTTAGCAACTTATGATTAATAATAAAATATAACCAACTAAAAGTGCATACCGTAGTTCAGCCGTGTCAAGCCTTTTGAGCCTGCATCCCCTCATGTTATGCTTGCTAAGCGGTAGTAGTTTACGCTTATTTTATTTCAATACTTTGGCAAAATCCCGGATGGGTACCAGATGTAGGTTCTTCAGTGGAGTTTTCCAAGAGATGTTAGGCTTGTGATCAACCAGTTGACGATTCCTGTGGTGTTGGAGGCTTCGCCGGAAGAATAGAGTTATAGTATATACTTTAAAGTAAGACTATGTCTTTTGTAACAAATATTATGCGCTATGTAATAAAAGCATTGTCTTTAATATTACCCATTCATTTGTAACTATATGTGTGAATTGAATTTCTGGACACACATATAGTGTGTATCTGGTTTTATCCTTAAAACTATGTAATACAGCACCATGGCCAACTTCCCGGTCAACCCATGGCCTTTCCTCGTCGGAGACATGTTGATTGACCACGGGTGGAACCGCCCTGCTCGTGGCCGGATCGCTCTTGGAGGTGAGCCGACAAGGGAGCATGAGGATCACGTGATCGCCTCCATCGAGCCAATGCCAGAGGAGGACAACCAACCCCGACTGATGCTTACCACGGTCAGTAACTTTCTTTAGCAGAGTCAGCGAGTTCATATTGAAACTACACATCTTTCTCCGCTTGGATTAGGTTTAATCAAGCTCTGGTCACCAGTCCAGAGAGATCAGCTTGTTCGTAATTTGCCTTTCAATCTTGGGCATAATCATGTGGTCAGGGTAGTCAAACACGATGAGGGTATCAATGCTAGATCATGCACTTACATCAGAGTTTGTTGGTTGATGTTCCTAGCCTTCCCGTTAGATTTTTAGAAAGATCTATTCATTAGATCTGTAGTCACTCCCTATGGCAGGCTTCTAGAGTGGTACCGAGACGCTAACAAGTCCAGGATCTTAGTCCAAGCTCTAATTCTCAGCCGGCAGAGTTCCTCGAAGTCTGGTTGTCTCTCGTGGAACCATCATAGGAGGTATGGGACGATCCTGGTCAGTCCCAGTTTACATTCTAAATGGTCATTTTCCAGATGCCTTCCTAGCTGATGAGGACCTAGTGCCTTTTGATGGTGAGCCTCACCCTAAGCATGCTCCAGTGGTTCTTGGTGCCAATCCATTGGAGCCTAATTGGCAAAACGAACAGTAGGGTGCAGCAGCTCACCTTGGCTTCTTTGGTGACAACCCGCATCTGAATCTAGTGCAGCAACTAACCTTGGCTTCTTCGGTGACAACCCGCACCTGAATCTAGCACAGTTATTCCACCAGATGCACAATAACCAGAACCCTGCTCAGCAAGCCAATCCTGAGCAAAATCAACCCATGGATCAGGATGACCAGCAGGATGCAGATGATATGGAGGAAGATGAAGCAGACAATGAATGGCCAGCATGGAACCCAGCTATCTTCACTGCAGATAATGGCCCTGTTGTGCCACAACATCCAGCAATCCCTCAAGATCATCTGGATGTGGACCTCTCTGGCTCCTCAATGAGATTCCTGCGTGGTGATGGCCCAGACATTTCTCTCCAAGATGTGCTGGCCACCAATGTTTCAGATGATGGTAGTTCCTCGTCCAGTGAGGCTACCTCTACTCAGGTGGAAGACCATGCTCGCTTCGTTGCTGCACAAAGTTGCTGTGCAAATGTGCTGATCTTCAACAAGAATGGCCTCCAAGTGATGTTTTCGTCAGAGCCACACTTAATGAGGGATCAATCATCGTCAATAGGGAAGCAGTACAATCAGCATAAGCTGCAGCACCGCAAACTGTTGTAGCCCCCACTGGCCTAGAGATTATACCTTGGAAGCCGGTCCTAGATGTCCTGGCCCTTCAGCTTTGGCCTGACATTGTTGCAAGTCGGCAGGCAGCAAGACCTCAGGCTCACACTTCTTCTGTCATCATTCTACTAGATCCCCGAGAAGTGCAGGGCCTTGAAGATTCTGGCCCAATGGAATTTGAATTCCAATCAGAGCAGATGCAGCCCAGCCCACCAACTACAGTAGGCCAAAAGAAACATGGTGGTCGTAGAGGTTCTGTGCTCTCTCTACCAACTGCCCCAAGTAATCCAGCTACTCCCCTGGTTGACAGCTTGGTCAGACGCTGTACAAGGATGAGCAACAAGAAACATGGTTTCCAGGAGGTCAGGCTTGATCGTGAACCATCCAAGAAAAGAAAGACATGCCCGGTGCTTTTGATCGTTGAAGAGACAGGCAGAGCTGGTCCAGTGTCTCTGCATATTCTTCAGGGTTGGGGCATCGACTGTGGGATAGCTCTGATGATGCGCTGATGCAGGCGCCCTCTACCAATCCTACAAATGATGATTAGTCACAATCAGGCATCTCTGGAGTTGCGTCTCCGAATCATTATGTGTCCTTTTGTTGGAACCTGAACTTAATCTTATGTGTGCTCCTGTCTGTCAGTTTCCGTACCGTAAACTTAATCTTTTGTGTGCACACTTTTGTGCTTAATCTATGTGTCATTCTTTTGGGCAATGAGCTTTTCTGCAATGTCATATGCTTCATCGTTGTTTTGTCTTATCTGTCCACGCTGGTCGTGATAGCCTCAGCTACCCTTTGGTATTTCTTAGCGTAATTACCAAGTATAGAGATAGAATCCATTCCCGGGAATGGCGTCCGAAATGTTTGTTGGCATTTCTTAGCGCAATCACTAAGTATGGGGATAGAATCCATCCCCGGCAACGGTGCCAGAAATACTTGTTGGTATTTCTTAGCACTGTTGACATTTCTTAACATCACTGCAAAGAATGGGGTTTGAATCCATCCTCAGCAATGGCGCCAGAAATACTGGTTGGCAAGACTGAGCGTCGTTACCAAGTTTTTACCCCTAGTAACGATGCTAAAAGTGTCTTAATAGTTCCTTAACAATGTTAAATATTTATCCGTAAGCGCACGCAGTTATCATTGTAGCATTTTATCCGGAAGTATTCATGATATCGTTATTTATATTTTTCCAAAGGAAGACATTTAATTAAAAGTCTAATATGGATATGAATTTGAATAACAATGCTTGTAAGTACACCAATGTTTATAGCAGGGGTAAAGACGATGAATTCAAGATAGTGGACACACATCTGGCATTCCTCAAAGGATAAAATAAAAAAGAAAGAATATTAGTTAATGATCATACAAGTTATATAATTAGTATTAGGGCTAAGTGTGAAGCAGGTCGGGAGGTCACCGAGTATTAGTCTGCCTGCAACCTCATGTAACAATTTAGACTCCTACACACCAGTCGAACATGGGTGATTACAAGGGACGGGCAAGGGTGTCATCACCTGCCGCATACCTCTCAACCGTGAAAAGAGATAATGCATTCGCCTGTCTATCCATACCCACGCACCACGCTTGCATATATAGAAACTACCTAAATTCCTCTGGATCCTCGACCCTACGGATGGACAGGTAAAGGATTTGCACATACCTGATGGCACGATGAACCTGTTGACCCTAAAATTTTGTAATTTATTGTCAAATGGAAGTTTACGAAAGGAGGAGGCTGATAATTTGATGAATATTGAGTTAGAACGGCAGATTCGAGGATACATGACAAGAAAGGATATGTGCTAGCTAAGTCTCCAAAACGAATCGGTCTAGAAGCAGTATATTGCTATTCAAAAGAGAAGCAAATCGATTTAGAGCCCGTTTGGTATGGATTCAGGTGCTCCGGCTCCCTCTAACGAAATCCGTTTTTCTCTCTCCTTTTCTCTCTCACTGTTCACCAAGTACTGTAGCTAGAGCCGGAGAAGCTCGTTTTTTCTCCCATACTCGGCCCATTGATAAAATTGCATCAGGAGAAGAGGAAAGGACCGTCTGCTTAAAAGATGCCCGTATACCCAGCCGATTTCTCGGTGACTGGGAAACAATGGGAAAGAAAGCTGCCTATTAAGAGATGCCCATTTATCAGTGGCTGGGAAATCGTGGGAAAGAAATCTATGGTTTTCCCGACGGGCATTTGATGGAGCGAAGGTGTCCACACATTTTAGCCCTTGCAAACACTAGAACAGCTCTGCGATCATGGTGAGAAAACTCAGGTGATGTCACAAGAATTCTTCTAACCGCAGTAGCTGATCCTCTTGCTCGACAAGGCGCTAAAATGAGCGACACAATCACCCTATGCACAAGAATTCTTCTAAACACTCAAGATCCTCATAGCAAGGAATTAGACCATGGAGGGTCCAGAGAAGACATCTTAATTTAACAAATTTCAAAAACCCAAGTTTTCTGAGTAGGAGAAGTAAGGATGACTGGATTCTAACCCGTTCTATTCCTCAACCACGTAAGATGGTATGGTAGACACTACAAAGTTCACATGTGTAGGTGAAGTTTAGGATAAGGTATTATTGTTGCCATTTGAATCTTTCTGTCATTATTGCTACTAAGCCGAGTGCTTAATTGAGCAAAAGAATCAAGACATAAGTTTTCAATTATCTGGTATGTTTAGCATGGTGGTCGAAGTATTTTGTTGTTCGCACCAGAGCCGATAAATATTTGTGTGATCGATTTGGCATTCTTCGGATAGTTGCATACAGATAATTAATGGTCAACAAGAAGGAAAAGACAGATGTTCATGATTATTGCCTCTGGATAACTGATTATAATTATAAAGCTCGGGGGCGTCCCTAATCGGCAGAAGCGGATGAACAGTTAGGAGATTGAATCTGTCGACTCAGGAAAGCAGATTGCAAGATGCAGAGAAAGGCCAGTTTTGGAGTATCGGAAGAAGACCATGAGATCGGAATAGTTCGAAGCATGAAAATTCCTACTCTGAACTAGGAGGCTATGTGTTAACACCCAAATTTGGTAATTTATTATCAAATGAAAGTTTACAGGAAGGAGGCTAATAATTTGATGAATATTGAGTCAGAACGGTAGATTCTAGGATACATGGCAAGAAAGGATACATGCTAGCTAAGTCTCCAAAACGAATTGGTCCAGAAGCAGCATATTGGTATTCAAAAGGGAAGCAAACCGATTTAGTTATCACGAGACATTGGTGTACTTATAGCTGGGCACAAGCAAGCAAGATGGTTGAATATGTGCCTTGCAATTACTGCCGTTTGAAATACTAATCTATCTTTGCTCCATGCGCTGAATGGCCGCCACGCTCGCTCATGCGTCTGCCGCGCCCCTCCTGCTTCCTCGGTTCCTCCCCTCAGCCTTATCCTCTCCCCAGCCCCACCGACAGCCACCGAACAAACCCCAGCAGCAGCGGGAGCCATGAAGCGCCTCCGCCTCCGCGCAGGCGGTCGGCCCGACGGCACCCCACCTGTGCGGCGCAGCCCGTCGGTGGTCGCGGGTGCGACTGCCTCGCCTAGCGCCGAGGTCGCGACGCCGCTGCCGCGTGCGACGACGCCCGCCGCCCTGTTCCCCGTGCAGCGCCGACTCTGCCCGTGCCGGTGCTGTCTCTCCCTCTTCTCCCGTCTCCTCTTCTCTGCATGGATCTACCAATTCCCGTCCAGGAATCATCGAATTTCCCTTCCTTTTTCCCTTTATCCTCAGCAAGCGGTGACAGCTCCCATGTCGGCCCTTCAACACCGCGATGGAGGGGTCCAAGGCGGGGTGCTGCACTGCCGCAAAGGACGGGACTGACGTGTGGTGCTCAGCGCTGGCTACGAAGGGGTCTGAGGGCGGCCGCGCAGGCCTGTGCGCCGCCGCGCTAGGGTTCGACGCTGGGCTGGGCGCCGGTGATGGAGGAGTCTGAGGCGGTGTGCAGCTGGGCGCCTGCAAGGGAGGGACTTCAGCCGCTGCGTCTTCTGTGTTCTGTATTCTGTATTCGCTTGGTGCCAACATTGAAGTATACGATCGTATATGATCGTGGATTATAAGCTGAAACAGTATTTTTCTCTCACACCAAACCAGCTAAACCAGCCAGCACTAAATAATCCACGAATGTTTACGACGAAACGAAGGCTGGAAATTCGGCAGGATTATGGTACACTAGCCTCAACTGTGGCTGTTTGTTTTCAATTGGAGCTATTTAATGTTCCCATGAGAGACAATTACATCTGCAACTGCTGGCTGTGCACCAGGTGCTCCATAAAACGCGTTGCTATACGAACTCCAAGACTCACGAGATACAAATTTTCCTATTCCAGTCTTATTTCCTCCTTTCTTCTTACCTTGCATGCATAGGGCAACAACTCAACATTGGCTACACTTGAAGTGGAATAAGTTACGGTGATACCAAAACTAAGTACAGAAGATTAAAGAGTGCAGGAACTAAAGAAGGTTACGGGACCTATCTCATGTTCTTTTTGCTATATTGTTTTTTCTTCTTCTCTGCATCTATTTTGCAAACACTTAATGTGGATGCTTAATATTTGTTTTGCAACTGTCATCGTAGCGAACAGTGATTCCCAGTGCCATTGAGCATTGAATAGATGTAATAAGCTGACCTAGGCCCCGTTCGCTGGTCTGAAACTTGGCTGAAACTAGCTGAAAAACACTGTTCCGACTGAATTGGTGTGAGAGAAAAACACTGTTCCGGCTGAAAAAAAAGGCGAATATGAGATAAGCCGAACGAGGCCCTAATCAAATGTGAATACGGCAACTTCTAACGAGCATGCACATGTAAGTTGTTTTTCTCCCTGTCTGAATCAGTAAAATAAACAAGCCTGTTCACTTGAACTTATCAGCCGGCTTATCAGATACAGTGTTTTTCTCTCACAATAAAACAGCTTTAGCCAGCTTATCAGCCGACTTTAATACCAGCCGAACAGGCCATTATAGACATGTATTTAAATTTATTTGACTCTCATATACCCCCTTCGCAGCAAATCGCTGCTACAAAACTAGGTGCCGACTGTCATACTGTAGACTAATGTTTTCGTATTCATAGTTTCTTCCTTTTCATTTTAAGTCTATTATAGTTGCCATCATCACATTTGTGTGCCTTACTGTCATTGGTGCTAAACTTTGTGTCAGTGCTTTTTATGTTGTGGCCAAGCTGTCAGCTCGCCTTCATAGACACTGGGGTGCTCATCAGCTTACAGTGGAAATTACCGTTCACTACTACAGAAACGTTTTTTTAGGGGTGGCTTGTAATCCTTTGTAGGGGCGGTTTGGCCAGCCGCCCCTACCGAACCGTCTCTACAAATCATGCATTTGTAGGGGCGGTTCCTAGGCTGCCCCTATAAATCGATTTGTAGGCGCAGCTGTAGTACCAGCCGCCTCTATAATACCTGTTTGTAGGGGCGGTTCAATCTAGAACCGCCCCTACAGTACATTTTCTCCGCAAAAAAAATCAAATTTACAATTCAAATTCGACCAAAACAATGTTTGTTTCCGCGTATTCCATCCGGCGTTCGCGTTGCCGAACGCCCCACGACCAACGTTCCGAACCGCGTTCGCGTTGCCGAACGCCCCGCGACCAGCGTTCCGAACCGCGTTCGCGTTGTCGAACGTCCCCGCGACCAACGTTCGGAACCCCTTAGACTACAAGCACAAGAGTATTATATAAACTACAATTACAAGTCCAATTCACAAGAATATATACAATCCATCATTAAATATACAAATTCATACACATTGTTATCAACGTCCTAGAGCTAGCCTTTCAGTCTCACGAATGTATTGGTACTGAGGATTTCTACCTAAGTCAGACTCTCGATCATGGTAGGCGCCTTTGACGTGTACAATCTAGTCCAATATGAAGTTGCAAAGGTCGCCGACGAGCTCTAAGAGTTGGTCATCCTTGTATGGGTCTCTTTTCATTCCTTTCTCTTCTTTCCACTACAAGAGAACAAGTTTCGGTTTAGTATTTTATACCATATACGAAGTTTTTATACTACGGGTAAAGAGGTTCAAACTTACCCTTAAGGGGTGTCTCCTGTAGGCACCTGGTGTTACTCATCATAGAACCTATATAGTATCCACAATGTACACTCCCAGGCTTCTGCTTGGGGCACTGTGTGTTTTGCATATGAAAATGTTAAGTAATGCTTTTAACAGCCATATACACTTACCACACATAGTATTTTTATAGCCAGCTTTTCCTTCCTTGTTGGATCATGCTTGCCGTGATATGTAGTGACATAGAACCTAAATGCCCTATTTGAATTATTTTAGTAAATACAATTTGTTAGTATCCAAAAGTGAACGTTACAAGTATGTATACAAACATATAAGCTAATAAGGATTAGTCGATATGTATACGTCTTAAGAATCGATATGAAGTCTTTGTATATCACCGGGTCCCTATCTATTAAATCAAAGACCCATGCCATGCTCCTCCCGACATCGACGACTATACAAATCCTAGTGGTTGCTGTATGGATTTAATCATAGAACTAGATAAGCTCTTTTGCATCGAATAAAATATATCGAACAAAGCTTTAAGTATAGAGTTAAACTTACTCGAAGTTGTATGGTAGCCATATAGTAGAGTGCTGTTGGAGAATTTTGAAAGCCAGGGCAATGTATGCCGCAACCTTAAGGGACTTTTTCCTTAGTTTCACCATACGGATGTGCTCTTTCTCTCGAAGAGTCTTTGCAGCAGCTAGCTCTTTGGCATCCAGTTTCCACTGTTTAGGGTAATTAAAATTTGTTTGGGCTATAGCTTGAGGGTCTATATACCTAGCTTTTGCACTTGGCATTTGTTTGAGAATGTGCACTTGCATTCTATAAATCACGACGTGGGTTAGTTACAACAAAATTCAAAGATTATAATCATATCATATCAGGAGGACAAGGACTTACAGATACCACGTGCGAATTAGAATCATCTCCATTGCTCCTAGGTGAAAGCATGTCTATATGTTATTGAAGTCAAAGATAATTTTCCTGGCTGGGCTTCCAAATGTGCCGGTGGGGAAGCATGCTTGTATGAGGTCTATGCTCGTTGGGAGAACACGCAAGTACCAATCATGGAACCTTCTCATTCCAAGTGGTAGGATGTCTTGGTTTGGTAGGAAGGGCTTGCCTCTTTCATATGTTTTTGGGCAATCATTTGACCATTTGATGGCATCAACATTTGGATACTGCTTTGCAATTTGGTGGAGTTTGCTAGTGATGGCCTCCTCAGAACCCCATGATGGGACTTTTTTAACTTAGTTCTCAGGCTTGAACTAGTCATGGGAATACCACTTGGACACTGACGAGACATCTTTCATCGAAACATAAACTGACCTTATGGTGATTGGATGCTTCTTTCGAAGTTCCCATTCAGGCACAGTCCTCATCTTCTTGTGCATCACCTTCTTCAGGAGGCACTCGTTGTTCATGTATCGGCTATGCTTGTTGAGAAGACTGTGGCATCTCATCATACACTTGCTCGGTATGAGCTGGAGAAGGTTGTGGCATCTCATCAGGCACATGCTCGCTAGGAGGCGGGGAAGAATATGGCATCTTAGGAATGTGGTGGTCACGAGACGGTGAAAATATCTCCTTGGCCTCAACAACTCGCTCCAAATTTTGGAGAGGGGGATGCGGCGAAGAAGCAGTCAATATAATGTCCCGTTTGTGCCAGAGGATGAACTGCCCAATAATGTCTCCAAGTAACACCAACCCCTCAGGAGTTGCGTAGTCTATCCTCTACTTGCATGAACTCAGGCTTCACGGTATGCACCTCGACTCTAGTGTAGTCCGACGGTATCTTATTATTGTGATGTAAGCCATTGGGAGGATGTGCCACACCTGTTGCCACCTCCATCACAGTGTTCTGCCTGGCTGCTGAGAAACACCAAGGTACAACTAGTTGGTTCCCAGTATGCGATCGACGAGGGGTTGTGGCTACAGTAGAACCTTGGCTGCTAGGAACTTTCGGAGGGCTACCAACTAATGCTAGTTCTCCCGGTAGCGTCACTAATATTCGTGGCTCCGTAGACAGTCCTTGCTCCTCCAGCGCCTTCGTAACTAGAGCCTTCACTTGGAGCTCAAGATTAGTCTCCCGGTCTCTACCATGTTTCTTGTACATGTGCCTATCCTCTTCGAATCCTTGCTTCTAGGTCAGTCTTTTTCCCTAGCCCCCTGCTGCGGCCTAGTGTGCTCCTTGTTTCCCAAGCTAAGGCTAAGCTCGTCTCTCTCTCTGGAAGGATAGAATGAGCCCTTCTCCTTGTCTTCAGCATATTTTAGTATCCTTGATACTGCCTCTTGGGTCTCCAGCTTATCAAACTTAAGATTACCGCTAGATGATTCTGTACTCCTCGCATATATCCAATTCCTTGAGCGTACCTTCAAATTCATCACATCGATATTCCCAGCAGCTGTGGCCTCTTCATCCATCTTCCTAAACTACTCTTCCTTGGCATAGTGCCACTAGGGCTTAGATGATGGTGGTGTTTGTTCCTCTTCGCTAGCTCGATGTTATGGGTACTGAGCTCCAATGCCTCCGGTGAAGTCTTCTGAGCCACGAGCTCCTCCCATTGACTAGGAGTTATTTTGCTGAACTCGTTGAAGGGAGTTAACCCCTTTTGGATATACTTCGTGTTGAGCTCCGATCTCCAACGTCGGAATGACACTTCCATCATCCTGAAAGCATTTTTTACCAGTTCATGCTTACCCTCCAGAAATCTAAAATTGAGCTTCAGCTGCCTATCCCATAGTTCATTCTTTTTGTTCTCAGGTACCTCTTTCTAGTTAGGGATTGCTGGGTTCAATTTATCTCTTACTAGGGCTCCGATCGTATTACTGGAATCGTCCTCTTAATTCCTTCGGCTCAAGGATCTCCCCTGCTGGCCTGACCTCCGTTATCACATAGCATTCCTTATCTGGATATAGATTTCTTTTTCTATCCCCTCGTTTCCTCTTAGGCTTGGTAGTCGTGGTTGTCTCTTGAGGTTGTGGAGTAGAGGCATCGTGATCCATCTCTGTGGCTGTTGCCTCTGCTCTCCTTTCCTCTACTCCGTCTTGTCCAGCGAGATGTCGCGGACGTTCGACATCGTCTTTTCTGAGTTTCAGGAGGGACCTATATATATGACAGGTCAAAGTGTTAGCAGAGGTAACACAGCCAAAGCTTTTGCAAAATTTATAAGCTAAGGCTTTTTCCCTACCTCCTCGTTTAGGTCAAAATCCTTGTTCTAATCTTCCTCTATTGGCCTCCTTCTGGCTTCACGTGGGAAAGGATCCTCGGGACTTAGATATCCCTCTTTTGAGTCATCATCAACATCATCCTCTTCTTCTTCACCTTCAGCAGCCTCTCCTACTCTTCCTTCTGCTCCCCCTTCCTCCTCGTCACACTACTCCTGAGTAAGCAACACTTCTAGATCCTTTTCTAACTTATTATCGAATTGCTCCTGAGTAAGCTGGTCCTCTAGTGCTTGCTCCTCATAGGTTGGCTGCTCATCATGCTCGGGGCATCGGGCTGCACTGTCTGGTATCCACGACATTATTTCGTGCTTTGTTCTAATAGATGCAAGAAAGTGTGCTTTAGGTACGCTGAGAAGGTATAAGAAATAAAAAAGGTCTATATACCAAAGTAGTCCTATAAAACAATAATATATAAAAAACGAGTAGTAGCAGTAGTAGAGGCCTCAGAAACTTGTCAATCATCATTTAATCATGAACTTGGAGCATCAAGGCATCATAACAGAGAAGAGAGGAGAAGGTAATGTAGGGGCGGTTGCTAATGATGCCAAGTTCCTCATAAGTTCTTGATCATCAGCTCATATTCCATATAATGTATGGACTTGGACAATTTCATCATCGGCAAAACAAAGGAGAGGAGAGGAGAGGGGAGATTTGGCAAAAAAAAGCAACAGCTGCATAACAAACATAGAGAGGAAAAGGTGTAAAAAAAGCAGCAGCTGCTTCCCAAACATAGAGGATAAGAAAGGTGGCAAAAATAGAGGAGAGGAGAGATTTGGCAAAAAAAGCAACAGCTGCTATACTGACTTTGCTTGATCACACATGAACATCAGATGCTTAATATCTTCCGAACCTGATAGGCAGATTGGACAATCAGAAGTAGTAGACAGTAGTAGTAGGGAAGTAGTAGAAGTAGTTGATAGAAGTACAAGTAGTTGATAGAAGACAGAAGTAGAAGTAGTAAACAGTAGTAGTAGTAGGAAAGTAGTAGAAGTAGCAAAAAAAAGCTTATGGTAGAAGACAGAAGTAGAAGTAGTAAACAGTAGTAGTAGGGAAGTATTAGAAGTAGCAAAAAAAGCTTATAGTAGAAGTAGTAGGAGGAGTACAGAGTATAGTACAGAGTAGCTGCACAGCAAAGTAAGCAAAAGAGGAGAGAGGAGGTGAGAGTTTGCCAAAAAAGGCAGCTACTGGTTGTCAAAAAAATAGAGCAGCTGCTGCCAAACATAGAAGTAGTAGAAGTAGTAGACAGAAGACCAGAAGTAGTAGCAGGGAAGTAGTAGACAGAAGTAGTAGGGAAGACAAAAGTAGAAGTAGTAGACAGTAGTAGTAGGGAAGTAGGTAGGAACTGCACACTGCACTGCGGCTCTAGCACTGGCTGCGACAGAGAGAAAGAAACCTCGAACGCTGGTCTGCAAACACCGAGAACAAGATAGCGAAAATGAGTTGAACTCACAACCGGAGATACCAAATCAAATGACAAGAAGAAAATTAAAACTACAAAGATGAATCAATGATTGATTGCTTTAGTAGGTCACGGATGCAAGCACTAAGCCATAGACCAATCAAAAACAAGTAAGAACGAGCTACTGCACTTGGCTCCAAAAATCACCAGTCAAATCCGACGAACACAGAAAGGAAGATGCGAGCGGCTCTGCACGGCTGCCAGCTCTATCTAGGAGCAGAGGGATCTGGTGCCGTGCTCGGCTGCTGGGCTCTGGCTCGGCGAGTAGCCCACCAAGGGCGAGCACTCTGCTGCGCCGGTTTGCTCAGGCCCAAAACACAGGAGACTGACGAAGCGAATAGGAGGAAGGGAACGGAGACAGAGAAAAAGAAGCGCATGGCGCCTACCACAAAATCTATTTAAATGAACTTCACTAATAACTGATCTCTAGCACAAATCTTAGTAGGATCCCTTCACAGCTTACACATGAATCATATATGCATATGTTAATTCTCCTTACATGACTAAAAAATCAGAGAGAGGTTGCTATTGCATCGAGGAAACAGATGGAGGTGATGTGCTATTGCTGTTGGAAGAAGAGAGGGAAGGAATAGATGGGGCCAGAATACTGTGCTCCATGGTGGCAAACCACATTGGTCCAATTGGACTATATATATAGATGAGACCTGAATTAAGATTATGGGCCTAGTTTTGCTTTTTGAGAGCAATGAGACAAAGATGATACGACCAGAAAGGTTTAAGGGCGGCCCTTGCACTTCGCTCTATCAAGTCAAACCTCACCAAATGCAGTAAGTGGTGGCTGCAACTTTGGAAAAGAAAAAACTCACAAACATGGAACAACAGTCAACACATAAGATTAAAGTAATTGAATTATATTGCTCACAATAGTCTCTTGCATTAGTAGCAAGTAACAGCATACAAGCTTTCTGTATCTACAAATTAAGCAATATTTATCCAAGTTTTCTATTCACGAAATGTATACATTTTCTGGAATTCACAATGCATAAATATGGATGCTAAAATCAACTTAAAAAGGAATTTCATTTGTCTCCGGTTTAATATCATAGCATCTCCATTTGGCTTCCAGTTATTCAATTCGATGTGCCAGATTGTTAAAATTTTGAGTTATCTTTTACCATGGAACCCAGTATGTTTAGGACAGAAATGATATATACAACAGCAACACAATGTGAAAAAAGGTCCTCCCCCTCAAACTCATGGTGCAAAAGAAGTCAGCAAGGCAAAGGTCTAAAGGTATTATCAATGGCAAATAACCAGCTATGGCATCTACAACCTCATGTAAAAATAAAAAGTAATGTTTTGTCATACTCACAGATATTGCAGGTGCTCAAGGTGACCTAGTTTAGGAACAAGACTGCCTGACAAATTTGAGTTACCCAAATGCCTACAAGATACACAAGTGTCAGAAAGAAAAGTACTTAATGAAAGAAATAGAATATAACCCGTGGTCATGTCATACTCACTTCATACAGATAAATACAGAGATAAATACATGTGGCTGGTTGACCCAGCATTATTTGAGTGGGAAAAACCATAAGATGTCAATTAGGAGCATGGAGGCAATTTGTTGGTAAGTCAAGACAGAGTATGTCAGCAGCAGCACAACAATTCCATACACCCTTGTACCATACTGTTAGCTTGACATCATATAAGTAGCTGGTGCTTAATTATACATTTATACTACATAGTGTTCAAATTTTTGTATGACAAATTTAGTGACCCAGGCATATAACATACATTGTGATGTACTATATATGATATAAACTTGTATAGACAGCACAATGATGTGTCACAGTGTCTGGTCATTTCTTAAAGACAAAACTAACTAATACATTGATCCCAGTAGTCATTAAAACACAAACCAAAAAAGAAGGTGCTAGTTCCTAGTTTGCTACAGATAAATGATGACATATGAAAGCTGCATTAAATGAAACCATTTTCATGAAGCAATTGCTTTTAGCAACCCAAAATTATATGATAGCAGGCTTTGGACCCGATAATGTAACAGTAGGCAATTTATGTGCACAATGAAAGTGGTAGCATCAAGCAATAGGTAAACCCAAAGCTACTATTTGCATCAGCATCATTCTATAAGCTTGCCATGAGCGTGTGATTACAGTAGATCTTGAACCAACATACAAGAAAAATCTATCTAGCTGAGTATAATTTTCCCTTAATTAAACTTATTGCACAATTTTTACAAGAAAAATTGAGGCGAACGGCAGACGGGACTGGTGGGAGGGATAGCGATGCCTCACCTTTGGAGCGCTTCCTGTCGGCATGTGCAGCGGCGTGCGGAGGGGCGCATCGCGGGAGTAGAGAGGCAGGCGTGGGGAGGGGCGCAGCGGGAGCAGGAAGGCCGTGGGGACGTCGTACTCAAAGTGGTGGAGCACGCTGCCGCAGTGGAAGCAGTCGGGAGCAGGGAGACGCTCGGGCTCTAAAACCCTAGCGTGAGCATCGTGGGCAGCCTGACGGCGTTGGGAGGAAGAAGAGAGCGCCCAGCACTGACGGCGTGGGGAGGAAGAAGGGAGTGGCGTGCGGAGGGGCGCAGCGCGGGAGCAGAGAGGCGGCGTGGGGAGGGGCGCAGCGGGAGCAGGGAGGCTGTGGGGACGCCGTACTCGAAGCGGTGGAGCGCGCCACCTGCGGAGGAAGCAGTCAGGAGCAGGGAGGCGCAGCGGGAGCAGGGAGGCGCTCGGGCTCTAAAACCCTAGCGCGAGAACCGTGGACAGCTTGACGGCGTCGGGAGGAAGAAGAGAGCGCCCAGCACTTGTTCACTAGAGCGCCCGTGGTTATATACCTAGGAGGATTTGTAGGGGTGGTTTCTGATCCAGCTGCCCCTATAAATACATTTGTTGGGGCGGTTCCTGATATAGCCGCCCCTAAAAATATTTTCTATTTTATTAAATTATTAATTCTGTATTTTTTATATCACAAAAACACAAAGTAATATAAAAACAATTATATATATGCACAAATATAATATTTTGTATTATTCTATATATGCCCAAATATATATAAAAACAATTGTAGTCAAAACAATTTAGAGAACAAAAAAAATTGAATTTTAAAACTTCGACTACAATTTTATGACATTAAATGATCTAAAATGAAAATATTGTAAACATAAAAGTTGTATAACTCATCAATATGTACAACTTTTATTTTGGTCATCTTATCATGTGACTTTGTTTGAACGGTTACAAAATTTGAAGTTCAAACAATTTCAACTTGAAACAATATTTTGAAAGAGTAAATGATTTCAGCTGAAAAACTCGTGAATACCAAAGTTGTAGAACTCAACAGTATGTACAACTTTTATTTGATTATCTTTTCATTTGACCAAATTTAAATAGTTGAAATTTTAAATTTCAATAAATGGCAACTTTAAATAAGATTTTGAAACCTTAAATGATTTCAACAATAAAAGTCGTAAACATAAAAGTTGTTCAAATCATCACTATCTATAACTTTTATTTTTATCACTTCTTTTTGTAATAAAGTATTAGTAAACATTATTCATAAATTGACATATGACACATAGTTTCATGAACTATACGAGAAACATATTGCTTTGTGAACAATATTTTCTATCACTTTGTTAGATGAAGAAATAATCAAAATAAAAGTTGTAGATCTTGATGAGTTATACAAGTTTGGTATTCATCATTTTCTCAGCTGAAATCATTTAATGGTTGAAAATCTCGTTAGAACTTGTTATTTTTTTAAATTTGAAAATTTGAATTGCTCAAACTTTGTCAAATGAAAAGAATGACCAAATCAATACAGTAACTTGATAGGGCATGATTTTAGAAAATTTTAGAAAAAAAATCATCACATTTGGAGTTAGTATGAGGAAGAAAGACTAGTTACAAATTTTACCCTAGAGATTAAAAAGAAAAATCACAACTGTTCGTGATGATCAATGATGAACAAGTGCGATTTTCTCTTTTTAATCTGTGGCTAAAACTTGTCACTAGTTTTTTTCCCTTATACTAACTCCAAATGTGATGGTTTTTTCCCTAAAATTTTCTAAAATCATGCTCTATCATTTTAGTCTACTCATCTATCTTTATCACTAATTTTGAACAATTCAAATTTTGAATTTAAGAAAATAACACCTTCAAACTTGATTTTTAACCAATAAATAATTTCAGCTGTAAAGGTGATGAATATAAAAGTTGTTGAACACATTACTATCTACAACTTTTATTTTGGTCATCTTTTTATTTGATAAAATTTAAATATTTTAAATTTTAAATTTCAGAAAATGACAGCTTCAAACATGATTTTCAACCACTAAATGATTTCATCTATAAAGGTGACGAATACAAAAGTTATATAACTCGTCAAGATCTCCTACTTTTATTTTGACCATTTCTTTATTTCATAAAGTGTTAAGTGATTTCATAGAGTTTTAGTAGTAATAGAGTGGATGTTGAAATAGATTCATCTGGATGTTGCAAAGGGTAATCTCACACACATGCATAAAATATAGTCTCACACACATACATAAATATATAGTCTTACAAGCATATATAAATATATAGTCTCACACGCATGCATAAATGAAGTCTTACAAACACAAACTTATACCAACACTCCTCGTTCAACAACTAGCTAGCCCGCTGTAACGACTTTCCCCTTGATACCTTTTCGTTCCCATGGCAATATATCTTTGGGTAGGTTCTTTTCTACAACACTAATCTTCTTAGGAAAGTCTGTGAATAGCGGCATCTCATCGTAGTTATTGTAAGCTTTAACATCAGTCCACGCCATCAACTCCGATAATGTGCTGTTTTTCGGAGGCAACCACGTGCTTTGTCTTCTTCTTCTGGGGGAGGTTACTTTATGGGTCAGACATATAGAAAACTTGTGCGACACGTGAAGCGAGCACCCAAGGGTCATCTTGGTAGCCTAGATTCTCGAGGTCCAGGACTCTCAATCCAATCTCGTTTAGTTGGTGTTGTTTGATCCAGCGGCATCGAAACAGAGCCACCGTTATATCTCTTCCATAGTCAAGTTCCAATATTTCTTCAATAATGCCAAAGTATTAGATCTTTCACCCCAATCCATCGAGAACCTCTATTCGAACGCTGCTGTTTTGGTTCACATATTTACTATCCTTTGCGTTGGTATAGTACATATATCCATTGATGTCATAAGCATTCCAAGATGTCACCTGTCTCGATGGCCCCTCCGCCAACCTACTGATGGTAATAGAGTCTATGGTTTCTCCAGGCGATATGTTTTGGTCCTTCAACCATGTAGTTAGTCGTTGCTTATGCTGTTTCATGACCCAATCATCCGAATGACTATTTCTCTCCGCCATAATGATAGCCAAGTGTTCATCAATGTACGATTGCATTAGTTGTGTACTCTGCAAGACACTGTAATGCGCCCAACTCACCTCTTTGTAATCATGGTCGATGAACACTTTTCTACCACTAGTGCCCTTCCTAGCCAGCCTACCCTTGTGACGAGAATCGGATTTACCAATCCCTTTTTATACTTTTAGGTACTCTTGATAGCACTCGATGACTTCTTCAGTACTATAACCCTCTATTATGGAGCCCTCTGGGTATGCTCGATTATGCATGTATCGACTTAGAACCGACATGAACCGCTCATAGGACCACATTTCATGCAAGTAGCAAGGGCCCAACGCCTATATCTGATGAACCATGTGAATCATGAGATGTGGTATTATATCAAAAAAGCAAGAGATAAATATATCTCTAGTTGGTTTTGTGTCTCTACCACCAATTCATGTAGGTCACTCAGCTCTTGCTTGTCAATCGTCTTCTATGAGATCTTTGAAAAGAAGTAGCACATGAGGGTGATGGCCATTTTCAAGAACTCTAGCTTTATAGCCCTGATTGCAATAGGTAGAAACACTGTCAGCATCACATGACAATCATGAGCCTTGTAGTGTGTTATTGACAAGTCCTTCATCGACACTAGCTTCTTCATATTTGTTGAAAACCCAGTTGGGACTTTGACCCCCCTTAGGAAAGTACATATAGCTCTCTTCTTGTCTGGTGTTAGGTTGAAGCACGCCGCGGGTAGAGTGTATTTTCCATTAGCCTCAGGTACCGGGTGAAGCTGTGGCATCACGTTTAGCTGCACTATGTCTTTTCGTGCTTTCAAACCATTGTTTGACTTGCCTATGTCCATCAAGGTAGCAATGAGACTCTCAAAGATATTCTTCTGCATGTGCATAGCATCAATGGCATGGGGGGCCTCTAAGTCTGGCCAATAAGGCAGATACTGAAAGAAGATCGATTGTTTCTTGAAAGGTACGCCTTCGATAGGAGGTGTGCTTCTATCTCTGTTTGTACCATCTGGTTTCTTCTTTCCATAGACAACGCATATGTTTTTTACCATTCTAGTACACGTGTTCTCCGTTATGATGTCTCTCCAGAGAGGGTTCAATCTCCAGGCTGTTGTCATAAAATCTAAAGAACAATTTACTGTGGTACTTGTGACTTGTCTTTAAGAAGCATTAGTTCCTTAGGTAACTATCTTCTTGGATGCATCTAGGTACACCCATGTAGTACCATCCAAGCAAACCAAGCATCTCGTCTTCCCTTTGATCTATCCAGACAAAGCAAACAGCATAGGGTAATCATTGGTAGTAACAAATATTATTACTCTACATATGAAGTCCTCCTTTCAGAACACATCGTACATTGGCTCCCCATGCCTCCATAGCCTCTCTATTTCTTGCATCAAAGGCTCGAGGAACACGTCTATATCAATGCCTGGTTGTTTAGGACTAGAAATAAGAATAGTGAGGAGAAGGTACTTTCTCTTCTGACACAACCACATTGAGATATTGTACATGGTCAAGATAACTGGCCAAGTGCTGTGGTCGCTCATCCTCTCATTGAAGGGATTCATTCCATTGGTGCTCAAGCCAAACTGTACATTTCTTGGGTCATCGCTAAATTCTTTATGCTTCTCATCGAACATTTGCCACTGACTATAATCAGCCAGGTGTGCAATCTTATCATCATCCACCTTACGCTCATCATCCCACCATGTCATGAGTGCGGCTTCTTTAGAGTTTAGGAAGATACGTCTCAAGCGGTCGGTCACTGGCAAGTACCATATTACCAAGGTAGGAATTCTTCTCTGCTTTGCATCATTGCCTAATAGAGTGTCCTCTAGGGACTAAGATTCTTGTACCACCTTTTTTGTACCCTTCTTATTCCTCTTTTTCCCCATAGAGGCTTCATCCCCACCGTAAAGGTCATTGTTCTTGTACCGGCTGGCCCCACACCGGGGACATTTATCCAGTGACTTGAACGTTTCACCACAAAAAAGTATACAGTGGTTGGGGCATGCATGGATTTTTTAACCCCCATTGTCAATGGACTTATGACCTTCTTCGCTTGGTATGTGTTGGCGGGAACTGAGTTTGGTTGTGGCAGCACCCATGACAGGAGATGCAATAGATCATTGAAACTACAGTCTGACCAGTCGTACTTAGCCTTCAGGATGAGTAGCTCAAGCACAAAACGTAGCAATATACAATGTGTTGGACATCCCTTTTCAACACCATATACAGTCTCGTTCGATGCTGTTGTCACCCTTTTCATATTTTTTAGACCTTTTGGTCTATTTAGTAAAATCTCTGGTCCAAGGGCTTGAATCATGTCCTCCAAATCATCTTCATCCCCGACATGTGCTCCACCATCATTATTGGCACCACCTTCGTCTTTACCATCCCAACCACCAGCATCACCACCTTGTTCATTGCCAAACTTGAAATCCATTCATGCATCAAGCTCTACTGAATATTGAAGACAGGGATTCTAGGGTTTCATCGTCATATTCCTCCTCATCCTCGTCGTTAACAATAACTGTTTCACCATGATGAATCTACACTGTGTAGTCCTCAACAAATCCCCGTATAATCAAATGTGATCTGATGATAGTCACATCTGTCTATACCATATGGTTCTTGCAATCTTTATAGGGACAAATAATTGTATCCTTATTCTCTGTCAATGTTATTGCATGCTTCTTTTCGGCTTCAATAAATTTATCCACCTCTTCAAGGAAACCTGCCTTGAACCTTAACAAACCATACATCCAAGAGTTCCTGTACTCCATCTTTTACAACAACAACAAAACAAACATTAAATGACTACTTATTCAGATATATATAAAAATAAATCAAATTAATAATTACTTGAGAATAATTGTATATACTTCAGATATATATGAATATAAATCAAATATAATTACATGAAGCATACAAACATACCATGGTAGAGAAAAATTAATTAATGACCCATTTATCCAAAAATAATTAAAATACGTATTTGTTGATTATAATAAACAATTTCAAACACAATAATTAGCAACAATTAATATTTTACCCATCTTTCATGCAAACCCTAGTCCAATTTCATTAAACATAAATTTACAAAAACAAAATTAATAAAAAAACCAAACCCTAGATCTAGATCTACATGCACATGAAATATCCATAAAACTAACTAATTGTTCACTAAAATCAAGAAACATGGACCAAATAAGGGTATGATCTTGCTCCCCTCCCTAATTTATCTAGTACATTCAAAACTTGAGTCTAATTTGCTTCGTAGGTAGCTTAAGCACCATAGAAGAGAGAGAAAAGCAAAACTCTAATTACTCACTAACCAACCATTAAAACTTTAAAAAAAAGTGTGGAATGACATTTTCTTACCGTCTACAACCTCTCCACCAAAGGATTTGAGACCGAAACCTTTCCCCCTTAGTAGAGCAATTTTTGGGAGGTGCCCAAGGCCTCCCCACCTTTTTTTTACGGGTTGGATTGAGTGACCTGAGGAGTAAGAAGGTGCTGCAGTTTGCTTTATATGTGGGTCATTTGTAGGAGCGACTGGTGATTGAACTGCCCCTACAAATCGGAGGTATTTATAATCGGGCATTTATAGGGGCGGTTCAATCACCAGCCACCTCTACAAATTGCAATACCAGGGGCGGCTGGTGAGTGAGCCGCCCCTACAAATCCAACCTATTTGTAGGGGTGGCTTATATGACCAGCCGCCCCTGCTGTTCTATTTTTAGGGGCGGCTGGTCTCTGGACTCCCGTGCACGTCACTGTAGGGACGGCTCCATCACCAGTCGCCCCTAAAAAAAATTGTCCGGTTGCTACAAACCGTTTTTTACGTAATGGTTGCCATAGGGCTCGGGATGTAAACCAGGGACCACGGAAATGTCTTGCAGAACCTTGGGAGCGCCTCTCTTAAAGTTGTAGCTTCACACATGCTATGACCACCGAATTTAAAGATCAGATTTTTATGTACCCTAAATGCTTTCCGATGGTTATCAAAGAGCAGCAGTATAGGAGCTAATCCTGCACAGTTGTGATTTCTGACTGTTTATGTCCTATTTGTCTACTGATGATATATTGGCCAAGACCATACATTGTTTTGTGTCAAACATACTGTTCTGTTCAAAGATAAGCGCATGTTACTACTTCTGTGATGATTGGCATGAAAACTTACCTGTTTACACAGTTGTTCCTGCTCCATAGCAGTTGGTTTATTTGTTCACAGAAGAAGAAAAAAGGTTTCTGTCGCCAGACTAAAAATAAGAACATTTTGACCTCCTAAGTAGTGGTCCACCAAATTTTAGTCGTAGAGTTTGCAATGGTTCAACATTCAGTTACTGGGATACTTATATACTGATTGTGTTTTACTCCGCTTATTTATCGTACTATTGCTTTTGGTACCCTCTAGATTTTTTTCCAGCATGCTCTCTTATTAGCATTATTTTTTGAGCTTACACTTGGTTGCTTCCTTTAGTTTAAACTTAACTTATGAAAACACACTTACCATATTGGCAAATTTGGTCACAACAGATGTGTGCAGCAATTGACTATCCAATTCCGACTTTGATTTTTCTCATAGTAAGACTATCTCCAACAATAACACTCAAAATACAAGACACATTCAACATTTGGGTAGCGCTACAGTTAAAGGGTTCAATACCCATTCGACATCCTCTCCAACAACAGAACACAAAAGAGAATCCTTTCTGCAAATGGTTTCTAGGAGAGAGGATACTCATATTTAGGTTGTGCCTCTCGGACAACCAAAAATGGGTCTTCCGTATAGGTACTCTATTGGAAGCTGATTTTGGATCTCTTGCTATCCATTTTGGGTTTGAATGCCCATATGAGTCATCTATTGGAGACGGTCTAAACAGATTGCAATGCTTACCGGTAAGCAACAGGCCATGTTTGCTAATTTAGTTATTGTATCCTCATATTGTTCTTCGGTCTGCAAATGTATAGCCTTCGACTTTGCATCTAACCTAGATACTTTTCGGTCTGCCTGCACAGTTCCAGGTCCTCAATGTTTTATCTTTCGTGATCATAATCGGTCTGATGGAACACATCCCACAACAAGCTTCGCTCGCCTGGTGGACAGCTTTGCCAAACATTGAAAGTGCTTGGGCCCATAGCAAAATAAGCTTCCATATCCAACTGAAACATCCAACATACTATGCTGACATTATCCTACGAAGGGCTCAAATGACAACCCGTCTGTACCTAATTTTGCTAATCTTTTTGCTCCATGTATAATCATATGATGTGCTATAATTCCGGTTTGCTAACCCGTGCGAAGCACGGGGGTACATGCTAGTACGGAGGAACCTTGTTGATCTGGACTTTGCAGCCGGTGCTGAAGATGATGTGGCGATCGGTTTTTGGCAGAGTGCAATATATGCAGGGATTGACTGGACTTCGGACTACGTGCAGCATGAACGGCGTCGTGATTAAGGGAAGCACAAAGGAAGGAGAGCCAAAAGAAAGATTGGTCTAAATCATCCCCGTTGCCGAGAGATACGTATAGGGATGAAAACGGTACGGATATTTTCCGATCGTATTCGAAACCGAATTCGTTTAGAGGGGTTGAGATCTGTTCGTATCCGAGTCCGGATATTCAACATCTGATACCGTATCCATATTCGAATACTCAAATCGCATATTTATGATGTCGATATCCAATCGTATCCTATCCGACATAGTTGACACTATCCGTATTCGAATCCGAATCCGAATCCGGACAGAAATATGAAAACAAATGTAATATCGGTGATATCCGTCCGTATCTGATCCGTTTTCATCCCTAGATACATATGTGCAAGGAACATGTGGCCGGTTGTTTGGCAAAAAGGAAAGGCTTAGAGCATCTCCAAGAGTTCTCTAATTTTTTCTCCTAAAAACTTGTAGTTTGGCAACTTCTAAAAAGATATTAGAAGGAGAAAAAATAGTCATCTCCAAGAGTTTTTAATAAATGTCATCTAAAAAAATCAAATTTGAGGCCCACATCATCTCCACGCTGGTTCATGGCCGCTATCAGCTCAGAGGTGGGCACGACATCCTTTCCACCCCTCGTCGTCCTCGGCTAATCCGCCGCGCCTCCGATACACCCAAGGCAGCAGCAGTGCCCGCCAGCTGCAACAACAGCAGGAGCCGCGAGGAGTAGCCAAGCCACCACCATCTCATCAGACTCCTCTCAAATCCTCCCCGCCACGCTCCCTTTCCCTCCCCCTCCCCTCCGCTCCCCCGCCACCCCGCAATGGTCGGCCTCCTCAACCTCCAGTCCACGCTTCTCCCCTCGGCGTCCACGCTCCGCCGCCGCGCGGGCGCGCCGGCACCGTCCTCGTCCCGCCGTCGATGCCGGGTCGAGGACAAGATCCAGGAGATCTTCATGCCGACGCTCAGCTCCACCCTGACCGAGGGCAAGATCGTCTCCTGGACCGCGCCAAGGGCGACCCCGTCGTCGTCGTCGAGTCCGACAAGGCTGACATGGATGTCGAGACCTTCCACGATGGCTTCCTCGCCGCCGTCCTCGTGCCCGTCGGCTCCGCCATCGCGCTCCTCGCCGAGTCCGAGGAGGAGATCCTGATCGCCCAGTCACATGCCACCTCCTTCTCCTCCAGCTCCTCCTCACCTCCGCCTCCATAAGAAACTGCTGCTGAAGAAGCGTCCCTTCCGCCGCCGCCTCCTCCTTCCCCAGCGCCGGTGGCAGTCTCTGCTCCCGCGCGACCTTCGCCAGCAACACAAGGCGGGTGCCGATATCCTCCATCAGTGTGCTCGCTGGCGACGGAAACCTTCTCTGCACGGCGACACGAGATGGCGCGAAGCAAGAAGCCACGCCAAAATGATGGCGGCAAGAGAGAAATCGCGAGGGGGGACGGATACGCGCAACGGGAGCGGCGCGTAAAGTTAAGCGGAATAGGGAGGAATTTCCCAAGTCCTAAAAGATTAGGAGTAAATATTAGGAGTTGTTGGAGAGGAGTTTTTCTCCATCTTTCTAAAAAAACAAGAATTAGGAGGATGTTTAAGGAACTATTGGAGATGCTCCTATCCATACGGAGGCGGCGCAAGGCAAGTCAAGAGGAGCCGGATTATAATAATCTTAAAAGGCAAGAGATATTCATTCAAAGAATAAAAGGTTGAGAGAATTAATAACGGCCAAGTAATCTTTGGTGTGTGTGTATATATATATATATATATATATATATATATATATACCAACTCCTAGGTAGTAGTTACTCCCATGTGTATATCTCTAGATTTAGGGCATATATGGCCCGACGAAATGTATGTAGATGAAGTATATCATCATACTAGACCATCTATGGTAGTATGTATGACAAGTATGTATGTATACTTAGAGTATATGGTTATACTTATTTTATATGTTACTATCATAGTATTATATAATATATTAAAAATATATGCTTTTTTGAAAAAAAAATCACATAGAAAAGATCTGGAGTATCTTAATATTAGTATGTCAATATACTCAAACTAATAAATAAATATATACGTATACGCAACGTGATTTCTACACCCGGGAGTAAGAGATGAGAATTGGAGTATGGCATGGAGACTAGCTACCACATGAAGCATGCTGGACAGCTGGAGTTGCACGTGGTGAGAGAAGTATTTTACTACTTGTTTATTTGGGCCAAGGACACGTATTAGCGGTAGACTTGAATAGCATGCATAGGAGTCAGTTAAGGAATAGAAATATACTTTATATTCGGCATGTACACAAAGGAACCTCCGTGCACGTATGGACGAGAGTCCTATCGTGTAATCCTGCCGAAGGCCAGGCACCTGTAAATATAGGGTTATGGCAAATTGTAAAGATATCTTCAACGATCAACACAAATAAGTATTTTTACTTTTCAGCTTATGCCACCTCTTAGGAGTATGACTAGAGTAGATTTTGATAAGTTCTTCAGCAAGCAGGGCTGCATTGGTTAGGTCGACCTCCAGTTTGTCTGTGAGTATTCGTCACGACTTATACCTTCTTTGTAAGGCTGCATCGGTTAGGTCTGACCTCTTGCAAGCTTTGTATAAGTTTGTTATCGCCAGCTAATTGTAAGGCTACTCTTAGTTAAGTATGATCTCTTGCAATTACTGATTGTTATCCTTGGTTCTTATCAAAATCCACACGGCTGCCCTTGGTTAAGTCTGATATCGTACGAATTTTGATTCGAAACCCTTGCCCGGTTAAGATTGAGATAGATCGGCTTTGTATCTTTTTCAAATCTTCATCTCATCGCACCACATTGTTTACATCCTGCTCTGACGATGGTTCTTGCTAGCCTAGCCGTTCTAATCCGATCTTGATCAAAGATAGCATGTGGTCAAGGCGTGTTTAGCCCTAGGTAAGGCTTGCTAGTTGATGGGATCTGGTCTAGAAGTGCTTTTATGGCTACATCGGTTAGGTCTGACCCCACTGCTAGCACCATAGATTGGAAATCGTCAGGTAGTAAGCCTTGCTTATGGCCATGCATAGTCTTCGGCTGCATGCTATGTCTGCATTGGCTATTTAGCCGATCGCCTAAGCATTCACGATCATAGCGTGTTCCCGCGATCTCATTAAGTGTTTATAGATCTATACAGTTTGAAGGTTTAATTTGTTATTGTCGACGAAATATGGTCGGCAGTCTACCTAGGGGTATGCCCAAGGTAGTAGATTATCGGCAGACAGATGCGCAAGCTACAAACAAGATGGTGACGTAAAACGGACACGAGGTTTTATCCAGGTTCAGCCGCCGTGAAGGCGTAATACCTACGTCATGCGTCTGATTGTATTGCTGTATGTCAATGAGAGATGTTTTTTAGAGGGGTCCCCTGCCCGCCTTATATAGTCCGGGGGGCAGGTTACAGATCTGAAAACTAATCCTAGCCAGTTACAATTGCCATAGGTGGCCGGATAAGGATTCCTATTCTAACCGACCAGGATCTTGCTTGACCTCCAAATCTGCCTTGATTCTTTGCGCGGGACTCCGAACAGATTAGCCGGGCCACGCGTCGTCCTCCAGTGGGCCAAACCCCCTGATCCGGGCCGGCCCAAGACTAGCCGTAAGGGTATAGGGGTTAATACCCCCACAGCTAGTCCCCGAGCACCATGTATTATGCCTGCGACACGCCGTTCGGTCTCCTTCAACTAATGCGATCCGTCGTCATGTCATCTCCAACTAGTTGAAATATTGACCATTCGAATATGCCAACATTCGGGTCAGAACAGAAAGCAGTGGACCACGATTATAGCTAAGATTCCGGTTGTCCAAAGAATGCATGGTGCTCTAAATGAAAACAGAAAAAGATTTCTTTCCTTATCAAGTGTGCCCACTTGTATTTCTAAAAAGAAATGTAAGTGACCCTTGGACAAAAATAGTTCTGGCGAACAGTCATAGCGTAGGGGTCAATAAAATAAACACATTCACTGCAAGGTGAAGTGTGCCCACTTAGTCCCCGAGCCTGGTAGTAGGTGACGTAGGCACGTGATGCTAGGGTCTAACAAGAATTCCCAGTTTCGTTGAGAATCCAATCGTTGTACATGCAATACAAGATGCACCGGCAGGTGCATTGTACCGATGTGGTCCCCGAGCTTGCTGGAAGGCGAGATATGAGTCTTGTAGCAAGGTCTAAATAAATGCCTCTCAACTATATGTGAGTATAAATCACACATAGCCGAGGAGAACGGTCTCCAAGCAATGTTCGGAAGAGTGGTCTGGACAGTCCCCGAGCACGGCAGTGGTCTGAGCAGTCCCTGAGCACGGCAGTGGTCTGAGCAGTCCCCGAGCACGGCAGTGGTCTAGGATAGTCCCCGAGCACGGCAGTGGTCTGGACAGTCCTCAATCACGGCAGTGGTCTGGGCAGTCCCTGAGCACAAGAGGTGCGGCGAAGAAACAATTACCACTTGTACTATTTTTTGTGTATTTATTCATCTACTTGCTCTGTCAAGCCCAATCTGACACGTTTGGTCAAAAAATAGATGGGTATAGCACATCATACTGCCTTTTTGTCTTATCAAGCGAACAGTTGCATAGCACCTGTCAGTAGGTGCGTCAAAGTGGGCCCTCACACACTGGCGATGAAGAGGCACATATATTGGCATAGATCTCAAGGCTATGAAAACAACCTGTCTATGGCGTGTGCGCACGTCTCCCAAGAATCCCGAGCGGAATGAAACGGCGCAACTCTTGGGTTAAATATAGTATAGGATAGGTAAATTATTATTTACTGAACCCCATTACCATTCGCCACCGCAGCCTTCTTCTTCCTCTTGCCAACCCTAATACATCCGAAATCACCACCAATCAATCCTCCACCATATCCCTGTTCATCAGCAAGGCCAGATTCATGGCGAAAAGTGACTGCCCAAAAGAAAGTAGGAGTCATGGCTGAAGGAGTGGTGGAAATCAAGAAGCAACGAGCAGACCATCGAAGATCTCGTCATCATGGGAGTACTCCACAACAAGGAACTCGCAGGATGGCGCACGCCGGGGGGCGAGGGGTACCCCGATCCATAGCTAGGTGAGATTGTGGTTTTCCAAGACTTCTTCAAGTGGGGTTTTGGGGTTCCAGTGCACCCTTTCCTTTAGGGGCTCTGTCTATACTATGAGATTGGGATTTGCAATCTGCATCCCAACTCGATTCTCCTTGTCTCCACCTTTATTCATCTTTGCGAAGCGTATGGTGACTTCCAGCCCCATTTCGACTTCTTTCGCCATCTTTGTTGTCTACGGAAGAAAGGAAGCGGCGGCTCAAAGATAGCCGGAGGTGTATACCTCAACCTCCGTGATGGGATGAAGGCCCAGTACCTGCAATGCCCTTGGAACACGTCGCTTGACGACTGGTACAAGAATGGTTCTACATCCGCGAAGAGCCAAACACGATCACACTATGCGACGTGGGGTTCATTCCAGAGAAGAGGAAAAGCTAGTCAGAGAAGCCCGAACACCTAGAACATATTTCGGAGATACTTGGGATGATCCCATGGAAGAAACTGGACAGTCTGAGCATGGTCGGGAGCTTCATCAGCCGATGGATCCAGCCCTGCCAGAGGAGGGTACATCCTGGCTACGAGTACCAAGGTAGCGCAGACCCGATGAGTACGAGGCAGGAAGCGCTTGACAAGATCAAAGTCAGGGCCAGAATTGGAGAGCTATTTAACTTAGCTGACCCAAATTATGTCAGATTGAGCGACATCGCTTTCAAGCTCGCCCGACCTCCCTCAAAGGTAACTCATCTTGCCTTGTACCCATAGTCTTATATTGTAATAGGAACTTACTGTGTTATCTCCTTTTTGTTTCCTAGATTAATGGTCAGGATAGAGCAACAGTGTTCGTGTCACCACCACCTGGTGTAGATTGGGCGCAAGTTGCCGACCCAACCGCCCATACCAGCGCCGGGATCAAAGACGTCGACTAGGACGTGCTCGGAGTTGGAGAGGAGGCAGCGGCCAAAGCTACTGGTAAGCGGCCGACGGCCAGCAAGCATTGTTAGGCAATCTTTACTCTGTCGGATGATGACACAGAGAAGGGAGAGGATGCAGACATCTTTCGACTCATCCCTCGAAATAGGAGGAGACAACTGGAGTCAACGGAGGGTGGCTCGTCCATGCCGGTGGGACCCACATCACCGACCACTGTAGTGCAAAGGACAAGCGGCGGAGGGGTCAAGCACCAAGCCCCAGCGTCGGATGCAGGATGTAGAGGGAGACCAGATGTCGCCCGCACATCACGTGGAGCAAGCATGGCCTAAGAGACAGTGCCTTTGCCACATCATTCTGCGCTTCCAATATGTAAGTATTTGTAACTTTTGATGTAAGCTTGCAATTTGTGTTGATTATGGTTGCCTTCTTTACTTATCTCAGATGTACTAGGTCGGCGTCCTCCGAAAATCTAGACCAACTAGCCGGGAGTGGCGTGGCTTCGCTAGCAATTTCAGAGAAGACTGCCCAGCAGTCGGCCATGGAGGAACCCATAGCAGAAAGTCCACCGGAAGCCTCAGAACACAAGCAGTCAGACAACAGTCCCCGAGCAGGAGGTCAAGGGAAGAGCTGAGCCAAGCACAAATGCTTCGAGCACTAACCCTGCTGAGGGCAACACATCAGCACCTAAGGGTAACGGAATGGACCGAGGAGCAGTAGCCGGAGGTGATAGAACAGAGCATGTTTGTCGATGTTACAGCCCATGGAAAGGCGATAGTAGTCGTAGAGGTTGATAACTCTGGACCAGCACCGCTACCCAAAGAAGAGGCCGAAGAGGACGAAGTAGAGGAGGTCCTAGCCCGTCCACAGGACAAGCGACAACATGTATATGTGTCACGTTGGCAGAACGACCAATGGGTCGTTCATGAGGAAATTCCGGAGGTCGAAGAGACCAAAAAAGTTGAACGAGCGGCGAAACGACTGGTGACGGAGGTCCAGGTATGCTTTGCTTCGCCACTTGATCTTGCCTTCTAGTCAAACTTTCTTACTTAGCTTTTTGCACACAGGACTTAATGAAGACCGCAAGGTACCGTAAGAAGTGTTTCGACCAGATCGAGGGGATCACAGCAAGCAATAAAGAGTTGACGGCGGAAGTGGAATGCTTGCGCCACCTACTTGAAGCCGCCAACCGTGAGAGGATGGAGCAAGAATCCCAGAAGCAGAACCTAGTCACCCAGCTCAGTAACAAAGAGCAGGAAAGATCAAGTAAGTAGTCACTTTATCACAATGAGTGCATGACAAGTGTTGTTGCGTTGTTAGTAGTAACAGCTGTAGTGCAGGCTTAGAAGCCGATGTAGTCCGTCTCCGAGAGGAGAATAGTCATGCTGTCGTGGAGTGTGATCGCCTGAAGGAGGACAACAGGAAACTGGCGCATGACCAGTCGTAGCTCTGAGACCACACGACCAAGATGAAAGAGGAACTGAAAAGTAAGTTTTCCAGACCCTTTTGCTCACTTTTGTTGCCCGCCTTATCTTGTCATGGTACGACGTTTTAATGGCTTGTGCGGTTTGCAGTTTTAAAAGTCAACGCCAAGAAACATCTAGAAGCCGTGATAAAAGACCATGATGGCTAGAAGGCGCAGTGCCAAGAGATCACCAAGGATCGGGACATATGGAAAAACCGGTGCCAGGAAGTGGCAACGAGCATTTTGCCGGTCCTCAACCTTATCGATAGGTGTCAAGGATGCCACAGCTCAGACTAGTCGATAGGTGTCGAAAGGCATGGGGATGGTTCCAGGAGTTCGTGAAGGAGGCGGGTGAGTACACAGGCGCACATGTGCTAAGCATGGTGCGTGCTCACTACCCCTTGATCGATCTCAAGCGCCTAGGAGGCTGGATACCCGAAAGAGGTAGATCCAGACAAGGCTAAGGAGCTTCGGATGACCCAGCTAGACTTGTCGGCCAAAATAATTGGCGACATTAACCTGTGTGGAGGCGGGACAGCACCTGTACAGGGTACGCCATCAACAAGTCTGCTGGAAGCGCCATCAGTTTTAAGCCAACCAGCGAAGCCTGCGGTCTCGACCAGCCAGGCATCGGTGGGGCCATCTTCTTTAGCTTGACCAGTACAAGAGTCCTCAAGAGTCGAGCATGATGTTAGGACCAGCGAGCAGTAGGTGTCACGTCCCCCGACCAGCCAGTAGGGTAGGATATAGCTAAAGAAGAAGATGTAGTTGTGTTATTATAAACTTAGACCTTTTCAGGCAAGCTTGTAATAACGTAACTATATATCAGTATAAGCTTGTTTGTTTTGTAGAAAACATATTTAAGCTTGGATCTTGTGTTGGTGTAACTAAGTGAGAACATATTAGCGTTCTGTTTAGTTGTACCAATTTAGTCGACACGTCATCCTGATAGATTTGTATGGCCCTGGTTTTTCCTATGGTCGGAGTGTGAGGTGCGTAACCTGTGCACACGTAGACGCACACAAGTCAAACCAGAGGGGACCTGCCGATCACCCGTAGCGTAGAGAGCAGATCCCATGCACGCGTTGGGAGGAACCGGAGACAGGGCCTGCTCCGAAAACTCGGAAAGGAATGGTGGTCGGTTTTGATTGGCTGAGTTAGAATAACAATGGACTTCGAAGTGACACATTAGAGTGGTCGGAGAAATCATAATAGCTTTATTGAATTAAATCAAAAGTACAAGAGAAGTACATATCTTAGTAGTTAAGCATAGAAACGCCTAAGCTTGTCGATGTGCCATGAATTGGGTACATCTGTACCGTCCAGGTGAGCTAACCTATAAGACATTGGTCGTGTAACCTCCTTGATCATGAAGGGCCCTTCCCATGGAGTTGTGAGTTTGTGGATACCAGCCTGATTCGTCTTTCACTTCAGGACCAGGTCCCCAACCACGAAGGACCGCTCCTTAACGTTCTTGTTGTAGTACCTGCGCAAAACAACAAGGTATTTGGCTATACGTACGCAAGAATCGAGCCGCTTTTCTTTTGCACTATTCACTTCTAGCTCCCGCACTTCATTGGCCTTATCTTCGTTGAAGTTCTCTACCCGTGCTGATCTGAAGGCTATATCTGCTAGAAGCACTGCCTCAGCACCGTAAACCATAAAGTATGGTGATACGCCGGTATTGTGACTAGGCTAGGTTCTGAGGCCCTAGACCACGGCTGGTAACTCTTTGAGCCATCTTCTGGGAGCTTTGTCGTTTTCTCTGTACATCCTCTTCTTAAGTGCATCCAAGATCATACCATTTGCCCGCTCGACATGTCCATTAGCTCTAGGGTGCGCCACCGAGACATATTTTACCACTATGCTCCTTTCATCGCAGAAGTCCCAAAATGTAACACACGGTTTTAAGGACAAAACCTGATGCACACCATATGTGAGTCTTTAGAAACAAATCTCACATATAGCTACAAATGAGGGGTGTTATCAAATAACAATGCTTAGTATATAGCGAACTTAGCAAAAGAGATAACCTTAGAAACAATCAATGGATAGACAACTCCGATCTCCGGGTGTAGACTCCACTCCACTAGATCCAAACTGACTGGTTGATCACAAGCCTAACTCCTTTGAAAACTAGCAATCTGAACTTCGTCCTGAGGTGTGGGGGAAATTGCAAGAGTGAGTCCATGTCGAACTCAACAAATATAGCAACAAGGTATTGTAATCCATAACCACATGATCAAGTTTAATTGAATAATAAATATCTTAAACAATTGACATAAATGATCATCTTAACAAGTAAAAGTCATCATCCCTTATGTAAGTGTTCCAAGGCTGCTCGTATCCGTGAGCACAGCTAGTATACCAGTTTATTAAACTCTACGCTAGAGGTGTACACTTTCACTGTGAGTCGTGAATTTCCCTTTCGCCTGAGGTCGCGAGCCTCAGGAAGGCTGGCAGGGTTCACTATGAAGCCTTTCAAAGGTTCCGTCTAACTGGGAAGGGCCGCAGGGTCATCGGATATAGGAACCCCCTTCCAAAAAAATAAAAGGCCGCTTCCATAGCTAGGCTCAACAGGACAGAGGCTGTCCTATACCCAACCCGCTAGTATCCTCTAAGCCTGCTAGAAAAAGACCTCATACTGAGCTAAAGCCAGAGCTATATAGCCCTCACAGCTGTACTGTAAGTCCCGGATGATCAGTTACAAGACAAGTCCTTATGTTGCTAAAAAGTCATCTTGTTTATGTTATAGCATATTCATTAATCAAGTTTCAAGATCATGGTCATAGAAAGAAAACCCAAGCTATACTTGCCTTAAACTCTTATCTTCTTTTCTTGTAGCCAAAACCTTCAGTAAACTTCTTCTTGATCTCCAACTTATAGATCACCAACGCAAAACTCACCGACTGGACAAGACCGAAAAGCACCACACAAGCATCTGAACCACCATGCATAGCAAACATACTAGATTAGAACAATACACCAATCAATGAAAAGATTCGAAATCTAATCTATGCATTGCTACGATCACACACACGCGAAAGGCACACTAATCAGAGCTACGGTAAAACAGAAACATCTATCGAAGGATTTACGTTGGAAAGAAAACTATATGCTTTATCTATTTTAATGATCATAAAACATATATAAGATATCTCAGGAGAATATCTAAAATTGAGTTAAGTCATTTTATACTTGAGTTATTAGATTTAGAAAACTAAGATAAATTAATCATATCTTAATTATAAATATTTTGATATCATTTATGCAAATTAAATTGAAATATAATAACAAATGAGAGTATATATATTCAAAGTATATATGTCACATTTAAACATTGGCAAATTACAATTAAAGACACACATGTTTATGTCACTAATTAATCATATTTTATTAATCAACATATCTCATATTATATAAAGTATTTAAACTTTACTTTAGAAATATAGAACATGTGAGAGCAACTAATAGAACAATTATATTATGTCTCATAATTGATCTAAGCAAGTCATAATTAAAAAGGCATTAATGTTGGCATACGTCATATTTTATAATAATAAAAGATTATATATATACTTTTAGTCATTTAAACATCTATAAATTAAAAACATAAATCATGTGAGGGCATCTATTCATACTTAACACATATGCAACATTCAACTAATTATAATCTAAGACTATACTGAAGTTATTGATTAATCAAATTAACAGGTTATGTATAATCACCGAGATATAAAACCTATATTGTTTCTAGTTATAAAACTAATTATAAGCATGTTAACCAATTTAATATTTAGCTATATATGAAAAATCATGTGACATGAAAACCATTAGCGCTACTGCGTAGAGCGGCTTCGACACAAAACTAACGCAACGAGAACTGAAATGAAACAGAGCTAAAATGATGAAACGACGAAGGATTAAAGATCAATGATAATTACCGGATGGCAATATTGTAAATACTCCATCTTCTACCTTGCTTCTCTTATGTACAGAGCAATGGCCATGGGAGGCTGTCGCTACTGCAGTGCTCCTTCACGCAGGGGAGGGAGAACCTGGCCAGGGCAAGGACGGCAGGGGAGGGAGAACCTGGCCAGGGCACGGACGGCCGCCCGGGCGGCGCGGCGCGCCAGGTTGTGGTGGCCCGGGGCCTCGCGCGGGGTGGCCAGCAAGTCGGACTAGCCAAACGGCACAGCAGCCGTGGCTGCTCGCCGGGGCCTGCGGGGTGCACGAAGGGGCGTGGCTGGGGGTGTGGGGTGCATGGTCTGCGCGGTAGGGGCGCAGGGGTGTGGCCGAAGGCCGGAGAAGATGATGAACATGATGTCCATGGAGGAGCTCACCGGAAAAGAGAAAACGAAGTTAGGGAAAACATCAAACGGACATGGATTCGAGAAACAGAAGACACGACGGCGTAGAGGACGAAGAGGGCTACCTTCTAGTGGTGGCGATTGTCATCGGGAACGGACGAGATGGCCGAAAAAGCTCGCCGAAAGTTCGCCGGAAACCTAGTTTTTCTGAACTTCGGCGATAGAGGTAGCGAGCTACGGGTGGCGTCTCGCAAAACGGGCCGTACTTCTAGAAAGCTCGCGTCGAGAGGAACACCGGCATATATATAGTGTAGGGTTTTGAGGTCGGTGGAAAAATAAGATATTTTATTATTTTCGGATTTAATTAATTTCGGGATTAAAATAATTCCAGAAAAGTCCAGAATTGATTTTTAGCCCACGAAAAATACTCCGATGGCTCCAAAAATTCTCGAAGACACTTTTGAACATAATGAACCCAAATAAAGTATTTGGAGCTCATGAAAAGATATTTTAGAGCATTTAAAAATTAGATTATGCTCACAAACATGTGGGAACAAGTTCCGAAAAAAACCAAAGAAATTCCCGAGGTATCCATGGAGATAGGTTGATGAATCGTGAGCAGGAAGGAGTGATTTGGATTTCATGGAAAAGATTTTAGGATACTTCTCAAGTAAATATTAATTTCAAAAACAAGGAATTTGATCCGTGAGAAAGACTAAGAATTGCTGGAGAAAGAAGATCGACTTACTAAACGCATTTTAAAAATCTTTTCGCACAACATGAAATAAATCAACAATCAAGCATCACATCAAGCCGTAGCTCATCAAATTAATTTGGAAAAGCTTGAAAATTCATATTTTTCCTATAACTAAATTTACGCATAACCCAAATATTATCCAAATATTAAAACATTTATTTTAATTAGTGTTTTCTATGCATAACCCAAAATTAGAAATTTTGGGGTGTGACACAAAAAGCGTTCCCGGTGAACTGAGTACCCAGATCAGTGATGATGCTGTTGGGTATGCCGAAACGGTGGATGACTTAGTCGATGAACGTGACAGCCTTTTCTAAAGATGCCTGTACCAGAGGCATGTACTCTATCCACTTAGAAAATTTGTCGATCAGCACAAAGACACATGTAAATTCCCCAGGAGCCGGCTTGAAGGGCCCGATCATATCCGGTCCCCAGCATGCGAAGGGCCAAGAGACTGGTATTGTCTGAATCTCGTGTGCTGGTATGTGGATTCTCTTGGCGAAGAACTGACAACCCTCACAATGACAGACTGACTAGCTTCTCTGCATCGGCTACAGCTGACGGCCAATAAAACCCTGCTCGGAAAGCCTTGCCAACTAGCGTTCTCGAGGCCGCGTGGTTGCCGTAGGAGCCAGAGTGGATTTGGTCTATGAGATGTTCGCCATTCTCCTGGGTTATACACTTCATTAAGATTTCCTCCTTTGCATTCTTGTGCCACAATTTGCCATCGACGAGCAGATACTGCTTACTACGACGCATCAGGCATTCGTTTTCTGTCTGATGGTGTAACCGCTACCATCTGTCAGGTACTTGATGAAAGGTACTCTCTAGTCAGGCTTCTTAGTGGTCAGAGGTGGTTCGATGGTGTTTGGCGCCGGAACCGTGTCCATCAAAAGCTAGTCTGGAGGCTTGTCGACCGTGGGATCTTCCTCTTCGATGGAAGGCGTGAGCAGGTCTTGAACAAATACGCCATGTGGGACTTTAGCTCAGGATGATCCTAACTTTGACAGCGCATCTGCTGCTTGATTTTTGTCCCAGACCACATGTCTGTACTCGATGCCATAGAACTTGCCTTCCAGCTTTCTGATCGATTTGCAGTATGCATCCATCTTTTCGCTAGTCATATCCTAGTCCTTGTTGAGTTGATTGATGACTAGAGCCGAATCCCCGTAGACATAGAGATGTTTCACACCGAGCTCGACCGCATTGCGCAGACCATGCAGGCATGCTTCGTACTCGGCGGCGTTATTAGACTCCAGGAAATGAATCCTGAGGACGTATCAGAGCTACTCCTTGGATGGTGATACTGAAAAGGACTCCTGCTCCTACGCCGTCAATGTTAAGAGAGCCATCGAAGTACATCTTCCAATACTCATCGTGCCCCTGAGAGGCAGGTGTGCTTAAGTCTGTCCACTCGACGATGAAATCGACAAGTGCCTAAGACTTGATTGTAGTACGGCTTGCAAATTCCAAGGAGAAAGGGCATAGCTCCATTGCTCATTTGACGATGCGCCCATTCGCATCCTTGTTGCGAATGATGTCTCCTAGTGGGTACTCAGTCATAACCACCACACGGTATCCGTCAAAGTAATGTTTCAACTTTCGGGATATTATTAGTATGGCGTAGATCAATTTCTGAATCTAGTGGGTACCTGGTCTTGAACTCATTGAGTACCTCACTGATAAAATAGATTGGTCGTTGTACCTTGTAGACATGGCCGGGCTCGTCGTGCTCGACCACCATGGCAGTGGAGACCACCCGGTTAGTTGCCGCAATGTAAAGCAGGAGGGTTTCATCTTCTCTGGGAGCAGTGAGGACCGGAGGTGACATAAGGTATTGTTTCAGCTATGTGAAGGCAGCGTCTGCTTCCTCCGACCACTCAAACTTCTTGAATGCTTTGAGCAGTTTAAAAAAATGGTAATCCTTTTTTTGCCTAATCTTGATATGAAACGACTGAGAGCGGCCATGCATCCGGTAAGCTTCTGAACATCCTTCACCTTTTTGGGCGGCTTCATGTCCAAGACAACTTTGACTTTCTCTAGGTTAGGGCGTATGCCGTCGTGACTGATGACGTTGCCAAGTAGTATACCAGAAGGAACACCAAAGATGCACTTCTTTGGGTTTAATTACCATTGGAATGTATTAAGGGCTGCAAAGGTGCGTTTGAGGTTGTCAACAAGGGTACATGCTTCCTTGGTTTTGACAACTACATCATCAACATAGGCCTCGATAAGGTCGTCTTTTATCTTGTCTTTGAGGCAGGCCTGTATGGCGCGTTGGTAGGTAGCCCCGGTGTTCTTGTGCCCGAACGACATGGTTGTGTAGTAGTAAGCGCTGAAAAGGCGTGATGAATGATGTCTTGATCTGGTCATCCTTTTTGAGAGCGATCTAGTGATAACCAGAGTAGCAATCGAGAAAGGAAAGCAGCTCGCAATCGGTCGTTGAATCTACGACCTCGTCTATGCGAGGTAAGCCGAAGGGGTCTTTAGGGCAGTATTTGTTGAGATTAGTGTAATCAACGCACATTCTCCATTTATTATTCTTTTTGCGTACAAGAACCGGGTTGGCTAACCACTCCGGATGATATACTTCTTTAATAAATCCGGCTGCCAAAAGCCATGTAACTTCTACCCTAATTGCCTCCTTTTTGTCGCGAGCGAACCGTCGTAGCTTCTACTTGATAGGTTTGGCCTTGCCGTCAACATTTGAGGAGTGCTCGATCAAGTTTTGAGGTACACCGGGCATGTCAGCAGGTTTCCATGTGAACACGCTCATGTTGCTCCTCAAGAACCTGATGAGCGTGTCTTCCTATTTAGGATCCAGGTTGGCCCCGATAAGGGCCGTTTTACTGGGATCACCGTCGACCAGCTGGATCGCTTTGTGCTCTTTGGACTTAACGTTCTTGCGTGGGGCCTCAAGCTCTAGGATCTCCAGGTGGTCGGCTGGGGTCTTCTTGGCATCGAGTGTGGTCTCGGCCATGCGAATAGAGAGGTCGTGAGCCTCTGCTATTTTGAAGCTGTCATCCTCGTAGGTGTAAGCTGCGTACACGTTGCCCTTGAGAGTTAGAACCCCCTTCTCAGTAGGCATCTTGAGCATCAAATACCTGTAGTGAGGTATGGCCATGAACTTGGTGAGCGCTGGTCGACCAAGAATAGCATGGCAGGTGCCTTCGAAGTCGGCGACCACGAAGTTGACATAGTCGGTGCCAAAGTGGTCTGAGGTACCAAATTGCACAGGTAGCGTGATATGCCCAAGAGGAGTAGAGCTCTGTCCGGGGAGAACACCCCAGAACTATGCCTCGTATGGCTTGAGATCAGTCGGGGTTATCTTCAGAGCTGGCAAACTGTTCTTGAACAATATATCAATGGAGCTGCCGCCGTCAATCAGCACTCTGTTGAACTGGACCCTGTTGATACAAGGATCAAGGACTAGAGAAAAACATCCTGGCTCAGGTATTGCGGCCCATTGGTCCTTTCTGCTAAAGGAGATCTCGCGGTGAGACCTAAGGAGGGAGCCGCGGATTGGCGATGAGGTTGTCGGTGTTGGCCACGTTCAAGCAGGCGTGGGCGAGCAGCTTGCGTTCTCGTTTGGTCTCGATGGACACCTTGCCTCTAATGATGGTGTGGATGTGATCGGTTGACTTAACGTACTTCTGACGAGGATCTGCGTCTTCATCATCGATGGACTCGTTGCGCTCTTCCCCTGCATCATTAGGCTTGTCGGACGTATCCGGAGCCTGTTGACGCGTGTAGATAGACTTGAGAACGTGGTAATTCTCCATGGTATGGTTTGACTTGGGGTGGAGCTGGCAGGGTCCTTTCAATGCTTTGGCGTAGTCTTCTTCATAGTTGCGATGTCTGCCACCTTTCTTAACGGTGTTGACCTCGCCGTTCTCTTCCCGAGCACGCTTGCCCCTGTAATCGTCATGGCGATTGTGCCGCTGATTACGCTAGTCACGATGGTCACGGGGGTCGTTGCGCTGGTTGCTGGCGATCAAAATTGTCGTTCCGACCACGGTTGCTGCGGTAGTCGTCGCGGTGTGGGGGGTGGTCGGAGCGTGGAACCCTTGCTGCTTCTTCGATGATTATCTTTTTAGCATCGTCGGCATCCGCATATTTCTTAGCGGTGGCCAGGAGCACTGTGACTGATTCAGGTCTCTTGCGGAGGAGCTTGTCCCGTAGGGCATCAGTGGAAGCGGAGACCAGTGATGAAAGCCTCGATTGCCTCGTTGTCGGAGATTGACGGGACCTTGATGCGCATCTCCAAGAAACATCAGACATACTTCACGTAGTGGCTCATCTTTCCGGTCTCGAATCCGCTGCAGATCATATTTGTTGCTGGGTTGCTCGCAAGTGGCAATGAAGTTGTCGATAAAACCTTGCTTGAGCTCTTGCCAAGAATCAAAGTAGTTCGCCGGCAAGCTGACCAGTCATTGGTGACCTGCATGGCCAACAGCGACTGGGAAGTAGTTAGACATGACATGCTCAGTCAGCCATGGCTGATCTGCACGTGGTTTCATAGAGCATGACCCATAATTCGGGGTTCTCCTTGTCGTCGTACTTCTGAAGTTTTTCGAGCTTGAAATTCTTGGGCCATATGACTTGGCGAAGGTATGGAGTAAACTGCTTCAAACCTAGAGGGCCGTGGGTAGTATCATATTCCATATGGCAATAGCTTTCGTGAGATGCACGATCATTGGCTCTTTGATTAATGCGATCATGCAGATCGCGTTCTCCGAGGGAGCGGCGGAGATCATTATTGCCATCATGGCGACCCCGATTGCCACCCTGATTGACCCTGCGACCGTGGTTATCACGGTGATTGTCGCGGTTGTCATCCTGGTAGTCGCGGCGGTTGTCATCCCGACCACCATCATGACCACCGTTTCCGCCTTGACGGTTGTCTGATGGGTCGTTGTTGCACGAGCCATGTTGGTTGGGTGGCTTTGAGTGACTTGAGTACTAGCGGCTGTGGCTTGAATCGACTAGGATGGATGGAGCCCAGGCTTGATTTACAATTTTTGCGGTCTAGGGCCATAGCAGCCATCAGGTAAGCTTGTATATCATCACGAACTTGCCTAGATTTCCGGAGTATTGGGTAGTCGTTGCATTGTCGCCATAGCAATAGCTATGTTGGCGCTTGGAGTCCTGAAGACCTGCTTGTCCCCGACCCTATCAAAGGCATTGTTAAGGTCGCGTGGCTGGACCCCTATGCGCCGTGCCTCCTCTTCGGCTTTGACTTGTCGGTGATTAAACCGATCAATATTGCGTGCCTCATGTGCCAGCCTTTCTTGTTCTGTTTCGCCAACTGCCAGTGGTTCGTCATTACTGACAACATTGATCAAGTCTCCTCGCCTTGGTGGAAAAGATGGGAATCGTGGGAACCCCGGGGCGTGGTCTAGGATATCTAGATCGTATTCAACGCCCTTGTTGTCATGATGCTGGAGCTCAGTGTGGATGGATGCACTAGATGCGCTGCCGGACGAGGAGCTTGAGCCACCCTCTTGAACTGTGTGGACCGATCCTTCTTGATACTCCTCAATCCAGACCATGTTGACGAAGTTGCGCAGGCTGTAGGGCTGAGCCTGGTAGTTCTCCATCGAGGCTTCGTACTCGGAGAGCCGGAGACCCGTCACGGGGGCTGACCGGCGACAAACGGAGCGCCCTTTAGGAGTAGATGTGACCACGAGATCCGTACCGAGCCATGCAGGACGACTGGCTCGAGCTGGTCGGGTAGATCTGTTGTGGGTAGTGGTTTCCTGCTCATTAGGTTGACTTTGAATCGAACTTACCAGAGCTAAGGTTTCGGCAAGTTTGGTGCCGACCCGATCGATGGAGTCGAGCAGGTCGGTGTTGTCGATCTGCCTCCCTTTATAGCGAGGAAGCGGACGACGAGTTGTCGGTGTGGCCAAAGACGATGCTGGTGTAGCCGGAGCCAGATCCAACGTGGTCGGAGCCGTAGCCGATGTCAGTGAAGCAGTGGTCGACGCAGATCGAATCCGCGCCTCCTCCGTGGTCATGGCGATGAAGTTGCCGGAGCCCGTGGTCCAAGTGATCTGGCCGATGGTGAACGTGAGGCCAGTTCGGCGTAGCCATGGATCCGGGGATGATGACCATCTTGTTCTTCCAGAGAGCAGTACGCACACCCCCTACCTAGCGCGCCACTGTCGATGAAATATGGTTGGCAGTCTACCTAGGGGTATGTCCAAGGTAGTAGATTATTAGTAGACAGATGCGCAAGCTACAAACAAGATGGTGACGCAAAACAGACACGAGGTTTTATCCAGGTTCGGCCGCCGTGAAGGTGTAATACCTACGTCCTGCGTCTGATTGTATTGTTGTATGTCAATGAGAGATATTTTTAGAGGGGTCCCTTGCCCGCCTTATATAGTCCGGGGGGCAGGGTTACAGATCTGGAAACTAATCCTAGGCAGTTACAATTGCCATAGGTGGCTGGATAATGATTCATATTCTAACCAACCAGGATCTTGCTTGACCTCCAAATCTGCCTTGATTCTTTGCGCGGGACTCCGAACAGATTGGCCGGGCCGCGCGTCGTCCTCCAGTGGGCCAGACCCCCTGATCCGGGCCGGCCCAAGACTAGTCGTAAGGGTATAGGGGTTAATACCCCCACAGTTATCCTTGGTATGGCTGCATTGGTTAGGTCTGACCCCCTACTGATAAAGATAGTAGATTGGATATGATAGACGTACGGATTTATACACGTCTAGTGGTTGAGTGGTTGCATGCACCCTTCTTTCGCTGGAATCGGCTATTTAGCCGATAGCCCATCCATTGAGAATATATCAGCCTGTTCGTTTGGCTGTGGCTTGTTGTAAATGATCGTAAATTTTCAGCCATAACAGTATTTTTCTCTCACACAAACTAGTCAGCAGTACTTCTTCACGAACCTAGCAATGAAACGAACCAGCCAACCGAACAGACTGTATATTGGCTGTCTACATGTTTTTTACTTGTTTTTGTCTTGGTTAAAAGCCAGTATGTTTCTCAATCAAATCATATGCTTTCACGTCTATATTTTTACATCTTTTGTATGCTTTCATGATAATCGGCTGGTTAGATCTATGAAATTGAGTAACCGATAATTGTCGATATGTTTGTTTTACTTATCATACACCATGAATATGCTGGATATCGACTATCTAGTCGATAGCCTTGTCTTACTGGCCACTTGGCCGTATATTTGGAACTGTTTGGACAAACGACCGACATGTTCCACCTTAAATTACTGATCAATCTTGCTTCCTTGTCAATTGCAGGTCAAATTGACTGGCACGCCCTCGAGGTCACGACTATCTGGTCCGGTGGTGCCCTCCCTAAGCCCAGGGAGAAAGCTCAGGACCTGCTCCGTGCGGGCCTCTCATCGGCGTTGATCACTGTGTTCCCGGCGTCGACATAGGCCTGGCACGTCCAATGAGACCACAATCATTTGAATAGAAGTGAGAAATACAGAGATCGGCTGAAATTCCCAGGATGCTGCCGATGATTCATGAGACAAGACTGATGTATTTGATGTGCTGAAGCAAAGGAAGGAAGAATTCAGAGGCCATCTATCAATACGCCATCAGTAGTTTCATCGAGGCCAACATCCACGTACTTCAGCAAGCATCAAATTGGTTCGGCTATATATCCTGGCCATCACCAATAGTATTATCACATCACCTTTCACAGAAGCAAGCAAAAGCTAACACACTTGGATTAAAAGAGACTGTCCGATGAATTTTGAGCCAACAGAGTCATTTTATTATCAAATCAGCCAATAGAGCCAGAGGTCGTTTCAATCGGCTGGGTCATATAGCTTATCCAGATCGGCTACAAGATGGATGATGGCTGTATTAGTATTTGACATAGATGTTCAAAAGGGTGTTATGCCTTCATGGATTTAAATAGCGGGCTATAGCAACGCTATAGCGTCGCTATAGATTCTAGAGAGAGCTCCCGCTACGCTATTTCTATTTTTCCGTTATGTCATTTATAACCACTATATTACGCTTTAACGTCGCTAAATTGATTAGTTGTGACCTTTAAAATAGCGCTGCTATTTCAACTTTAGCTTTTAGAGTAATAATCTACTTATTATATATTTATCTTTTGCTGTTAAGTTAATCTTTTAGAAAATTGAACGCTTGAGTCTCATAAATTGTGCTATAATGCCATATTAAATAATATTATCTAGACTCCTAAAGCCTTGAAAATATATTTGTGTTCAGTAATTTTCATGATTCTTGTGTTTTTATGAAATAATTACTTGATTTTTTATGGTTTTCTTAAAAACCGCTATCTGTCGTAGCTTCGCTATAGCTGCGCTATAGCTTTATAGCTTCTGAAAAAAAGATGCCGCTATTTACAATAGCCTGCTATTTTAAACCTTGCCTTGCCTGAGGTTATGAAGAAGGATTCGAGTCTAGCTCCTGTACGTGTTGCTAGAAGATGACAAATTAGAGTCATCATCAATTGGTGATTACCTTGCTGCCGCGTCTGAGTTTAAACGTTCCGGCAAATTGTAGAGATACCTGAAAACGTACCAGAAGATCTTATCCAAGAAATTAAACGAGCATCCAGAAGAATATATTTGACATGTTATCAAGCCGATGACACACCTGGCCCTAACCGATGGGCCCTTTGTGTGGTCATACCTCATCGGGTAATAAAATATTCGAGAAAATACAAGTCCAGGTGGCACGTTTAAGTACGGATATAATAATAGATCAAAAGGATGGAAATGGATATATTTTGAGCAGCTTGAGTCCGAGTCATTAATGTTGCTGGCCAAAATTTGGAGCCTGTGCGCATGCATATCCAGGTTCATTACGTTCAAAGTTAAGGAAGATGTGTTTACATTGCTCGGAGGAACATGCACGTACGGACATGAGCTAAGTTGTCAAGCTGATAGCCGATAGGGTCTTTTATTTGGTCGTCATGCTTCATCGGATGAAAGAAAAGTTCGTCTGCTCCTTATAGGATGAAATAATTTGAAGCTAGCGCCAACTAAACTGAAAAGAAAGAGTCCGGCTTGATGAATACTGTATCAAGAAAAGCGAGGCATGGGGCAAAACAACAAGCAACGCCATGGACAGGGACAACAATTCATCGTTATCGTTGTCCGACAGAAGCTCAGAGAGATGGAGTAACGCTACGAGTGCTGCTCATCGTCGTCCACACAGAACCTTGTCAACACGTCGGGTAACTTGAGCTACACCGTGTCCAAACGTGTCCACATCTTTCTCGGAGCAGTGCGGCAGCATCAATGTCCACCACAGTAGGATGATCGAACCGACCGCCGCTGTGGCTGAGTTCATCGGCCGATTCCCGGCATATGCCACCATGTCCCTCAGACGGTTCAGCATGGGATCCCACATTGACGTTTTAGACTACCGATCCACAGTTGACAAGATAGATAGGCTTCCAGAATAAAAGTTCTGGTTCGGCTTTCATCGTCGTCGTCATTTGGGAAAGGACAAGTGGTAGTTGCCGGTGCCCTGCGTCCTAGACGCTATCTTCCGATTGGTGGAGTTTTCTTCTATCGGCTAATATCGTCGGCTATTGCAAATCAGCAGCACGTTTAAATGAAATTGCAGCCGATCACAGAAAATAAAATGTCCGGGTAGGTTTTAAAGAAGGAAAGGCCGATTTCTACTATTGTTGGTAAAATAAATCCAACAAATTGCAGCCAAGAAAATAAATGTTTCGGCCATGATGAACAATAGCAAGCATAAGAGTAAAGCTGATGATTTCAGAAGTACAAAGCGGGGATGATGAATTAAATAAACTTACTTCTATCATTGGCTGGAAACACTATCGTTTTATCAGGACCTTCCTCTGGTGAAGCACCCTGGGCCGAGAACCTCCTGCTCTGTACCAACTATGTTTTCTCGTGGAGGCATTGAACCTGAAGTGAACAAGCGTTGAACTTTTTCATCGGCTCTTGGTTCATCAGCTTTTGGTTTTTCTCAACATGATGCATAGCCGATGAACGAGCAGGCTATGGGGAAGGAAATTTCATAAATAATTTGGCAAATATCCATCCTAAAGCTGGTGCAAATACAGAAAAAGTTTGAACGAGCACATTGGAGGATTTCCATCCATCGGCTTCTACCGAACGATCCGTGCGGCCGATATAAATATTAATAGAAGTAATAATTACTTGAGCCGGCTCGGATTTGTGGAACGATCGACTCTGATATTTGTGGGACAGCGCTGTATCCCAAGAAAGATTGAATCAACAGCTGGTTCACCATCATCGTCGCAGCCGTGTTCTTATGGTACTTTCGGAGACTATGTCACGTTGATGATCAGTTACTTTATTGTTGGCGTCGGCGTGGCTACGATCGGGGGCCTATACTCCTTGAGTGGTCTGTCAAGATCCTACAAATAGTTGTCCAGGTTGGACAGAGGTGTGAATGTAAGAATGACACCACCACTTCTGACTTCTTCGACGACAACCGGGGATGCCACGAGCTATCAGAGCTCGCCGAGAAGGTCACAGGGTATACCAAGATAATCAGGCTCAGAGTGGAGAAACATACATGCAAATATAAGATACATAGCCCTCTACGTGCTTGATTCGCATATTTTTTATTCCTTACTTTTTCTATCACTTGTGAACAATCTATTGTAGGGAAAGCATGCCACCTAAGTAATTGATGAATGAGATATAGTATGATAAAAGGAACCTGCTTCTTTCTATAAAGTACTTGGGAAATTTTCTTACAAAAATTTAAAATCAATAGCTTTGTCTCCTCAATGATGTTGAATTTCCTACCAAGGCCATATGTTATCATCAAAAACTTTCCACATGAGCCTCTTGTTTTGTGTTGAGTTTTGTCAAGTCTTATTGACCCTTGTTGAGAGATTTATCATGCTCCCAAGATGAAGATCATGTATACGTCACAAATATGTGCTGCTTCTATACTGGAAGTACACAAAACATGCTTTTTATCCGCCTCAAAATGTTATGCTCCTACACTAGGAGAAGGCGAAAAAATATGTTTGTTAGGTTTTATATCCAAATAAATGCTCCAAGTTCTCGATAATATTTCTCTCTAAAGTTTGTTGCAAAGAGAGACATGGGTTATGCAAAAATATATTTTAAAAAAATGGATAAAAAGAGGTCCAAGGTAAAAAAAGTGATGAGAATAAAGATAGGCCATGTTCTCTCAAAAATATTCCACAAGAGAGAAATATGTTTTAAGGAACATAGTAGAATTAAGTTAGTCACAAAATATCCACACACATACACATCTTGATCTAAGAGTATGACACTTCTCTTTTTGGATCCAGGATTTGACTTTACAATATATGCAAAGTAGGTACGCTACATATTTTATCCCTACCTGAACTCTACATAAGCTTTTTAGAAGTAGGGTGAAAAGAGGCATAATAATACTTTGGTGAGAAATCATACACATTGAGCGATCTGAGAGAATCATTTGAGAAGTAAAGTTATGTTTTAATTTAACAAATTTCAAAAACCCAAGTTTTCTGAGCAGGAGAAGTAAGGATGACTGGATTCTAACCCGTTCTATTCCTCAACCACCTAAGATGGTATGGTAGACACTCTACTGCAAAGTTCACATGTGTAGGTGAAGTTTAGAATAAGGTATCATTGCTGCAAGTAAATTCATTGGCTCCTTGAAAATTAGATTGAGTTTGAATCTTCCTGTCATTATTGCTACTAAGCCGAGTGCTTAATTGAGCAAAAGAATCAACACAGAAGTTTTCAATTATCTAGTATGTTTAGCATGGTGGCCGAAGTATTTTGTTGTTCGCACCAGAGCCAATAAATATTTGTGCGATCGATTTGGCATTCTTCAGTTAGTTGCATACAGATAATTAATGGTCAACAACAAGGAAAAGACAGATGTTCATGATTATTGCCTCTGGATAACCGATTATAATTATAAAGCTCAGGGGCTAGTCCTTAATCGGCTGAAGCGGATGAACAGTTAGGAGATTGAATCTGTGAAAGCAGATTGCAAGACGTAGAGAAAGGCCAGTTTTGGAGTATCGGAAGAAGATCATGAGATCAGAATAGTTCGAAGCATGAAAATTCCTACTCCGAACTAGGGGGGTCTATGTTGACACCAAAATTTGATAATTTATTATCAAATGGAAGTTTACGGAAGGAGGCTGATAATTTAATGAATATTGAGTCAGAACGGTAGATTCCAGGATACATGGCAAGAAAGGATACGTCCTAGCTAAGTCTCCAAAACGAATCGGTCCAGAAGCAGCATATCAGTATTCAAAAGGGAAGCAAACCGATTTAGTTATCATGAGACATTGGCATATACTTATAGCTGGGCATAAGCAAGCAAGATGGTCGAATTAATATACGTGTATATGGCATGCATGTCCTATGTGCCTTGCAATTACTGCTGTTTGAAATACTAATACGGAGGAACCTTGTTGATCTGGACTTTGCAGCCGGTGCTGAAGATGATGTGGCGATCGATTTTTGGCAGAGTGCAATATATGCAGACTGGACTTCGGACTACGTGCAGCATGAACGTCGTCGTGATTCAGGGAAGCACAAAGGAAGGAGAGCCAAAAGATTGTTTGGGCTAAATCATCCCCGTTGCCGAGAGATACATATGTGCAAGGAACATGTGGCCGGTTGTTTGGCAAAAGGAAAGGCTTATCAAGGCGACGCAAGGCAAGTCAAGAGGAGCCCGATTATAATAATCTTAAAAGGCAAGAGATATTCATTCAAAGAATAAAAGGAAGAGAGAATTAATAACGGCCAAGTAATCTTTGGTGTGTATATAATATATATATATATATATATATATATATATATATATATATATATATATATATATATATATATAGAACTACTATCCTGTAGCTGGCTACACAATAACTTATTCTGTAGCCACTTTGAGTTACGATAATTACTATGTTATTTTACGAGATTATAGTAACTCCTTACTAAGTGGTTTAATATAACGTTATGGTAAATATCCCCATGTGTTATAGTAACCCAACTATCGTAAATATGTATTTATATTATGGTAAATCAGTATATAAAATTATAGTAAATGGAGGTGGCTACAGAATAACTTATTTTGTAGCCGGCTACTGAATAGTCTCTCCCTATATAGGGAGAGGCTATTCAGTAGCCGGCTACAAAATAAGTTATTTTGTAGCCACCTCCATTTACTATAATTTTATATACTAATTTACCATAATGTCAATACATATTTACGATAGTTGGGTTACTATAACACATGGGGATATTTACCATAACATTATATTAAACCACTTAGTAAGGAGTTACTATAATCTCGTAAATTAACATAGTAGTTATCGTAACTCAAAGTGGCTACAGAATAAGTTATTCTGTAGCCAGCTACAGGATAGTAGTTCTATATATATATATATATATATATATATATATATATATATATATATATATATATATATATATATATATATATATATATGAGAGAGAGAGAGTGTATATTCAGAGCCAGCTATAAAATAAGTTATTCTGTAGCCACTTCCTTTTACGATAATTTTATATACTAATTTACGATAATGTCAATACATATTTAGGATAGTTAGGTTACTATAACACATAGAGATATTTACCCTAACATTACAGTAAACCACTTAGTATGGAGTTAATATAAATCTCATAAATTAATATACTAATTATCGTAACTCAAAGTGGCTACAGAATAAGTTATTTTGTAACCAGCTACAGGGTAGTAGTTATATATATATAGCTGGATACTAAATATACTATATATATATATATATATATATATATATATATATATATATACACGCGTACATGCACAAAGAGATGATAATTGGAGTCCGGCATGGAGACTAGCTGCCACATGAAGCATGCTGGACAGCTGGAGTTACATGGTGAGGGCATAAGGCCACATGACGTCGGTGTTTTTCAAGATGAGCTGGGTACGCCTGGATGCCTAGACGTCGCCTAAGCGACGCCTTAAAAACACTGGGTGAGGGAAGTATTTTACTACTTGTTTATTGAGACTTTTCCCTGTGTGCCCTTATAAAAGATCATAATTCCCTGTGTGCCCCTGAAAAAATTCAACGGTCTTCAGCGTCACTACTCCAACTTTTTCGTGTCATCCATGCCACTTCCGTCAGTTTGGGCTCTAACGCCGTTAAACTGCAGGTGTGAAAAGACGAAAATGCCCTTAAGTTCAAATATGTTATTAATTTTTTTTGAGCATCTTAACGACTTCAAATGAAAAAACTCAAAACTAGAAAGTTGTAGATCTCGTCGAGATCTATAATTTTCATATAAATTTTTTTTTCATTTAATTTCGCAAAAAAATATGATTTGATATGATTAATATATCTTAGAAAAATCATATTATTTTTTTTGCGAAATTAAATGAAAAAAAAATTATATGAAAATTATAGATCTCGACGAGATCTACAACTTTCTAGTTTTGAGTTTTTTCATTTGAAGTCGTTAAGATGCTCAAAAAAAATTAATAACATATTTGAACTTAAGGGCATTTTCGTCTTTTCATACCTGCAGTTTAACGGCGTTAGAGCCCAAACTGACGGACGTGGCATGGATGACACGAAAAAGTTGAAGTAGTGGCGCTGAAGACCGCTGAATTTTTTCAGGAGCACACAGGGAATTACGATCTTTTATAAGGGCACACAGGGAAAAGTCTCTTGTTTATTTGGGCCAAGAACCCGTATTAGCGCTAGACTTGAATAGCATGCATAGCCGAGTCAGTTAAGGAATAGAAATATACTTTACATTCGGCTTTGTACACAAAGAAACCTCTCATGCACGAATGAACGAGAGTCCTATCTCGCGTACATGCACAAAGAGATGATAATTGGAGTCCGGCATGGAGACTAGCTGCCACATGAAGCATGCTGGACAGCTGGAGTTACATGGTGAGGGCATAATTTTAAAGGTGGTTAGGTGTGCAAGCGAGTGCTTGGTACGTCTGGACGCCTAGGCCACATGACATCGGTGTTTTTTAAGATGAGCTGGGTACGCCTGGACGTCTAGACGTTGCCTAAGCGACGCCTTAAAAACACTGGGTGAGGGAAGTATTTTACTACTTGTTTATTTGGGCCAAGGACCCGTATTAGCGCTAGACTTGAATAGCATGCATAGCCGAGTCAGTTAAGGAATAGAAATATACTTTACATTCGGCTTTGTACACAAAGAAACCTCTCATGCACGAATGAACGAGAGTCCTATCTTGTAATCCTGCCGAAGGCCCGGCACCCTATAAATATAAAGGGTTACGGTAAATTATAAAAATATCTCCAATGATCAACATAAATCAGTATATCTACTTTTCGGCTTACGCCACCACTTAGGAATAGGAGTAAATTAGATTTCAACAAGTTCTTCGACGAGCAAGGCTGCATTGGTTAGGTCCGACCTCTAGTTTGTCTATGAGTATCCATCATGATTTATACCTTGTTTGTAGGGCTGCATCGGTTAGGTCTAACTTCTTACAAGCTTTGTATAAGTTAATTATCGTCAGTTAATTGTAAAGCCGTCCTCGGTTAAGTCTGATATCTTGCGATTGCTGATAGTTATCCTTGGTTCTTTTCAAAATCTACACGGCAGTCCTCGGTTAAGTCTGATCTTGTACGAATTTTGATTCGAACCCTTTGCCCGGTTAAGATTAAGATAGATCGGCTTTGTATCTTTTTCCAATCGTCATCTCATCGCACCACATTGTTTACATCCTGCTCTGACGATGATTCTTGCTAGCCTAGCCGTTCTAATCCGATGTTGATCGAAGGTAGCATGTGGTCAAGGCGTGTTTAGCCCTAGGTAAGGCTTGCTAGTTGATGGGATCTAGTCTAGAACTGTTTTTATGGCTGCATTGGTTAGGTCTGACCACCACTGCTAGCACCATAGATTGGAAATCATCAGGTAGTAAGCCTTACATATGGCCAAGCATAGTCTTCGGCTGCATGCTATATCTGCATCGGCTATTTAGCCGATCACTTGAGCTTTCATGAGCATAGCGTGTTCCCGCGATCTCGTTAAGCATTTATAGATCTATATGCTTTGAATATTTAATTTGTTGTCCTTATTAGGGCTACATCGGTTAGGTCTAACCCCACTGATAAAGATAGTAGATTGGATCTGATACGCATACGGATTTATACACGTCTAGTGGTTGAGTGGTTATATGCTATGACCCTTTTTCGCTGGATTCGGCTATTTAGCCGATAGCCCGTCCATTGAGAATATATATTGGTTGTCTACATGCTCTTTATTTGTTTTTGTCTCGGTTAAAAGCTAGTATGTTTCTTAATTAAAACATATGCTTTCACGTCTATCTTTTTACATCTTTTGCATGTTTTCATGATAATCGACTGGTTAGATCTATGTAATTGAGTAACCAATGATTGTCGATATGCTTGTTTTACTTATCATACATCATGAACATGCTAGATATCGACTCTCTAGTCGATAGCCTTGTCTTACTGGCCACTTGGCCGTATATTTGGAATAGTTTGGACAAACGACCGGCATGTTTCACCTTAAATTACTAATCAATCTTGCTTTCTTGTCAATTGCAAGTCAAATTGACTGACACGCCCTCGAGGTCATGACCGTCTGGTCCGGTGGTGCCCTCCCTGAGCCCGGAGAGAAAGCTCAGGATCTGCTCCGCGCGGGCCTCTCACCGGTGTTGATCACTGTGTTCCCAGCGTCGAATTTTGGGCGTCGGCACAGGTCTGGCAAGCCTAATGGGACCACAATCATTTAAATAGTAGTCAGAAATACAGAGATCGGCTGAAATTCCCAGGATGCTGCCGATGATTCATGAGACAAGACTGACGTATTTGATGTTCTGAAGCAAAGGAAGAAAGAATTCAGAGGCCATGTATCAATACGCCATGAGTAGTTTCATCAAGGCCGACGTCCACGTACTTCAGCAAGCATCAAATTGGTTCGGCTATATATCCAGACCACAACCAATAGTATTATCACATCACCTTTCACGGAAGCAAGCAAAATCTAACATGATCGATCTATTATTTGGGAGGAGTATCCGCACTTGGATTAGAAGAGACTGTCCGATGAATTTTGAGCCAACAGAGTCATTTTATTATCAAATCAGCCAATAGAGGTCGTTTCAATCGGCTGGGTTATATAGCTTATCCAGATCGGCTACAAGATGGATGGATGGCCGTATTAGTATTTGACATAGATGCTCAAAAGGGTGTTATGCCTTGTCTGAAGTTATCAAGAAGGATTCGAGTCTAGCTCCTGTAAGTGTTGCTAGAAGACGACAAAATAGAGTCATCATCAATTGGTGATTACCTTGCTGCCGCGGCTGAGTTTAAACGTTCCGGCAAATTGTAGAGCTACCTGAAAACGTACCAGAAGATCTTATCCAAGAAATTAAACGAGCATCCAGAAGAATATATTTGACATGTTATCAGGCCGATGACATACCTGCCCCTAACCGATGGGCCCTTTGTGTGGTCATACCTCATCGGCTAATTAAATATTCGAGAAAATACAAGTCCAGGTGGCACGTTTAAGTACGGATAGAATAATAGATCAAAAGGATGGAAATTGATATATTTTGCATGCTTTTATGATAGGTTAGATCTATGTAATTGAGTAATCGATGATTGCCGATATACTTGTTTTACTTATCATACATCATGAACATGCTGGATATCGACTCTCTTGTCGATAGCCTTATCTTACTGGCCACTTGGCCAAACATTTGGAACTGTCTAGACATACGACTGGCATGTTCCACCTTAAATAACTGATAAATCTTGCTTCCGTACGAGGATTAGTCAGAACAGCACCCATACGCTCGAGACGGTTCTTGATGTGAATCCCCAGGTATGGACCGTCATAGCCACGGGTTACAACGGGGCGTGCTAGCCTCTTCCCCGGCGTCAGAATTTTGACCCAGGCTCATACGCTTGGACCTAGAGTGGTTGACGGCGGTATGGGTCCCCGTCGGACGAGACGAAACCTGCGTTCTCGAGGTCAAGCGAGACGTAGCCCGCGACCTTGGGCGAGACGGAAACCGCGTCTTTGGGATCGGACGAGACAGAGCCCGCACCCAAGGGGTCGAGCGAGACAGAGCCCGTGGCCTCGAGGTCGGGCAAGACGAAGCCTGCGGCCTCGAGGTCGGGCGAGACGAAGCCCACGGCCTTAGGCGAGACAGAACCTGCATCCTTGGGTCGGGCGAGACGGAGCCTATGGCCTCGAGGTCGAGTGAGATGGAGCCTACGGCCTTGGGGTCAGGCGAGAGCTTTTAATACGTCTTGAGCCATCCAAGGAAGTAAGCGTGAGCGCTAACTTCCTTGCTTTGGGCATCCCTAATATCGATACCTGACAGTAGCCCCCGAGCCCGCGGAGGAGTAAAATACCCCTTTGGAGGCTTTTCCAAACGGGAGGACTCTGAGGGCCTTGGCCTTCTTTTTGTACCCCACGGCGTGTCCTGGTAGGACAGCGATTCCCTTTTGTCGCGATCGGTCTTTCTTGGGGGCATGTAACCATATGATTCAGGAGGTCGGAAAGATTTTTCTTGATTCTGGTCCCCTAGGATCCGATCGGTCTACTGTCGTACTGCGAATGCGTGTTCGGTCTCCTTGCGAGTCAAACTTCCCTCGAGCCTCAGCGCATAGCAGGGGTCCGGTCGAGGGTCAGCTTGTCTTTGTGATCGTCATCCCTCGAGCGTTTTTTTCGATAAAACGGAGGGGCTGAGCCGTGCCACGTTTTTCCTCAATGGACGAAACATGGTGCTCGGTGAGCTGTTAGCGGGCTAGTCCGAGTGGGGCCCCGGCATCCCGTTCGTAGGGGTCCGACATGGGTCAGCTGGTGACCGACTCCAGATTCTTAGTGGCTAATCCATATAGTTCTCGGGTCTGTTCGACCGGTCCCATGGGCTCGTTGCCTTTCTTCGAGGAAAACCCATGGACTGGGAACCGACCAAGGCTTGAACGTGGGTCGGGATGCCCACGGTGCTCGTGCACTCGGGTATTAGCCACTAGTGGACCCATCCCTTTCCACCCCTCACTCTAAGGGTGCCCTGGAGCAGCTGTGAACCTGCTGGAGGGCCAACCTTCGAACTCCTAGGCCTGAATGGGCCATAGGAGCATTTTCAGCTCCGTATCCCTCCTTACCTGTGACGATTCTCATGCCCGTCTATACCGACGCCGAGCTAGACGACATCGATAAGGAGGTGGCCCCCCTAGCGCATGACCTTTCCCTCCCTAGGATCCTAGCCATCGTCTTGGGATCGCGCATTCAGTCTCCTTGCAAGTTCAACTTCCTTCGAGCCCCCACGCGTTGCAGGGGTCTGGTCGAGGGGTCAGCTCATCTTTGTGATCGTCATCCCTCAAGCGTTTTTTGATAAAATGGAGGGACTGAGCCGTTCCATGTTTTTCTCGATGGACGAAACATGGTGCTCAGTGAGCTGTTAACAGGCTAGTCCGAGTGGGGCCCGGCTTCTCGTTCGTGGGGGTCTAGCATGGGTCGGCTGGTGACTGACTCTAGATTCTCCATGGCCAATCCATATAGTTCTAGGGTCCGTTCGACCAGTCCTAAGGGCTCATTGCCTTTCTTCGAGAAAAAAACATGGACTGAGAACCGACCAAGACTCGAACATGGGCCGAGATGCCCACGGCGCTCGTGTGCCCGGGTACTGCCGCTAGTGTGCCCATCCCTTTCCACCCCTCACTCTAAGGGTGCCCTAGAGCACCTGTGAACCCGTCGGAGGGCCAGCCTTCGAACTCCTAGGCCTGATGGGCCGTAGGAGCGTTTTTAGCTCCATATCCCTCCTTACCTATGACGGTTCTCGCGCCAGTCTATACTAACGCCGAGCTAGACGACATCGAGAAGGAGGCGGCCCCCCTAGTGCAAGACCTTTCTGCCAAGATAGAAGATGAAATCATCCCCCCGAGGGGTTAGTTTAGTCAGATAGGTCAGGGGCACATTTGTAATAAGTGGACATGCTCTTAAATTTTGTTATGGCCAAACAGATTTTTAGCTCTTCTCACCTTTTTGTATATAAAGGTTAATGAGTTTCGACCCTTTCCATCATTAAGGCTGTAAAGCTCGTGGTGTGGGTAAAAAAACTCTCATCACGCTGGTGAGCAAAAACACTGTAGCCGCTAGGGCGTAGGTTTCTTGCAGTCCGACTAGTTTTATTTAGCGTTTGTTTCCACAACCCTTGCTTCTAGATCTTAACATGAGAAAGGGTTGGGCACAGAGAATGTTTGCCGAGTAGATATACTCTTTAATGCGTTTCAACTTTTTTTGTAGTTAAGGCTAAAAAGCTCAGGGTGCGGGCAAAAAAGTCTGATCACGCTGGTGAGCAAAAACGTCATAGCCGCTGGGGCATAGGTTTCTTGCGATCCAACCAGTTTTACTCAACGTTTGTTTCTGCAACCCTTGTTTCTTGATCTTAACGTGAGAAAGGATCGGGCATAGAGAATGTCTACCAGATAGATATACTCTTTAATGCATTTTGACTCTTTTTGTGGTTAAGGCTAAAAAACTCGGGGTGCGGGCAAAAAACTCTGATCACGCTGGTGAGCAAAAATGTCATAGCCGCTGGCGCGTAGGTTTCTTGTGGTCCAACCAGTTTTACTCAGTGTTTGTTTTCACAACCCTTGCTTCTAGATCTTAATGTGAGAAAGGGTCGGACATAGAGAATGTCTACTGGATATATATGCTCTTATCAGCCCCTGAATAAGGACCAACCTCTTGCCATTGCTAGGGTTGAGTGTCACTAAAGATCGAGGAGTCAATAGTGAAATCGATAAGAGAAAGTGTGCATAGCTTAAGGGTAAAAGCGACGTAGTTGTTCGATGTTCTAGACATTGACAAAGACTTCACCATCGATGGTCTTGAGCTTATAGGTGCCTGGTCGGAGCACCTCCACGACGACGTACGGTCTCTCCCATGGTGGAGAGAGCTTGTGGTGGTTCTTGTTGCTCTAGATGAGGAAGAGCACTAGGTCCTTGACGTTGAAGTCCTGACCCCACACTCGATGGCTGTGGTACTAGTGCAACGCTTGCTGGTACTTGGCTGAGCGGAGGAGGGCAACGTCACGCGCTTCATCCAACTAGTCTATGGCATCCTCGATAGATGCCTCGAGATGTGATTGAGCTCAAGACCATCAAACTTGTCCTCCAGCTGGCGGACTTCTCGGCAATACACAGCCATCTTTGGCGTTATGGCCACTTGATTCCTTCATGACTTGGTCGATGACCAGTTGAGAGTCACCCCAAATGTTAAGCCATCGGATACCCAACTCGATGGCGATGCCTTGCCCTTGGGGCGGTCAAAAATCACCTCGGCCGTCTCCTCGCCTGAGGCATGGCTAATGGTGATGTCAAGGAGCTCCTTGGTGGTTTATGGGCTCTTATGTCCTAGCTTGTGAACCAAGGACTCATAGGTGGTCCCAAAAATGAAAGCTCCTATGACGTCGGCATCGGTGATGTCGAGCAACTCATTGCACTGCTAGGAGAAGCGTCAAATGTACCCATGAAGAGTTTCCTTGGACTTCTGTTGGCAGTTTTTTGAGATCCCATGGGTTCCTAGGATGCGCGTATGTGCCCTAGAAGTTTCCCACAAAGATCTCTTTTAGGTCCGCCCAACTTTGGATTCGGTTGGGCGGAAGGTGTTCCAACCACGTTCATGCCGAATCGGCCTAAAACAATGGAAGGTTGTGGATAATGAAATTGTCACTATCCACTCCTACCGGTATGGCAAGCAAAACGATAATCCTTGAGCCACAGTCCGGGGTTTGTTTCCTCGGAGTATTTTGGGATGTTGGTTGGAGGTTAGTACCGTGGTGGGAAGATGGTGTTGAGGATGTGTGGGCCAAAGGCCTAAGGTCCTGGCAAGTTGGGGCTCAGGCTTTGGTCCTCACCGCTGTTGTTGCATCCACCATGATGAGGGTGGTAGCCGTGGCTAGCCTCCCCCCTCTCATCGCTGCGGGCATGCCTACGGGCCTCTAGGGTGTTGTGCGCATTACGGTGGAGGCTAAGATGCTCATGCACTAGGGCCATGGCACATGGCCCACTGCCTCACTGTGCCTAGTGGACTGACATGTCCCTATCGGGTCGCTCTGAGGGCGCACGCTGTCTGGCGTTGAGCTCGCGTCATCTAGACAGTGACCTCTTGACCTACTGCACCGCTGCACGCTCGAGTAGCGTGCGAATCTCACGATGGGCCCGATGATCCTTGGGTGTCATGTGGGCTCCGAAAGCCCTCAGAGCAAGGCCACCGTGACAATGATGTTCTGGCTTGCTCGGGTGAAGTGTGGGAGGGTTTCATCATCCTTGATGATGCTCTAGTTCTTGTCGCAAACCACGGCATGCGCATGCCCACCAGTCTCTGTGGCACTCGATCTCTCTCTCTCGCTCCATGCATTCCTGCTCAAGTTGGAGTCATGGTTCTTCGAGCTCTTGGTGTCGCGCCCTCAGCTGCTCTACCCACAAGGCAAAGTGGGGCCCCTGCATCCCCCTCAATCCTCATCGTCGAGGTTGTCTATTGGGGTAGCCCCTCCCTCGTGGATGCTTTTGATGTATCCCTCAGGGGTACCTACCATGAAACATTCTCACGAGGGGTGATGGCTCCCAGCTGCTGGAGTTAGAGTCAGAGGGCGACTCTGATTCTCCCATGAGAAGGTCATGGAAAGATTCTGCGACGTATTTAGTCATCCCCATGAACTCATCATTTGTACGGGATGGGGGCGTGCTCTGCACCACAAGGTGGCCAATGGTCTTTGCGGCATTGTGCCAACTAAGTGGGAGCACTGTCGGGGCGCTCTGGATGAGGCATTATGAGGAGAGCAGCTCATCTCCGACAAGCTATGTCAGTGACATTGGTGAATGAAAAGGTGAGGCTGACATAGGTCCTCCTAGGATGGTCGGGGTCCTAGGAAGGCACCGTGCTAGTGCTCTAGCCTCCCGTAATCAAAGCCGAGGAGCTGGTTGCTCCTAGGGGCAGTGGGCCTCAGCTACAGCTCCTCAAGCATCTCGGTGATCGCATCGAGGCCGATGGAGTGGAGAGGCTAGGATGGCAGTGGGAACCTATGCCAACTCTCCCTCCATCATAATGATGAAGTTCAGGTTCTTGAAGTGCATGTGCGCGCCCTAGGACCCAGCTAACACTGTGACTTACCATTCGAGGCCTGATGTGGATGTCGAGACGTGCAAAAAGCCCCTACCTGGCACACCAACTGTTGGTGTTTTTAGACCACCAATGAGTAAATTTGTATTCGTGTGTCTGGCTCGGATGGTGTGCTCGGAGGACATAAGGGTTTATACTAGGTTTGGCCGAAACTTCCCTATGACAAGTTTGTTGCTACTCGTGTTACCGACACTTGGTTTGCAGTAGGGGTTACAAATAGGGGAGAGAGGGAGAGGATCCCAAGTCTCTGGTGGAAGGAGTGAACGGGTGCTAAGAGCTCGCTAGCCACTTAGCCATGTACTCATGTTGTGCTCTTGTGTTTAGACCCCCCCCTTCATGGGGCCCCTACTTCCCCTTTTATAGGCGAAGAGAAAGCATGAGTTATAGAGGAGGAAAAGGGGAAGAACAAGAGAGAAAAGAAGGCTTCTAGGGTTGCCGGGTCCTTCTTTTCCTTCATGCGGGTCTCACCGATCCTGTAGATATCAACAGTCCATGTCATGGCCCTATTCATCACTGGTGCCATGTGCAAACATCATCTGTTGGTCATGGTGTTCCACTCCATCCTAGTGGACATTGTGGTGAACTGACGTGCCTATTAGCGTCTGTACGAGGATAAATTAGAACAGCACTGGCATGCCTGACACTGTTCTTGATGTGAATCCCCATGTATGGCCCGTCATGGCCACAGGTTACAACGAGGCATGCCAGCCTCTTCCCTTGGCGTTAGAATTTTGACCTAGGCCCATACGCTTGGACCTGGAGTGGTTGGCGATGGTATGGGTCCCTATCGGATGAGATGGGACCCGCGTCCTCAAGGTTAGGCAAGACAGAGCTCATGACCTTGGGAGAGATGGAAACCGTGTCCTTGGGGTCGAGCAAGACGAATCCCTACCCAAGGGGTCTGGCGAGACAAAGCCCATGGCCTCGAGGTAGGACAAGACGGAGCCTGTGGCCTTGAGGTCCGGCGAGACAGAGCCCATGGCCTTAGGTGAGACAGAACCCATGTCCTTGGGATCGGGCAAGATGGAGCCCACACCCAAGGGGTCAGGTGAGACAAAGCTCACGGCCTTGAGGTCAGGCAAGATAGAGCCCATGACCTTGGGGTTGGGCGAGACCTTTTAATATGTCCTGAGCCATCTGAGGAAGTTAGCATGAGCGCTAATTTCCTTGCTTTGGGTATCCCTAATATCGATATCTGATAGCAGGTCAAATTGATAGGCATGGCCTTAAGGTCATGACTGTCTAGTCTGGTGGTGCCCTCGCTAAGCCCAGAGAGAAAGCTCAGGATCTGCTCCACGCAGGGCCTCTCACCAGCGTTGATCACTGTGTTCCCGATGTCAAATTTTCAGCGTCGACAGAACTGCCACCTCAACTTAGCTCAAATCCTGATTATATAAGTTATATGAGTGATTAAGCATAAAGTTAAATGTGCTACTCTCATAGCACACAAACTATAGACTAGTTCATATATCAAGATCATAACACAACAACTATACTCTAGTTTCTAAGTTTGACTATAAATGTAAGATGAGAGCATGACTTTGGAAGAACTCATATTTCTATTCATACCCAAGGGTCTCTTCTTCCAAGGAGCCAAGCTCTCCAAGGTAGCTTTGCCTTGCTCTAAACTACTAAAAGAAAGTAAAGCTACAACTAGAGAGTGCGGTGTGAGAGGTGTTGCTCAATGTGGTGTGTCTTATGAGAGGGGGGTACCCCTCTGTTTATACAAGGAGGGAGGCAATGCTAGTGGCTATTCCTGGCGCAAGGACCAACTCCCACCGCTTCAACATGGAGCCATGCCGCCACCTATCAAAGGATTGGCTGAGGCATGTCGGCAGGGGGTTGCCTGCCCCTAGGGGTTGGCCTCCCCTTGACCACACCACCTCGCTACCGCCTTCGTGTGGTGGGCTGTGGGCTAGACGTGGATCATTCCTCCATTGTGCTTTGCCCCGGTTGAGTTGAGTTGATGGGTGTATCCCTTGTTCCTTTGCGCGAATCAGCATCGAAAAGCGCCTTTCAATGAATTATTTCTTGTATTTGTGTTTGTGACCTACAAAATAATGTTCTCCAAATACATGTGGAACTTGGTTAATAGTAAATGCATATGTTTTTAAGATTGTTAATTTCTCCTCTTTTTGTACCTTAGTTGGCATTCTGATTTTATTGGTAAAGATCGCCAACAAGATCCCCCAAGCTTAGCCTTTGCTCGTCCCGAGCAAATAGCTAAGTTATTGGTTGTTGATCAGTAGTTGCTATAATGCCAAATATAATTCACAAGTGCCATGCCTATAACAAAGTATTATTTCTTAATTTAAATAAGTTTGGCATTCTATCCACCCTTTTAACTTAATCCCTTTGGGGCTTATTACGTTTCTAAATCTTAGGTGGTTGCAAGATAGAATGGTTTTAACAGAATTACCAATCATTCATCCTTTGATCAACCTTCTATCTAGAGGTTTTGTGAGTTTTGCAAAAAAAAAATCTAAGTCCCTCAAATGATTCACTCGATCGCTCAATGTGTATGATCCTCACCAAGGCATTTGATTGTTTTGCCTTCTTTTCATCCTATTTCTAAAAGGCTTTGAGTGGAGTTTTAGGTAGGCATGAATGAGAGGCATACTTACATCACATATATTGCTAAGTCAAAAACTGGATCAAGGAAGATGCAAGTCATATACTTTGATCAAGATGTGCAAGTGTGTGAAATATTTTCCTAATCCTAATGTTTTTGGTACTCCTTTGATCATGATTTTCTCTCTTTTTGATAATTGCCTTGGAAGTATGGGTTATCTTTATTTTTTTCTCTCTTCAACACTTGGAACCTTCATGTGTTCCATTTTTTTCTTTTCTTTTGCTATTTTAAGAGCTTCATGTGTCTCTCTTGTTTTAGTATAGACCCACACTTCTTTCTGGCATATGAAAACTTTAGAGAAAGACTCATGACAAACGAATAGAGTTTTTATTTTAGGTGGACGGAAAGCATGTTTTTGCGTAACTCTTAGTGTAAGAGCTAGCATTTTATTTGTGGGTGTACATGAATTTTGATCATGGGTGCATGACTAGGATCTCAACAAGGGTCACAACAATTTGACAAAACTCAATATGAATATAAGTAGCATATGACTAAGGTTTTTGAACTTGAATCATGTCATATGGCTGTAGTAGGAATTTATAATCATTGAGGAACTTTTTATTTTAGTATTTTTAAAATAAAAACTCCAGATGTCAAGTCTCTCTTAGAATAAAGTCATAGTATATTCTATTTACCATATCATGCTTTTGCAACCCACAAGTTTCAAGTTTTAGGATGAGACATTTTAGCCAATAAACTTAAATCTTGGGAAATACTAAGTTACAACCTAAGCACAGATGAATTATAGATAGAGCCACTATTCATCATTTCAACAAAGGAGAAACTAAACATTCTTAAATCACATATGAGAGTAGAATAAATATTTTTATTGTTTTATCATATTTATTTTTTTGGATTATTTATTATTATTATTCTTAAATGCTAATAATTAAATAAATGTAGAAAATAAATAATGTGAAAATTGAAATGCAGAAATTAAAGGATACTACTTACCTCTACAGGGTCCTCCCCCAAGCTAGCTCGTCGTCAGGTGACGATTCTGTAGTAAGTTATTTGCTTAGTGTATCAACTAATGTTTATACTAAGTAATTTTGCTACAATGATCAAGCTAGACGTTCTGTTTCGTTTGATCAAGGTAGATTATTTAACCTAAACCCCATGCTTAATTTAAAAAGTCTATGGAAGCATGATCGACTGCACCCCAAAATATACTTCTTGTAGAACATTGGAAGATAACTAAGATTTATTCAACAGAGATAAAAGGTAAATTTTAGGTGGAAATTTGTTTTATATGGTTTACCAAAATTTATGTTGTTTATTTCAACCATTGTCTATACTTACCAGTTTTTGGTTCAATGATTAAACATGTAATCAAGGTAGGCTAAATAACCTAAGCACCATGCTTAATTTAAAAAGTCTATGAAAGTATGATTGCAAACGAAAATCATACCCAAACCAAAACATGCTTTGTATTAAGGCTCAGGAACTATACGAGTGGCTTGGTCGTGAAGCCAAGGATCTCCCCTCTAGGGGACATAACCGGGGCATGAAACGACCATAAAACTAGGATTCTCACGGGCTTACCAGCTAGTAGCATAGGCGCGGCGATCTTAGCCAACGAGGCCATCCTTGTAACATCCTAGCCCAATGAGGCACAAGTCTCAAAGCATGACTCAAGTGCAAAATGGAATTACACACGAAAGTAATTTTATTTCATGAATTGGGAACGATCCTATTACAATATATGGCGACAGAAACTGTGATCTACTACCACCTATATGGCTGGCAGAGACCGCAGGGCACTGCCCGACCTCTGGTCGGAGCCCTACGGCATGCATGGCTTGGGTGAAGGGGCCACCTGAGGTCGAGCGACATCGACCGTCACACCATCAGCGGAGCCAGCCCTTTGTTGTTGTCGCCAGGATGGAGGGGCAGCGACCGGCATATCACGACCCCCTCCCCCATTAGAGGGTACAAGAACTCTAGCAACATCACTAGAGTCCTTCCACCCTTGAAGACGCAGTCGCTCGGCGGACAACACCAAGCTCACTTGGAGGGAAGGGTCGCACTTCATCGCCACCAAAGAAGATGGATCTAAAGAAGAGGAAGAGAGGGGGACAGAGGAAGAGATTGAAGATGTCGCATCCCCTAGGGGCTTCCCTTTATAGCCAAAGGCAGTGCGCTATGAGCGGACCCTAGAGAACTAGCTAGGCGTCCCTTCAATCCTCGTAGCACGCCTCTAGGCGGTTGCATGATGACATCCACATAGTAAAGGCAGAGTTAGGGAACCGCTGGCAACGAGTCAACTCCCCACTCCACTTTTCCCCACGCACGCTGCCCACTCCGCGCACACCTCCTCACAGGGCTTGGGGGGATCTGCCTCCCCATAGGCCCATCGGCTATCATCGACGGCTCAGATCCATGTGCACCAAGTGCCGTGGCTCCTCCTCCACCATATATACTCCACGTGGACTTCGATGCCCCATCTCCCAGATGAGATGGAAAGGTGCAGGGGCATGCGCGCGTCATAACTCCTCCACCAGGCACGACTGGCCTAGACACCATCAACTGCCTACGCAAGGCATCAGTGGATGGGACATGCCCAGAAGCCACCCCTTCACTAGCAAGGAGGCCCCACAATGGCCTTAGGGGCTATGCTGGCTCCCTAGATGGAGCAACCTGACCTCCCGATCAACGAGTGCTCGGGTGGCGCATCCCCCAAAAACCAACCAACTCTACAGAGTTGGGTTAGGAGCCACTGAGTAGTAGGCCTAACGAGGGCCTTTGTCCGAGCCTCAGCATGCTCCCACTCCCCCGATATATGGCTGTAGAGGGTCAGCCCTAGATGGCTGGGTTCAGGGGATCAAAACCTATTATCACAGCCCTCAGAAGGGCATGGAGCTCTAGATGATCAGATGGGCCTGAGCCAGTGCCCAGCGCTCTTGATCACCTGGCCCATGGCAAGCTCTAATCAGAAAGGAGGGCGCCCTAGGCCTATAGTCGGCGACTCCTATATGATCCACCGAGCTCTCGCTCAGGTCAAAGACCCATGCGATATGGACTCATGAAGGGATCAACATCATCTTCGCTCGGCCTCGATAGCCGAGCACCATCCATCACACTAGAGAAGAAGGCCCCAAGTAGGGCACTACACTCTCGCTAGCGGAAGTCATCCCTAGAAGAAGGCCCCAAGGAGGGTTCAGTCATCGGAAGATCGAATTTAGCCCTTTATCGCCATCATGCCAGGTGAGGCCATGAAAGGCTTAGGGGCTCCTGACAAGATCCTAATATACAAGTATGTTAAGCCTTGGGTCCAATGGTTCCTGAATGAAGAAGACCCTCCGACCAAACCCTTCAGGATTACCTGGGGGCTCGGGGGCTATGCTCATCAGGAATGCTCATGCACACCCTCTAGCAAAGAGACCCGGCTAAGCCTGACTTGACTGCAGCTTCTGCCTAGGGCTCGGGGGCTTCCCCAAACCTTGGGCTCCTAGTATACAGTGCAACAAAGCTTGGTCCTTGGCCCCTGCCCAGCTAACGATGCTAGCCAAGGCCCAGGAATAAGAAGACAAGCCCTAGGCTATAGATGCCTAGGGGTCTCTCCGGCATCGCTCCCTAGGCGTGCCCCTACCAACTGCTCCTCTGACAGGGTTATGTCTGAGGTGTGACATAAGAAGACAAAGCTTCTTGCGACCTATGGTGGCTTGGGAGCTTCTAGTCCCATGCATTAGCCCCTGGAGCTAACCTCCTTTGCCAGCGATAAGACTCTAGAAGGTCTCACCTAGGAGACCAGTCCAAGCTGACACCCTCTGACTCATAGAGTGTCAGAACAGAGCAATTGGATGACGTCCAGGCTTCTTCGGTCCAAGACACCTCAATGGTCTACGACACATCACTGCAAGCCTCTCCTAGACTCTAGCACACATAGACCATAGACTAGAACCCTCAAACTGCCTTGTACCTGACCTATCTTGTTATATAAGGGATACGGTCGAACCTAGAGGGGGGCTCCTAGTTTGATCACCAGACACTTCATTCCATTTGATCTGCCTCCACTCTACACCAAGAGCAAGGCAACCCGAAGAGGGGCACCAAGAGCCCCTCCTCCACCTCATCCCACCATCTTCTTCCTCTTCAATGAGGGGAAGACTCCACCGGCAATGAGGCAACCTTAGGATTAGCACCGGGCTAACCCCCCTACCAAACTTTCTTACTTTACACTCTATTGTAACCCCCTAGATTTTGGGTGCTCTTGAGTATAAGAATCATCAGCTGCTAGATGTAGGGATCGAATTGGCTCGAACTAAGATAAACTGTTGTATCTTCTCTACGTGATTCTTGTGTTCCTAAGTCCACCCAAGCCACCAGAGATCTCATACTCTAACACCGACTCGAACAACATGCTTGGCATGGTTTTGACCCCATGACACCTAGCATCCATTTTGTTGGTGAGGCTCTATTGGGGTTCGATCCGATAGCCTCCTCGTATTTCTATGTGATTGAATATATGGATGAGGATGGTGAGTGCATGGGTGTGGACATCTACTCATCTAAAACTATAGCATGGATCTTTAAGGAATCTAAATGGGGCGAGGAGGCTGAGGTAACATCTTCAAAATTAGAAACTCTATTTCTTAACGGTTGTCTGCACTATATTGGGTACTGAGAGGGTTATTACCCTTATATATTTGCCATGGATATGGAGGGAAAGACATGGAGGAAATTCCTAATAGGCCGCATGGTTTTTCATGCTCCATCCAACAAGCTCAGGTTCACTTGTGTCAATGTACTATTGGTCGCAATATGTCCAAGCTTTTAATCTGGATCCTTGAAGACTATGGTACTAATAAATGGATATTGAAGCATACTATCAGCCTACGTAAGTTGTTTGGAAAGACTAAGAAACAAATGGTGGGTTACTTTGATCTTGAGTCATGCTACACAACGGTGATAGTTCACCCAGAATGAAATTTGATTTTCTTTGTTGGGGTGGAAAGATCCGTCATCGCATATAACATGGATAGCAGAAAAGTTCATGTCATCCCTACACAATACATTTCATATGGTAGATGTGACATCCTACCAGAAATCATCGGTAGACCTCACTATCTTCCCTATGTTCCCTTGTTCTCAGAGTTGGAGTCATTAGCAAAGTAGTAAATAAAGCTGCATTTTATGTATCTCTCTATTATGACATGTTTAAATGGATCAATGTTGTTTGATTGCTATAGGACATGTTAATTTCCTATTTGATGGATGTTGTCATTATTTTGCAGCAACTTTAACTTGTTTGTAATGTAAGCTAAGGTCTGTGCAGTGTGTTAGACGTGTTCAAACCTACAAAGGTTGGACTATCTTATGTATGCAGTAACATTTCAACACCAATGGCTCCTCTTTGTTCCCAAAAAACACTAATGGCTCTATAGTAGTGATATATTAACCGTCGCGATCTCTTATGCAACTCTGCTTGTTTTCCTTCCTTTCTGGAGCCCTCCCATTCCCACTAGAGATCTAAAATCGCTAGGAACGTGTAGTTGCCTTCTCCAAACCTACTTCACTCTTAGCCACTGCCATGGTGAAGGTGAGCCTTCCACAAAGCGTGCATGGGAGGGGGATGATGCTGTGCCCGTGGAGAAGGAGGAGGATGTCGTGCCCATGGTGAAGGAGGATGATTTCATTCCCGTGGTGAATCAAGATGAAGATCCGATGGATCCCTTTGGAGATAGAGATGATTGGGCCATTGGTATCTGTCGATGTTTTACCACCGATAGTCTGCCACAGGGGTACCCGGGGTAGTATGTTCGAGCTTCAGCGTATGCAGAACTCGATGGTAAACGCAAGAGAGAGTCAATTTATCCTAGTTCGGGCCCTCGATCATTGATCAAGTAATAGCCCTACGTCCAGTCGGCCTTAGCCTTTATGTTGGATTGATTGTAAAGTGTTGTTCTCTCAATTCTCCATCTAAGGAGCCCTACCCTCCTTTATATAGTCAGGAGGCCAGAGTCCTAGTCGGTTTACAATGTAGAGTCCTAGTAGGATTATAGGGTAGTATTACTACTAGGATTACATGGGAGGAATGCTAATCAAACTCGATCTCCTCTCTTCCTTGTGGGGTATCCTATGGGTCCCGCATCGACAAGCCCTCCGAGCACTTCATGGTTGAGCTCTAGAAGCCTCGTCTTGTTCCTTCAGGTCTTGTCGAGTAGGAACAAGCGTCGTCCTGAGTGCTTTCTTGAGTAAAACTATGTAGCGCTTCTTGGGATCTTCGAGTGGTGAGTGCTTTTTGAAAAAAGTACATCCATCTGGGTGTAGCCCCCCGAGCCTCTTGCTATTTGGAACAAGGAGCTGGATGATTTTGTCTTGAAATTACTCTAATTTTTTGTCGAAGCTTTATCAAAAAGAACTCGGATATGGCTCGGTCCAGGTTCTTTTTGTCGTAAGGTCTTGAAGTGGTCTGTCTTGAAGAAGTCCTTTGGGTGACGTGTGCTTTTTCAAAGAAAAAGTGCACTCACTGAGTGTAGCCCACGAGCCTCTTGCTATTTGGAACAAAAAGTTGGAGGATCTTGAATCTTTATGTTGTTTGAAAATTCCTGTTTGAGTGTAGCCCCCGAGCCTCTTGCTGTTTGGAACAAAGAGTTGGAGGGTCTTGAATCTGAGTTGTGCCAAGAACTAAAAACTTTTCCTGTTGCAGCCCCCGAGCATATATCCAGGTTCTTTTATTCGAAAAGAACTCAGATGCAGAGCCTTGGCATATTCTCCGCTAGTCTGCTGTTGTCAGATATAGTTGTATGGTGGTGGTTGGGTGTAAATACTGTTTGTTCACGAGTTGTACAGTGTTGGTTATATTTTTCCTGATATGGTCGTACTTGAGTACTGTTTTCTCTTATGTCTTTTTTCTCTCTCTCTCTTTGTTCAGTCTTTCTCTTAGGATCATTCCGGCTTCTTTTTCTCGTTTGAAACCGAGAAAAGGTTGTCTTCCGAGGTTGTTGCCATAAAAACAGAGCTTGATCTCTGTCGGGCCGAGATGGAGACTGAGCATCAAACACATCAAAGGGAGGAGCAGGCTCTCCGTGCTCAGGTGGTCAAGGCAGAAAAATAGAGGGATGCTACCATCTAGGAGGCCTTGAAGAATGCGGAGGCCGTGAAGAATTTTGAGGCCATGAAGAATGACAATAAAGGTATTGCGGGTTCTTTTTGATTCCTTTTGTATTCAAGTTTCCCCTTCTGCTGACTTGTTTTTGTTTCCTTGTCTAGCTCTCCGAGTTGAAAAGCTAAAGCTCTCGAAGGGTATTGAGGAGATGAAGACACTTGTTCGCAGTAGTCAGAACAGGGCCAAAGAGGTAATTACTCATGCTAAAGAAGAACTTGCGATTGCCAAGTTGATTAGGCGTGGAGCTAACAGGGATCTTGTGTAGGTCCAAAAAACTGTTGAAGTCTTGACTGGCAAGTTGGCGACGGCTACTAAGAATTGGAATGCTTTGTGGAAATCTTTTTGGTCAGTAGCCGACCTTCTCTTGACTCCAGCAGATGATGGTCAACCTTGGGCTCAATTTATTCCCCAAGTTCTGACTCATTTCCAGGAGTTCGTGAAGACATGCACCCGCTTATGTATCAGAAATGTTCTTGCCCAAGTTCGGGTTCTTGCTTTGGAGTTCCCTTTGTCCAAGGTTGCAGAGGAAGCCGAGAGTCAATAGTATCTGGATGCTATTGAAAAGGTGGAGCCTAAGGTCGAAGATTTAGCCAGTAGGATTGTGGACAATCTTAATATTGATATTTCTTCTCCTGATGACAATGCTTGATCTAATTGACCTTCGTACTCCAGCTTCTGTAATATTACATTATACTTCTTTTTGAATGAAGATTCTTTATTTTTTGTTGATGCCTTCTTTGTCAAGATGTCTTCGCCTTGTTTATTCTTTAAATGAGTTGTCCAAGTGATAAGGATTTTTCCCGGGTAGTTGTGTCATGGATGTGGTGTGCATCTGAAGCTTAGAGTGGTCGTGTTCTTTCATCCATTGTAGGAGTTTTCTTGATGGGTCGCGCGTTTGTATGGCTTTTATCTAAGCCTTGACTTGTCGAGTGCTTGTTTGGCTTTTATCTACGCCGTGTAAACAACTCGGTGTATGTTGATTGTTGGCTTGACAAAGTTTCTTGATTTGTTGAGAGCTTATCTGGCTTTCATCTGCGCCTTGTAAACAACTCGGTATATGTAGATCGTTGTGTTGAGAAGCTTTCTTGATCTTGTTATTACTGAAAAGACTTTGCACTGGCGGGTGTTAGCTTATTAGCTACCCTCATCGACGGGCCCAAGCGTCTTTTCAGCTCTTTTGCTCTCAGCCGATATGCTCAGGCATATTATTAGCCATTTTGCTTTTTGGTTCGGGTGTTAGCTTGTTAGCTACCCTCATCGGTGGGCTCAAGCATCTTTTCAGCTCTTTTGCACTCGGCCGATATGCTCAGGCATATTATTAGCCATTTTGCTTTTTGGTTCGGGTGTTAGCTTGGTAGCTACCCTCATCGGCGGGCTCAAGTATCTTTTCAGCGCTTTTGCTCTTGGCCGGTATGCTCAGGCATATTATTAGCCATTCTGCTTTTTGGTTCGGGTGTTAGCTTGTTAGCTACCCTCATCGGTGGGCTCGAGCGTCTTTTTAGCTCTTTTGCTCTCGGCCGGTATGCTTAGGCATATTATTAGCCATTTTGCTTTTTAGTTAGGGTGTTAGCTTGTTAGCTACCCTCATCGGCGGGCTCAAGCATCTTTTTATCTCTTTTGCTCTCGGCTGGTATGCTCAGGCATATTATTAGCCATTTTGCTTTTTAGTTCGGGTGTTAGCTTGTTAGCTACCCTCATCGGCGGGCTCAAGCATCTTTTTAGCTCTTTTGCTCTCGGCCGGTATGCTCAGGCATATTATTAGCCATTTTGCTTTTTAGTTTGGGTGTTAGCTTGTTAGCTACCCTCATCGGCGGGCTCAAGCATCTTTTCAGCTCTTTTGCTCTCGGCCGGTATGCTCAGGCATATTATTAGCCATTTTGCTTTTTAGTTCAGGTGTTAGCTTGTTAGCTACCCTCATCGGCGGGCTCAAGCATCTTTTCAGCTCTTTTGCTCTCGGCCGGTATGCTCAAGCATATTATTAGCCATTTTGCTTTTTAGTTCGGGTGTTAGCTTGTTAGCTACCCTCATCGGCGGGCTCAAGCATCTTTTTAGCTCTTTTGCTCTCGGCTGGTATGCTCAGGCATATTATTAGCCATTTTGCTTTTTAGTTCGGGTGTTAGCTTGTTAGCTACCCTCATCGGCGGGCTCAAGCATCTTTTTAGCTCTTTTGCTCTCGGCTAGGTATGCTCAGGCATATTATTAGTCATTTTGCTTTTTGGTTGGAAACAACTCGGGGAAAGCCTCGATCACTCCAAGTCGGAGACCATCTTTATTGATCATGAATGAAAGTCATAATACATATATTGTCGAGGAACACCATCTTTGTTGATCATGGTCGTTGGTCCCTTGTGGCTCGTATATATTCTTCCTTGAGTTGTTTTCATGCATAGAATCTTCTTAGTTGGCTGATGTGTTATGTGTTGTTGACTTCTTTTCCATCTTCAGTTATCAACTTGTACGTGCCTGGTCCTGTGACTTTTGTGATAATAAAAGGACCTTCCCATGGACTAAGTAGTTTATGGCGTCCGTCAGTTTTTTGTATTCTTCTTAGTACTAGGTCTCCAACTTGGAGTGATCGAGGCTGGGTGTTCTTGTTGTAGTGGTGTCTTAAACCTTGGAGGCATCTTGCTGATTGAAGTGTAGCGTTTACTTTGACTTCTTCTGTACTGTCGAGTTCTAATCTTCAGGTGTGTTTTGCTTCTCCTTCGTCATATTGTTCTTTCCTTGGTGATGTCCAGATCAAGTCGGCAGGTAGTACGGCTTCTCATCCATAAACTAGGAAGAAAGGTGAGTATCCGGTGGCTCTGCTTATTTGAGTTCGTAGCCCCCATACAACTTTGGGTAATTCTTCAATCCATTTGGATCCATAGTCCACTAGTTCTTCATATAATCTTGGTTTTAATCCGGCTAGTATGAGTCCATTAGCCCTTTCTACCTATCCGTTGGCTTCTAGATGTGTGACTGATGCGTAATCTATGCTGAAGCCGCAATCCTGTGCCTAACTTTGGAATTTTGTGGCTGTGAAGGGAGAACCCAAATCTATGATGATTCGATTGGGCATGCCGAAGCGGTGCATAATGTCTTGGATGAACTCGACTGCTTTGGCTGCACTGTATTTTGTGAGTGGTTTGTATTCAATCCACTTGGTGAACTTGTCAATTGCTACAAAGATGTACTTGAAACCGCCTTTTGCTTTCTTGAGAGGTCCTACTTGATCCAGCCCCCAGCAGGAGAAAGGCCAAGCGGGTGGGATGCAGATGAGATTGTGGGCTGGTACATGAGCTTGTCTTGCAAACATTTGACAACCTTTGCATCTTCTGACTAGTTCTTCTGCATCTTTCAAGGCGGTTGGCTAGTAGAAACCGGTGCAGAATGCTTTGCCGACTAGAGTTCTTGAGGCGGCATGATTTCCACAGCAACCTAAGTGAATTTCGTCTAAGATCTCTTTGCCTTTTTCAAAGGAGACACACTTTAGGAGTACTCCTGATGATGCAGCTCTTCTGTAGAGCTTGTCTCCTACTAGTACGTAGTTTTTGCTTCTACAAACAACTTGGGTAGCCTCTTCTTTATCTGCTGGCAACTTATTCTCTTTGATGTAATCAATGAAAACCTAGGTCCATGAGGTGGTGATTACCAAAATCTGGGTGCCTTTAGCTTGTAGTTCAGGGGTTATCTCACTAGGTAGTTTGATAGAGGGTGCTGATAACTCCTCTATGAATACGCCGGGTGGGACCTTCGCCCTGTCCGATCCAAGCTTGGTAAGGACGTCTGCTACAATATTAGAATAGCGAAGGACATGTAGAATTTCCAACCCTTGAAAATGTTTTTGAGCTTTCGTATTTTAGTACAGTAAGCGCCCATGTTTTCTTTGGTGCAGTCCTAATCTTTGTTGACTTGGTTGATGACTACTGCTGAATCGCCATATACGAGTAATCGTTGGATCCCGAGGGTAATTGCCACTTTGAGTCCATGGATTAGAGCTTCATATTCTGCTTCATTGTTTGTAGCTTGCCACAATACCTGAAGTACATACTTGAGTTGTTCTCTATCTGGAGAAATGAAGAGGACGCCTACGCCGGTGCCACCTAGCTTGAGTGATTCATCAAAGTACATCTTCCAATGGTCAAGGATGGTATTTGACATGGGTTGTTGAATTTCTGTCCACTCAGCAACAAAATCAGCAAGGGCCTGAGATTTAATTGCCTTCCGAGGTGTGAAATTGATATTGAGAGCACCAAGTTCAACTGCCCACTTAGATATGCGCCCTATTGCATCTCTATTGTGTAGGATGTCTCTGAGTGGGAAATCCATCACCACGGTAATCTTGTGGCTTTCAAAATAGTGGCGAAGCTTGCATGAACTGATCAGTAGGGCGTAGAGTAGTTTTTGCACATGTGGGTACCAGATTTTTGATTCTGACAGTACTTCGCTGATGTAGTATACTAGGTGTTGTACTTTGTATACGCGCCCTTCTTCTTCTCTTTCTATGACTATTGCTGTGCTGATCATAGTAGAAGTAGCTGCAATATACAACATTATGTCTTCGTCTTTCTTTGGAGGTGTGAGGATGGCCGAGGAGGTAAGGTATTCCTTAAGTCTTTTGAAAGCTTCGTCGGCTTCTTTTGTCCACTCGAACTTGTCTGTCTTCTTTAGTAGTTTAAAGAAGGGTAACCCCTTTTCACCGAGTCTTGATATGAAACGATTGAGGGCCTGCCATGTAGCCTATTAGTTTTAGCACATCTTTGACACTTCAAGGAGGGTCCATCTCTGTTATGGCTTGAATTTGCTTGGCACTGGCTTCAATCCCGTGATGACTGACCAGGAATCCAAGTAGTTATCCTGAAGGAACTCCAAATACACACTTGTTTGGGTTCAATTTCCACCTCCACCTTTTTAGGTTCTCGAAGGTTTGCTTTAATTCTTCAATTAGTGTATCTGGGTTCTTTGTTTTTACTACTACGTCATCCACGTATGCCTCTACATTTTTGTCGATCTGTTAACCAAGGCACATTTGGATAGCTCTTTGGTAAGTTGCACCAGCGTTCTTTAGTCCAAATGACATGGTCTTGTAGCAATAGGCATCGAACGGAGTGATGAAAGATGTCTTGCTCTGGTCTTGTTCTTTTAATGCGATCTGGTGATATCCTGAGTAGCAATCAAGAAAAGATAATAGGGCAGATCCAGCTGTTCAATCAACTATCTAATCAATGCGTGGTAGCTCGAAAGGATCTTTTGGGTAGTGTTTGTTGAGATCTGTGTACTCGACGCACATGCGCCACTCATCCGTATTCTTCTTCTACACTGGAACCGGGTTTCTAGCCAATCTAGATGAAGGATTTCTCTAATGAATCCGGCTGCCATCAGCTTTGTGATTTCTTTTTTAATTGCTGCCTTCTTGTCGGGTGAGAATCATCGTAGCCATTGCTTTATAGGCTTGGAGCCTTCGTTGATATCGATTCCGTGCTCAGCCAACTCCCTTAGGACACCTAGCATATCAGCCGGCTTCCAAGCAAAGATATCTTTGTTGTCCCAAAGAAAGTTGGTGAGCGCGAGTTCCTATTTTGCCGAGAGGTGGGTGCTGATGGTTGTTGTTTTGGAGGGATCACTAGTGCCCAGGTCTATTTGCTTGACGTCGACTTCTTTTGGTGGTGCTAGGATGATGGGCTTTTTAGCCGGTATCTCTAGCTCTTCTGGGCTCATTTCTATGGCAATAGTGGCTATTTCTTTTCTACCATTGGCGTCTTGTGCTTTGGTTGCAATTTGGATTGCTTGAACATCACAGTCAAAAGCGCGCTTCAAGTCACTTCAAAGGGAAAGGACTCCATTAGGTACTGGTATCTTAAGTAGTAGGTACGGGTAATGCGGTATTGCCATGAATTTTGCTAGTGTTGGTCGCCCAAGGATTGCGTGATATGATGATTCAAAGTTTGCAACTTCAAACTTGATGAACTCTGTATGGTAGTTTGAGGGAGTTTCGAAAGTAACCGGTATTTGTCCAAGTGGCATGGCTGCCTTGCCGGGTACTATCCCATAAAAGGGGTGCTTGTTGGTGTAATCATCCCAGCGAGTTGTAGTCCCATCTTCCTTAGTGTTTCTGAGAATATGATGTTGAGTCCAGGCTCCCCCATCGATTAGTACTTTCATGATAGTCATACCAACAATAGTTGGATCTAGAACCAATGGATAGTGGCCTATGTTTCCTACGCTAGTCCATTGGTCTTCTCTTGAAAACTGGATTGGATACTGTGACCAATTGAGATATCTTGGAGTAGCTGGTTCTGCTGCCATGATGGTTCATAGAGCTAGCTTTTCTTGATGTTTGCTTCTAGAATCTGGTGCCCCGGCGAAGATCACTGCTACTGTCCCCCTGGATTTTTGGAATCCCTTGTCTTCATGGTTGTCTTAATCTTTTTTCTGATTGTCTTCTTTAGTGTTCCCCTTGCTATCTTTCTTGTGTAATGATCTTTGAAGGTGTAGCACTCTCCGATGGTGTGATTCGCTTTAGGGTGCCAGATGCAGTGCATGTTCTCGATGTCGTCATAACTTTTGGGTTTGTAAAACTTCCTTGATTTGTCAGTCACCGCTACGGTGTTGTCTGGTCCACATTTTCTTTCCTGATGTCTATTGTTTCGGTGATTTTGCTTGTCTGGGTTGTCTCGGTTGTTTCTATCCGGGAACCTTTCTCATGTCTTCTCTTCTGCAGTAATCATCCTTTCTACTATGTGTCCGAATTCTTCATTGTTTCTTGGGTTTTCTTTGTAGAAATCCTGAAATTGCCACCTAGCCATGATTCCATGAGAGAAAGCTTCGATTACTTCTCGTTCGGTGATGTCATGTACTTGAGCACGTAGTTTGCCAAATCGTCGATAGTAATTTCTAAGACTTTTGCCCCCTTTCTGCTTGAGTCCCTTTAGTTCTGCGTGGGTGATGGGGTGCATAATGATACCCATGAAATTTTCATAGAAAGCTCTTTGCAAGTCCTCCCAATTTCTGATTGACCCTAGATTCAATTTGTTGAACCATTTAGAGGCATGGTTTCTAGAGCCATTGGAAAAAACAAGGTCTTGATATCGTTGTCTCCTCCGGCTAGTTCAATTGATTGCGAGTAGATCCTGAGCCACTGCCTTGGTTTGGTCTTGCCGTCATATTTTGTGTGGTTGGATGGCTTGAACTTGTGAGGCAGACGTATTGAAGCTAGTCTGTTTGCAAAACAAGGGAATCTATCGTGCGTTCTGGCTTCTTTATATTCTGATTCAGCACCTCCTTCCTGCCAACTGTTGTTTTAGTGAGAGTAGTTCTGTGGGGCTATTTGAATAGGTGCTTTGCTTCTGGTCTTTCTTGGTTTTTCGACTCGGTAGTTTTGACTATGGTCCCTTCTACTTTCTGCGTTGTGACTTCCACCTGGTCCAAGTCTCTTAAAAGCAAACTTCCTTTGATTTTGATCTTCTTGCTCATGAGATGTTGACCTGGTAGGTAGTCTTGAGCAGGTCCTTCTATCAGTGCGTCCTTAGTACCGTTGTCCGAAGAAAGTCCCGGAGCTGTTCTTGTTTTTCACTGGGAAGTGAGGTCGCTTCGAGTTCTTCTATTGCTTCTTGGATCCTATTGTAAGGTGTATTCGTTGCAGCGTCTCTCTTCGACTTCTTGTTCTAATTTTCTCCTGTTGTACTCGACTAGATCTGACTCATATCTATTCCAAGCTTCTTTGCACTGCCTAGCACGGCGTTGGCGTCCCTGTTTTAATTTGTTTCTTCTCTCTGGCTTGTTTCTGTTTTTTGGTCTCACCATCAGTGCCCTTGGACAAAGGGTGATATGTTGGACTCAGATTCATCCGATGACCTAATGTCGGGTGCTTCTAGGGGACTAATGGTGATTGGGGATGGTGAACCATGAATACTTCTCGTGCATGAATTGTTCTGTTATTGGCATTGGTTTCCACATTGTCAGAGTTGTTGATAACTTCAATAGAGGCTTCAAGGTCGCAGATTGAGTCTCCCTCTTGGTAGGGTAGGGCTGTTGTCATTGTTGTGTCAACTAGTCAGGTACTGCTATCCTCAGGAACAGAACCTGGCCAGTGGACGATGCAGTCTTGAGATGATACGGTTAGAACGAGGCCTTCTTGAGCTCCTTTCAGTGGTATTCTGAACACCGGATCGAAGGATCTTTTGAACTGTGTCTGATAAGATGTTGCCATGTTGTGGGGTCCAAATGGAAAAGGACTCGACTTCTTGAAAGAACCTTTAGTGTACTCCGTGTTGTTTTCTTGATAGGCCGATGGCCGTGCTCTAGAACCCTGCCGGAAAAGAACTCGGTTTCTTGAAAGAACTCAGGGTAAGACTTCGTCTCGGATGCAGAACCCAAATTTGAGTTGGATGCTGTAAAGCCGCGAAATCTGAGTTGAATTGGACATTACAAGCTGCGTGAATCTTCTGGCTAGTTGATCTGTCGTCGTCATTGAAATAGAAAATTCTTCATGATGATCTAAATCTTTAAGGAGATGGCCTCGAAGCTTGCCGTTGTCATCCGCCTCGCAGATCCATGAACTAAAGATGAAGGTCGATGCCATTGAGTAGATCATGTTGTTGAGGTCCATCGAGCTCTCGAATGCAAATTCGCTGAAAGCCCCTACCTGGCGTGCTAGTTGTTGATGTTTTACCACCGATAGCCTGCCACGGGGGTACCCAGGGTAGTATGTTCGGGCTTCAGCATATGTAGAACTCGATGGTAAATGCAAGAGATAGTCGATTTATCCGGGTTCGGGCCCTCGATCGTTGATCAAGTTATAGTCGTCCAGTCAGCCTTAGCCTTTGCGTTGGATTGATTGTAAAGTGTTGTTCTCTCAATTCTCCATCTAAGGAGCCCTGCCCTCCTTTATATAGTTAGGAGGCCAGAGTCCTAGTTGGTTTACAATGTAGAGTCCTAGTAGCATTACAGGGTAGTATTACTACTAGGATTACATGGGAGGAATCCTAATCAAACTAGATCTCCTCTCTTCCTTGTGGGGTATCCTGTGGGTCCCGCATCAACAGTATCATGAGTAAGGCTTTCTAGAAGATCAAGAGTGTGGTAGAAAATACCAATCTGGGCACCCTCACCCCTGTCTTAGGCTAAAAAGGCTTCATTTTTCACCAACTCACCGATGTCCTAGAAGAACTGCTAGCCTACCTAAACAAGAATAGCATGGAGAACGTGAAGTACATCCTCACATGCTACCGAGCTAGATAGATGGCTTCAACACTAGCGTCACAACGCAGGGAATTAGCACCGCCCACAACACCGAGAAGCACTAGCGCAACCTGGTTTGTGCCGATGCTGAGCAGGTGGCAAACCGCATCATCGCTGATGAGCAAAAGGGCCTCATGGCTATAGAGGATGAGGACGATGATGTTGATACCAATGATGAGGACAAGGACGAGGACAGTGATGCCGACAAGGAGTAGAGGAGTAAATAAAGTTCCCCTCACATTTCATTTGATGTATCTCACGTTGGATTTGATGTATCTTCGTTATGTTGGGAGTGCAGAGGGAGTACATGTTGTTACTCTTCCTTATGCATCTTCCCTTATTGATAGCCTTGTCAACAAGTCACTATTCTTCATACATTGTCATACCAAACACCTTATCAACAAGTTGCTATTCTTCATACATTGTCATAGCTAGTACGAAATAGAGCATTCCAAATCTAACATGTTGATGACCTATTTCAATACAACATAATACATGATTCCAAATCTAATAACTAGAACACAACAAAGAAAAAATATGTTCAACTTCCACTGTAGATTCTGCATGTTGAGTTCCAATGCTTCCTTGTCAGCTCCACCATTCGAGTGGCCTTCGCTTCCTTCCTCCAATTCGTCCTCTGAGTCCATTAGCCTGACTTGGATCATGCCTGACTTTTTTAGATCCTTGGAGGATATAGTATACTGTTAGACGTGTTCAAACCTATAGTGGTCGGACTTTCTTATGTGTGCAGTAATATTTCAACACCAATGGCTCCTCTGTTCTGCATTAGACTTAGGTGAGACTTGGTCCTCCCTACAAGATTCTTGCAAGTTCAACAAAGCTGGACATAGAATCTTTAGATCTCCAATTAGGCTTATTCTGAAAATATAATTTAAGATCAATGTAATGATACTTATTACACAACATAATCATCAATACTTCTCTATATATATTTGGTCAAAATTCAGAAACTTTGACGGAAGTGGGACGCTCCTCCCATATAGACCTTGCACGGTTGCCGAGAGTGAAGTGAATGTGTAGGAAAGCTAGACACAAGAAGTGCATCTTAGAAGAAGAGCTTTTGACCACCATGACATGCTTAAGACTTGAAAGCCTGCTGTGGTTGTGAAGAGGACTCAAAGCAGTCGAGGGTAGTCAGGCAGACCGAAGGCAATTTCTCTTGGTCGAAGGAGCAGAGCCAGTCAGCTACCTAGAGATGGCTATACAATGGGAGTGAGGCCAGGATTTGTACACATAGGGAGACCAACGCTGGAACAGACTTCTAACATGACCGCACGACATTCATCATTACTAGTATCTGAGTAGTAAATCTTTTAGATGGTTAGACCTTCTATCATCCGATGAAGTATACAGTGCACTCTAATCCAAGTAGTCGCAGGCTCACAGTAGCCGAGTGGCAGCAGCTAGCTAGCAAGGAGGGCTTCATAGTCGATGGGGTCATCCCACGTCATCGCACATTAGAACTAAACCAGTGACAGACGTCGACCGATAGTAGGGTCACCACAAATGCGGTGTATGGACGAGCTGGTCACCCGTAGGCTACAAAGGTCATCCATGGGCTGATCCGAGATTGTAACGAGGTGGCTAGCGATTTCAATTTGCACATTGGTAGGGAGCGCCATCAGCGACATGATTGCTGGTGTGGATGGAGCTACGATGTGTGGACAGTGGCGAGCTAGAGGGCTAGAGAGGTGGAGTGTTGTGACGTACGTTGATTGTGGGGGAGGTGGCTGAGTAGGTGTTACAATAGGAGTTCTTTAAATACCATTTGTGAACTGGCATGGGAGCTCGCATGGACAACACGGTTCCGATTATCGGGTGGGTAGGCGATCGGGGTGGATTGAATGTACACTATTTCCAACCTAGGAGTCAAAATGTGAAATGAGGGATGCCAACCAACCGCAAAGCCTCGATTGTCGCATCCTATGGGAGAGCAATCATTTGGCTCTCCTCTTTACAATGACTAGTAGGTTGTAGAGAGCACCACCGACTAGGGGCATTCTCTCATACGCACTTACTAGTCTATCACATCACCTCCTTTGATCCCTACTTACCGGTGGTGACTATAGCATAGAGCGAGCAATGCGGCACTTGTCATCCGACAAGTATCCCACTGACTACAAAGACAAAGACGGTGAGGTGGTGAATAACCGATGCCGAGCCCCAAGTGCGAGGTGTATCCGTTGCTGGAGGAGGAGCCCACCGAAGATGACAGGGAGCCTGCTAACAAGGAGGAGGAGGAGGAGGCACCGACAGAGGAGGTGGACAACATCACTGAGACCATTCCAGCAGGGTTTGCCCCCTTGCCACACTACAAGAAGCATAGGCTCAACCATCCTCCCCCAACACGATCATGGAGGACGAGGATGACTCCTCATCAGAGTAGGATGATGAGGAGGGTGACGACAAAGGCGACGGTGGGGTAGCGGCATCGATCAGTAGGTGTAGTTAATTAGTACAGTAGCAATAGGTCTAGTAGTAACTAGTAGTAGTATAATGGCGGGTGTGTTGTAGTGCACTTTTGGTCTATTTTGAATGGCCTCATGTACCTAGATAAATATTAGGAATCAATATAATGGTGGTTTTAACTATTTTTGAGTGTTTTTCATGTATTTTGGAATATGCTTTTGATGAGGGCGCACAGGTAATGGCTTTCTTTGAACAATGAACATCACTGCGACGAAATGAACAAACTGATATAAACACTGAACAAACACCGAATAAACAAGCATAATGCCAATTATAGATTGATATACATCAGCATTATTGACATCCAGATACATACTACAATTAACTAAGTTCAAACCATCACCTAACTCATCTTGTTGCCCTTCTGCTTCTACACCCTTTTTTTTGCATGTCTAGCCTATGGCAAAACAAGGGGGGCGTACTATCCTTTGGTTGTTGATTTTGCATGTCCAAGATGATAGAGCTGGCCGGACACCTAATATATGGTGTGGCCTCGTCTAATACAACATGGCCGGACTGTGCCTTGGTGGCATAAAAGATTAGGCACCTATTCCTGGTTCTTGGTTGGTTTTGCAGAGCTTGGCATGGCTACATGCATAATAAGAGGACAGTAATGCTACTTGAAAGATAACATAACATCAAACTAGACTTCATATATATATGTGTAGTACAACAATGATACAAGTTCAGACTACATAACCATGCCTTCATCGACCATAATAAGAGGAGAAATGTGCCACACTACTCAAAGTCATGCAAGTACTACATAAATATACTAGTTCTAACTACAGATGATTAACACAACTTCATAGTAGTAATGAGCATCAGGCAGCATACTCGTCCTAACTACAAATGTTTACATGACTTGATACTACTAATTAATTTAATGAGCGATGCCATCCCACAGCTCTAAATTAGCAAGTCATGCAACAAGGGTACCAATAGGCACGATCAAAATCCAACGCCTACAAGGTAAACCTGCCTAGGTTGAAACCAACAAACCTCTCTGCCACGTCGAACTAGAGGATCACTTCACCCGCTCCTGCCATGGGGCATCGAGAGTGGATCCGACGAAGGCGAGCTAGACCACGATGGGGCCACCGCCAAGCCCTCAGACATTGTCACACCCTAAAAATTCCATTTTGGGTTGTGAATAGTTTTCACTGAATAAAATTAATGCTTTTATCATTTTCTAAAGTTTCCAAGATTTAATTAGGGTTTTTGCAATTTATAATGTGAAAAATGTTGATTTTTAAATAACTTTTGTAATATAATGTGAAGGGTGTTGCATTGGTGTTTATGAGTGCAAATGGTTTTGAAATATGATAGAGCGACGTTTCTTTCTCTCCAAGAGTTTTTCTCGCTTTTCTGGGAATTAAATTCCTTTTCCCATAGCTTAATCTTTTTATTGAAACCTTCCAATAACCTTTTCATGAGCTCCAAACTCCATATTTTGATCCATCATGTTCATATCTACCTTCGAAAATATTCTCAGAATTTTCTCTAATTTCTGTGATTTTTCATGGCTTAAATATGATTTCAGGAATTTCCTGGAATTATTTTTAAACAGGAAATAAATCCTGAAATTAAGAAATTCTGAGACTTTTCCAAACCCTAGGACTATATATATGCCGGTGTTCCTCTCGACGCAAGGGTTCCAGAAGTACAACTCGTTTCCGCAGCCGCCACCCATAGCCTAGACGCTGAAGTTCAAAAGAGGCTAGGTTTCCGACGAACTTCCGGCGAGCTTTTTCGGGAAAATCGTCGCGTTTCGGCGACAACCACCACCACCCAGAGGTAGATCCCTTCGTTCTCTACGCCGTGGTATATCTATTTGTACGAATGCATCATCGTTTGACCCGTTTCCCATCTCATTTACCTTCTCCGGCGAGCAAACTCCATTGCTAGGGCCCTCGTTTCTTCTCTGCTCCTTGCTGCTGGCCACCGGCACCGCTCTCTGGCCGGCCACGATTCTTCCCGGTCGGCCCTTGCCTCCTCCCTAGCCCCTCTACTGGCCCTACGCCCTGCCCCTATGCTTTTCTACTGGCCTCCCAGTCGGCCAGCACTGTAGCACACAAACAGCTACAGTACCCAACCCAGGAAGAAGAAGGACCCGATTGCAAATAAATATTTTCTGGTTTCATGGATTAGTCCCTGATTTCTCTATAGATTAGTCCCTGGTCTTCGAGAGGCCGTAACTTCTTCGTTTCAACTGTGTTTTTCGCGTTCTTTTTATCCGCGCGATCATAGTGACGAGTACTACTGTTTAGTATAGGTTTTATAAACTTTTAATGTGCTATGGTGTACTGTTATTTAATTGTTTTGTGGGCCCATGCTTGTTGTTTGTGCGTAGAAGGTGTCGACACCGTGAACTTCCAAGACCAGGAATTCGACATCTCTGATCCTGAACCAGTTCGAAGGCAAGTGTCCTTGACCATCTTGCTCCTACATTTATTTTACTTTGAGTTAGAGTAGTTAGACCATTAGTTGCATGATGAGTCATAATTTGAATCCTATGTTAGGGTTTACTAGAACTTGATGTTATCATCCTTGTAACCTGGGTTGGTTGGGTAGCTGTCTTGCTTAGCTTGCAGTCTTGGGTTGGAAAGGTTATCATTTAATATTGATTAATGATTTATGCAACTTGGGTTGGAAATGTTTATAGCAACATGGTGAATAGGAATCCGACAGGATGGTTGGTTTTGGTGGAGGTGTGTGCCACATTTTGGGTAAATGTTTTCTGGTGGATTGTTGGAATTAGGTGGAATGGATTGTGCTCGTTCTTTCTTGGATTCTAAGGACCGGTTCATGGACAAGTAACTCGACTTAATAGCGCAACCTCGAGGGCTATATGGCTCTGGCCCTAGCCAAGTAATTAGTTTCCTCCAAGTTATGCTACATCGGGTCAATTTGTGTGGCATAAGAGGGGGCTTCTACAGTGGTGTTGGTACCCACTGTTAGTGGTTAGAAACCTTAGTGAAGGTGTAAAACAGACTTGGAGGGGCTTTGTAAAGGCCTTGTAGTGTGACCCCGCTGAGCACCTAGGTAGTGTGAAGCGTGATGGGGAAACATGACTCGTGGTGAAAGTGTGCAACCCCTGCAGAGTGTAAAACTGATATATCAGCCATGTTCACCATCAAGAGCGGCCTGGACTTCTTCTTGATTAGATGGCTCTAGTCCAGTTAGGAGGCTTGGATGGAATCCAAGTGTTGGTTTGCTTTGATGGAATCCAGGTGTGGTACTCAGATGGGATTCGAGTGTTGGTACAATGGCTCTCCGAGGTGAAGGAAGATCTCACCTAGTTAAATAGGTGCTTAAGGTTTAAGGTAATAGGTGTGTTGCTTAAGGGCTTGTGTTAAACCCTGTCAGCCTTTCCTTGTGTTGGCCCGCATGTCATACTTTCCTACACTTGCGGAGTACATTTTGATGTGCTCACCCTTCTCTTTGTCCCCTTTGCTACCCCACCCAGCTATTCAGACTAGAAGATGGAGTTTCTAGAGGATGGTGTTTCCTGAAGATGGTGTCGATGCTAGGCTAGTGTACCCCCAGTTAGCTGCCTGAAGGGATGGAGACCCTACTCTATTGGAACTCTGATGTAATTTTGTGTTTAGACCCTCTGGTCATTTTTTTATATATGTAATCGCTTTTTAATAAACATTGTAATGTATCATTTTGTCGTCGCATGTATGAATAAACAGATCCTGGCATACATGTGATGTGCATTCGGTTTTGTTTTATGAAACCGGGTGTGACAGACATGTCCATGACGAACGGTGAGCAGGGACCACAATGATGCAGGAGACCCACTCCGCGTGTGGGGTGATGGCGAGCTCAACCACGACGAGGCCACTAACGACATCGAGGTTGACCGCACTGGGAGCGGTGGTGGTGAGAAACCATCGGTGCCGGTGGCATCAATGTCGTCATTGTGGGCAATGGGGAGACCAATGCTAGCCTTGGAGACGGCGTATAGGACCACAATGGGGCCTGTGATGATTTTGAGGTGGACCGCACTAGGAGCGGCGATGGCAAGCGAACCAACGGTGTCGATGGCATCAATGTCATCATCATGGGTGATGGGGCGACAAATGGCAGCCTAGGAGATGGTGGGCGGGAGCATGACAGGTACCAACAGTCAGCAAGGGTATGAACATGCATCAGCGCATTTGAGGAAGCATAGACCGAAGCCCAGCCATGGTTCCTTGAGTAGGACCTAGAGCACTTCATGGGGACAACCTTCATGGGAACGACCTTCATGGGAACCGATGGAGAAGTGGAGGTGGGGACTTTGTGAGGCCGTGCGAGGTGAGGGCATTTGCACAATGCAAGGGAGGAGTTAAATAATGGGAGTGAGGCCACGCTTTGTACAAATAGGGACGCCAGGGCTAGAACAGGATTCTAACATGACCGAACGACGTTCATCCTTAATAGTATCTGAGTAATGAATATTTTAGATGGTTGGACCTTCTATCATTCAGTTGAAACAATCCATGATTTTCCTCGAAGGAAAATCCACAGATTACATTATAATGTGATAGGTTAAGAAGACCAAGCTGTTACATTATCATTATTCAGTTGATACCATAGTTCATACATTATGGAATTACAAGTTTATAAGGTATTACAACACTTGGTAGCACACCTAAGTACAACGTATACTAGCGAAGATGCACACAGAACAATATCAGAGTAGATGTAGCACCTCAGTGGGTGAAGGCAACTCTTTCATGGGCAATCATTAGAGTAAGCGTAGAGCATCAGCAGGTGTAGACTTCATCTCCTCAACCGAACTTGAGCATAGGAACGAGACCACCTAATCCTTCTAATCCCCACTGTTGTTGTCGTAGATGGCACCCAATCCTGCTAAACAAATATTAGTATGATTTGTACTGGCCACTAGCTCCCACCCTATGCTTTGCATTTGCTTTGTGGTAGTGGAATGCAAGGGTAGAGCAAAGGGCCTATATATGGTTGTAGGTTTCCTATGCAAGTTCATCAATATTTTATAATAATTCATCAAGTTTTTAACCCATCTCATCCACACGTTCACCCATCCCATCACACACATGTCTCACCACACTCTCACTCTCTAGGCGATAAGGATGACTCCCTCTCATGCCTTGCCTCAATGGCCAAAGCCAGAAACCAACACAAAACCCAGGGGGAAGAAGAAGAAAAGACTCCTCTCACTAATCAAGCGAAGCATAGGTCATAGGAATGTCCATATCCGAGGACTCAGCTATACCTATAGATCGATCAACCCTGTAGAGCGTGTACACCTAGAACTAGAAGATCACCATCATCAGTGGCGCCCTACCTAGGTTGATACTAACTGCCTCCCAACCGGTATAGTGCCATCCTACCACTCAGCCCTGGGGCACCCCAGTGTCCACCGGCACGCTGCGACTATGAGATGTAGTACCAAGCCCCTAGAGGTCACTACGCTGTCTTAGGAGCATGTGGGCTATATGCTCGTACCTCCCTACACTATCCACTTCCAACCTAGTAGTAATGGCACCATCCTAGTTGGTCAGGTAAACATCCCCCACCCATTCAAGAGCGAGTGGTGTGTATGTAGGGTCCTATGATCTAGTTCTCTCGACATACCAGTCCTTAGGGGGACCAGACAGGATATCTTCTCAAAGGGGATAACCAACACCCCATGTCTCGACTGCACCTCCATCCCAAAGAGTCGGCTTCTTGGAATATACTCCTCACACATGTACCTGGCATAGGTACCTCTCATAGGGAATGCCTAGGTCGCATCCACCTGGCAAGACTCGTCCAAAGACTCATCATGGAATCCTATTCGATCGACTCAACCCTCACCACACACCCAAGACACACACCAAGATCTCCCTAAGTTATCACTAGTTTTAGCAGCACCATGTGCCTTAGCCACTCACAAACAATCCTCCACCAAGCATCACATCACAGATATAATGCATAGTAGAAGTAAGCAGTAAGTAGTAAGTGAGCGTCTAGCCTAATAGCGGGTGTGCAGGGGTAAAGGTTGTGCCAAGGTATTGGCTTCAAGCAATTCTACCATGCAACCTATCACAGTTCATTTACATGAAAGTAAAGCACTAGCAACTACATTATTGCATGCCTAATAGGATTCTATGAGGTTGGGTGGGATGTGGCACCTGTAGATTGATTATCTCCAAGATCCTTAGTGTAATCGTAACCATTCTCCACCAAGGTCCTGCTGCCTTTTGCGCGTCCTTCCTCCAATAGGTTCCGATCCGATCAATGCTAACCTCGATGCAACTACCTCGGTAGAGCAACAAGCAAGACAGAAAGCAATCAATGCTCTAAAAATGCAACAAGACATGGAATAACAACTACACCGGACGAACACCAAGGGAAAATGACTTAGCCCTCTCAGTGGATGTCTGATCCCTAGGCCAAAAGAAACAGGAGTAATTGCTCACTAAGCACAAGCTTAAGTCTTGCTAGTACTTCCTGGGTCGATCGTGTTGACCTGTACGGCTTTAATAAAAATGGTATAGACCCTAGCTCATCTTAAGCAAACACCACGGCTCATGGTCTTCTAATCCGGGCATCATAGAGATTGATGGGAATCGAAAAGAGCAGCTTAGGGGGAAAGGAAGTAGTTCCAATCTCTCTCAATCCATACACCATTATAATTGACGAGAACCAAGAGAGGGTGGAACAGGGGAAGAGAAGAGAAGGGAGGTGGTCTGCTTCTTCCAATCCACACACCATGGCAAGGGACGGGCATAAAAAAGGAGCGACACACAAGAGAACACAAGTGCCCAAACTACTTGTAGGGTACCCTGACCTAGGTGCACTAAATGCACTAAGACATCCCTAGGGTTCTTAGTGGTGCAGTGGTCACTGCAAGAACCCAAGAAATGGTATGGTCTAATAGGTACAAGCATGCAAGGGTTTGAGCACAACGGAACCCAAAGAGGGGGGACTTAGGATTCACCTTCCTTTGATCCACTCACCATAGCAAATGACGGAAATCGAAGGAATGGAATTAAGAGAGCAATAAACACCAAACAAGCAAAGGGCCCAATTCACATCTTACTGGATTGATGAGGATTGAGAACAAGAGGGGAGAAAAGAATGGAATCTGCACTCTTTCAACCAAATCATCATGGAATGGACGAAGGTTGGAAGAAGGAGACAGGATCCCACAATCCAAACCCACTCGTAGGGCATCATGACCATGCAACTAAATGGGCGTGAAGCTATCCCTAAGGTTCGTAGCGATGTAGTTTTCACCGCTAGATCCAAAGAAACACTATGGTCAATGTGGTACAAGCATACAAGGTGGTTAGGATAAACAAGAGAACAAAAAAGGTAAGGCCCGATGGTCATGGTGAGGCAAGCTTGCGGCCACAAGCTATACCTACATGAGTTGGCTTCCATACGTACCACAATGGTCATCCCCTAGTTCATCTTCTATAGACTAGGCCATGATAGACTCATCACGTGTGGGTAGGAAGCTCACCAATGTCAAGCCCATGGTGGCCACGTCCTAGAGCCATAGAAGGGGCCAATGATCGTGGCACCACAAGGCCAACTAAGAACGAGGGGTTGAATTTTGCTTAACATCATGGACATGGCGGGATGAACCCATGACCGAAACATTCGAATGAGGCATGATCCCTCGACCGGCTTGAAGGCTCGGTCCATAGATAAATAACACAAACACAAAAAGGACCAACAACTCAATGACATGACATGAAGTAGCACATAACCATACCACAAGAGATAGACACCGTAGCATAAGAGATAGACCGGCATGAAGGCATGGCGTAGGCATAGATATAGATGACAAAAAGGAGATAGACTGGCATGAAGGCACGACATAGGCATAGGCATATATAGATAATCATGTATAGGAGCAAGTAAGAAATGAAAAGAAATGAAAAGCAAGAGCTTTGTCGACGTCGAGGTTGGCATCGACGAGGTTCAAAAGTTTGACCTTGATGATGGCGGGAAGGCAAGGCTTGCTGCGAAGCATCTGAGCCAGCTACAGCCAGCTGTAGTATGCCCTGGCTGGCTATGGCATGCTGTAGGGTGGCTACGGCTAGCTAGGGGTGGTTGTAGCCTGGTCGGGAGGTGGTCGCTGCTGGCCAGATGTGGTAGCAGGCAGCCAGGAAGGCAGTTGGAGCTTCGGTGATGTAGGCATCAACATCTAGCTCCAGCAACTAGTACAGTAGGGCCACTGCTTCCCTGTGATGATGGAAGAACATGGCATGAAGGCCGGTCTTAGGTAGAAAAGTGACAAGGTCATTGACAAAGAAGAAAAAGAGCAAAGCTTTTGGACCACGGTGGCTCACCGGTAGGGAGGAGGGCGACGGGTTGCTGGAGAGGTGGTGCTGGTCATAGTGGTTGGGGCCACAGTGAGTAGCAGGAGGCTGGCATGGTCAATGGCTTGCTACTGGCCTATCCAGTGCTCACCCAAGCTACAAGAGGGTGAGGTGACGGGGAGGTGATGACGCTACACTCTGGTGAGGCGGTCAGCATGGTTAGCGGCTCTGGTTCCTCGTGTGGATGGCATGGCCTCCCGACAGCAAGGATGAAGCTCTAGGCAAGGTAGTGGTGGTGTGGCATCCTGGTCGTGGTCGTGCTATACTGCTTGGCAAGGGGTGGCAGCTTGGCGGACAATGTCACAGCTGTGTGATGATTGGCTTGGCAAGGTGCTGGTGGATGGGAAGGTGCTCGGCGTTGTTGTGCTTGGTGAGGACAGTGTTACTGGCATGACGGATGTAGAGGCGAGGTTTGCAGCTTCCAGTCAAGGAGCGAATAGAGGAGGGGGAGGTGTGTCGAGGTGGTGGCACTGCTCTAGGCTCCATGCTGATGGCAAGGTAGAGAAAGGGCTTACGAGCACACTGGTTTGCGAGGAGGATGGCAGCACCATGGTCGACGTCATGGTGTGGCAAGATAGGGAAGGTGAGCTGCTCAGCATCTGCTCCTAGAGTGGACGCCATGGTGAGGAGGAAGGATCACACTGAGGAAGTGGCGAGGGTGGTGGTGTTGCGGCTCCTACGGCGGTGCGTCCGTGGTTGTGGACTTCCCAAGTGCAAAGAAGGCCAGCGGTCCTGGCGTTGTAGCCTGGTGAGGACAACGCTGGTGACAGAGCTCTAGTGGTGGCGTTTGGTGGTCATCGCTGGTGAGGGAGTGGACCATAGACACAAATAGGGCTGGCCGCGACCTACGCATGTCGTGGCTATGGAAGGAGCGGGCATGACCATGGCAACTATGGTGCAGTGGTGCTCGGCTTGTGGCATGACACGGCGAGGCACCAGGCGGTGGTGGCTAAAGGTGGATGAAGGTGAGCACGAGTAGGAAGGGGTTGGCGATGGTGTCAGATGGGAAAGAGGAACAGGAGCGACAGCTGCGACAATTTATAGGCACTAGTGCCAAGGCTTCGAGGGGCGCCCAATGAACCTCATCGTCCATGCCATGAATGGGACATGCGGCACTAGATGTGGGGGCTTGGAGTACTGGACGTCGAGGCATCAGGGTGCGTGAGGCGCAAGTCTATGGCAGCGATGATGGTGACCTCTAGAGCACATCTGCCCTTAGGGTTTCTGAACCCAGGGAGCGGCTTTGGGCTGGAAGGCCCATGGGGGCTAGAGCTTAGGCCTACAGGGGCCTAGTGAGCTCATGGGCCATGTGCGCTAGCTAGGCCAGGCAAGGAGGCAGCTTGGGCTGTTGGCGAAGCAGGCCGAAGGGAGAAGGTGAGTTGGGCTATGGCCTTGGCTACACAGGAGTGAGGAGAGGGAGAGGAGATGGGCCGTGGGGTGAGGGAGTGGGGGAGGAGGCCGGTTGGGCTAAAAGTGAAGGAAGGGAGGTGGGTGCTGGTGGGTCAGCTCAAGGGGTTTGATCCTAAGGGAGCAGAAGATGTTTTTTCATTTTTTATTTAAGGAATTTGAATGGGGATTTATAGGAGATTTGAGATGAATTCAAAGAGGGATTTAGAATAATTCAAGGAGAGAAAGAAAAGGGTCTTTCCTTTTATGAATTATGACTCAGGGGATTTGAGAGGAACTTTTGCTATGTATTTGTGCACTCCAATCTCCAACAAAACTCAAAACATGAAACCACTCAAGAGCAACGGTACACTCCTACAATCAATTCTATATGAATGCGCCAATTTGTTAGTCGTATCTCCTCGGTTTGACTTAGGTTCGACCTAGCAACTACATGATTCACACACTTGTAGGAAATTTTTTTAAAAAGCTTGTATTTTTGGTTGCACAAAAACCCAGGTTGTTACACTAGTGAAGTATATAGTGCACTCCAATTCAAGCACTCGTAGGCTCATAGCAGCCGAGGAGTTGCAGCTAGCTAGAGATGGCTACATGGTTTCATAGGTTTTGATCATCTACACTCCCTCGGCTGTGTTTGAAGCAACCGCTTTAGGAATCCAACTACTACATACCTTACTTCCTGTTTGTAGCACCGCTAATTAGGCAAAAGTTATAATCATAGCTGAGTACAAGAGTTACATGTCTGACCTATTTAAATTTACATTGCTTGGACTACCAGGTGAGCATATGGTTTACAAGAATCAGGTATACATCATTTCATCGAATATACTAGAGGGACATGGTTGGGGGAAAAGTTATGATCGTTTGTTGTAGAGTACACATCCATGTTATGGTAACTAGTTGCCATCTATAAGCATGATTTTAGTTAGAATAAATGTCAATTGAGATCCTCAAACCAGCATAGAATGCAATAATAAGTTCATATAAATAGTATGGTTTGATATGAAGCACATTACCTTTATCTAGATCCTCAAACTAGCATGGAACGCGGTTGGGAAAATGCAAACGGGTGTGGGAAGTGGGGGGCCAGAAGGTAGGCAATTGATGCAATGCTATCGGATGAGGGAAGGGGGACACTCCTTTCATATAGACCTTGCATGGCTGACGAGAGTGAAGCGAATGCGGCAGGAAAAAGCTGGACATAAGAAGTGAATCAAGAAAAAGAGCTTTTGACCATCCTGACATGCTTGACACTTGAATGCCTGGTGCAGCATGACTTATTTCACTCTAATCCAAGCAGTCACAACAGTCAAGGGTAGACTGATTGCTATGACACTTTATACTATCCTACGCTGATCAAATACTCAGCGAGCGGACTTTCTTGTGTTCACAGTAAAAGTCAACAGCTATGGCTCCTCCGTTCTACATTAGATTGAGGTGAGACTTGTTTAGATGAACTCCTCGCTACATGGTTCTTTCAAGTTCAACAAATTTAATCAAAGACACTTGTTGGCTTCAACAGAGATCAAAGGCACTCATGAATATTTAGCATATTATAGATCAGATCAAATCTAGAGCGAAAAGCAACCTACAGGGGCTAGAAAACCAGCTACAAAATGACCAAATGACCTGAGCTACACCATGCTCAACAGAGTTTAACCCACCTAATACAAAGTTCAACAAAAGTTAACGTCAACATGCAAATAAGAGTTCACATATTTGCAAGGGCGTCTCACAGATAAAACCTATTCATGACTACTAATGCTACTGATATGTCTCATAGATCAAGGGTCGAGGCTAGCATGCAATATCAGCTCCACTTCCACCTTCGCTAAGACGGCGTTGGAGGCCAGCTCAAAACTCTTGACAAGATCGTCGATGTCAACGTCCTTCGATGCCGGTGGAAAACCCTGCTTCGCCACCCGGACATTCACCACTGCGCCAATCTAAAGTTGGGTAGGTATGATCTTTGGGATGGAATTAGGAGCTCTAGAGAGAGAAGGCAGTAGGTATAACCTTCCCTCTCACCCCTTATCTCTGCTACTATAGTTTCGGGGCCGTTCACTACCCCACGACTGAGACGTTTGCTTTGGTGGGCGACGGGGCTTCGGCCTGTCATGTCAATGCGATGGGCCAGGAGGCGACGTTCCCTGTTGTAACAGGCTGCTGATGCCACCCACGCACACGCGCCTGCACGGGTATGCAGGAGCACATCATTCATCAATTACACTATCTGGGTAGTCAAGATTTTAGATGGCCAGACCTTGCATGATCTTGTGAAAGTACACATTGCGGTCTAATCCAAGCAGTCACGATAGTTGAGGGGCAGACTAAGGACTTGCTTCAAATTATCTTGGTTTGTAGAGGCACACATCATATTATAAAATCTGAATTCTAAATAAAATTATCTTTGATGCATGGTTCTTGCAATCTCAACAAATCTTATCAAATACACGAAAATAAGACGAGTTGGGTTCAACATAGATCAAAGCCACTCACGACTACTACAACTATTGATACAAATGTTGTGACCGAGTGCACTCCGTCGGTAATAGTTTTACTCAGAGCTTTGTAATGTATAGTGTCCGACAAGATCAAATGTTCCACAATTAGACTTTCTTTCGAGTGTAGTAAAAATGAATAGCTATTTGGCTGCTCTATTTTGGTGGCTCATTTCTCGATGTGTATTTCTTGAAAGGCACGCTCCTCAGAGATCGTGG